>NW_027666085.1:0-351367 GCF_963924005.1 Protomyctophum bolini
AGCTAGCCACTTTGAGCATTGTGGCAAGAGCTGGGGCAGTTTGGGACAACAGGGAACGAACAGGGCCAAAATGTCACTTTCACAGTCCCAAAGTGCCATTTTCACAGTAAAAAGGCCTGGTTCACTTTTGCTTAGCTTAGTCTGTAACTTGAAAACTATGTACCGTATGGCCCTATAAACTGTGTTGGGATGAAAGCTAGCCACTTTGAGCAATGTGGGAAGTGCTGGGGCAGTTTGGGACAACAGGGCCAAAATGTCACTTTCACAGTCCCAAAGTGCCATTTTCACAGTAAAAAGGCCTGGTTCACTTTTGCTTAGCTTAGTCTGTAACTTGAAAACTATGTACCGTATGGCCCTATAAACTGTGTTGGGATGAAAGCTAGCCACTTTGAGCAATGTGGGAAGTGCTGGGGCAGTTTGGGACAACAGGGCCAAAATGTCACTTTCACAGTCCCAAAGTGCCATTTTCACAGTAAAAAGGCCTGGTTCACTTTTGCTTAGCTTAGTCTGTAACTTGAAAACTATGTACCGTATGGCCCTATAAACTGTGTTGGGATGAAAGCTAGCCACTTTGAGCAATGTGGGAAGTGCTGGGGCAGTTTGGGACAACAGGGCCAAAATGTCACTTTCACAGTCCCAAAGTGCCGTTTTCACAGTAAAAAAAGAAAGATTCATTTTGCTTAGCTTAGTCTGTAACTTGAAAACTATGTACCGTATGGCCCTATAAACTGTGTTGGGATGAAAGCTAGCCACTTTGAGCAATGTGGGAAGTGCTGGGGCAGTTTGGGACAACAGGGCCAAAATGTCACTTTCACAGTCCCAAAGTGCCATTTTCACAGTAAAAAGGCCTGGTTCACTTTTGCTTAGCTTAGTCTGTAACTTGAAAACTATGTACCGTATGGCCCTATAAACTGTGTTGGGATGAAAGCTAGCCACTTTGAGCAATGTGGGAAGTGCTGGGGCAGTTTGGGACAACAGGGCCAAAATGTCACTTTCACAGTCCCAAAGTGCCATTTTCACAGTAAAAAGGCCTGGTTCACTTTTGCTTAGCTTAGTCTGTAACTTGAAAACTATGTACCGTATGGCCCTATAAACTGTGTTGGGATGAAAGCTAGCCACTTTGAGCAATGTGGGAAGTGCTGGGGCAGTTTGGGACAACAGGGCCAAAATGTCACTTTCACAGTCCCAAAGTGCCATTTTCACAGTAAAAAAAAAACAGATTCATTTTGCTTAGCTTAGTCTGTAACTTGAAAACTATGTACCGTATGGCCCTATAAACTGTGTTGGGATGAAAGCTAGCCACTTTGAGCAATGTGGGAAGTGCTGGGGCAGTTTGGGACAACAGGGCCAAAATGTCACTTTCACAGTCCCAAAGTGCCATTTTCACAGTAAAAAAGGCCTGGTTCACTTTTGCTTAGCTTAGTCTGTAACTTGAAAACTATGTACCGTATGGCCCTATAAACTGTGTTGGGATGAAAGCTAGCCACTTTGAGCAATGTGGGAAGTGCTGGGGCAGTTTGGGACAACAGGGCCAAAATGTCACTTTCACAGTCCCAAAGTGCCATTTTCACAGTAAAAAAAAACAGATTAATTTTGCTTAGCTTAGTCTGTAACTTGAAAACTATGTACCGTATGGCCCTATAAACTGTGTTGGGATGAAAGCTAGCCACTTTGAGCAATGTGGGAAGTGCTGGGGCAGTTTGGGACAACAGGGCCAAAATGTCACTTTCACAGTCCCAAAGTGCCGTTTTCACAGTAAAAAAAAAAGATTAATTTTGCTTAGCTTAGTCTGTAACTTGAAAACTATGTACCGTATGGCCCTATAAACTGTGTTGGGATGAAAGCTAGCCACTTTGAGCAATGTGGGAAGTGCTGGGGCAGTTTGGGACAACAGGGCCAAAATGTCACTTTCACAGTCCCAAAGTGCCATTTTCACAGTAAAAAGGCCTGGTTCACTTTTGCTTAGCTTAGTCTGTAACTTGAAAACTATGTACCGTATGGCCCTATAAACTGTGTTGGGATGAAAGCTAGCCACTTTGAGCAATGTGGGAAGTGCTGGGGCAGTTTGGGACAACAGGGCCAAAATGTCACTTTCACAGTCCCAAAGTGCCATTTTCACAGTAAAAAGGCCTGGTTCACTTTTGCTTAGCTTAGTCTGTAACTTGAAAACTATGTACCGTATGGCCCTATAAACTGTGTTGGGATGAAAGCTAGCCACTTTGAGCAATGTGGGAAGTGCTGGGGCAGTTTGGGACAACAGGGCCAAAATGTCACTTTCACAGTCCCAAAGTGCCATTTTCACAGTAAAAAGGCCTGGTTCACTTTTGCTTAGCTTAGTCTGTAACTTGAAAACTATGTACCGTATGGCCCTATAAACTGTGTTGGGATGAAAGCTAGCCACTTTGAGCAATGTGGGAAGTGCTGGGGCAGTTTGGGACAACAGGGCCAAAATGTCACTTTCACAGTCCCAAAGTGCCATTTTCACAGTAAAAAGGCCTGGTTCACTTTTGCTTAGCTTAGTCTGTAACTTGAAAACTATGTACCGTATGGCCCTATAAACTGTGTTGGGATGAAAGCTAGCCACTTTGAGCAATGTGGGAAGTGCTGGGGCAGTTTGGGACAACAGGGCCAAAATGTCACTTTCACAGTCCCAAAGTGCCATTTTCACAGTAAAAAAAAAACAGATTCATTTTGCTTAGCTTAGTCTGTAACTTGAAAACTATGTACCGTATGGCCCTATAAACTGTGTTGGGATGAAAGCTAGCCACTTTGAGCAATGTGGGAAGTGCTGGGGCAGTTTGGGACAACAGGGCCAAAATGTCACTTTCACAGTCCCAAAGTGCCATTTTCACAGTAAAAAGGCCTGGTTCACTTTTGCTTAGCTTAGTCTGTAACTTGAAAACTATGTACCGTATGGCCCTATAAACTGTGTTGGGATGAAAGCTAGCCACTTTGAGCAATGTGGGAAGTGCTGGGGCAGTTTGGGACAACAGGGCCAAAATGTCACTTTCACAGTCCCAAAGTGCCATTTTCACAGTAAAAAAAACAGATTAATTTTGCTTAGCTTAGTCTGTAACTTGAAAACTATGTACCGTATGGCCCTATAAACTGTGTTGGGATGAAAGCTAGCCACTTTGAGCAATGTGGGAAGTGCTGGGGCAGTTTGGGACAACAGGGCCAAAATGTCACTTTCACAGTCCCAAAGTGCCGTTTTCACAGTAAAAAAAAAAAGATTCATTTTGCTTAGCTTTGTCTGTAACTTGAAAACTATGTACCGTATGGCCCTATAAACTGTGTTGGGATGAAAGCTAGCCACTTTGAGCAATGTGGGAAGTGCTGGGGCAGTTTGGGACAACAGGGCCAAAATGTCACTTTCACAGTCCCAAAGTGCCATTTTCACAGTAAAAAGGCCTGGTTCACTTTTGCTTAGCTTAGTCTGTAACTTGAAAACTATGTACCGTATGGCCCTATAAACTGTGTTGGGATGAAAGCTAGCCACTTTGAGCAATGTGGGAAGTGCTGGGGCAGTTTGGGACAACAGGGCCAAAATGTCACTTTCACAGTCCCAAAGTGCCATTTTCACAGTAAAAAGGCCTGGTTCACTTTTGCTTAGCTTAGTCTGTAACTTGAAAACTATGTACCGTATGGCCCTATAAACTGTGTTGGGATGAAAGCTAGCCACTTTGAGCATTGTGGCAAGAGCTGGGGCAGTTTGGGACAACAGGGAACGAACAGGGCCAAAATGTCACTTTCACAGTCCCAAAGTGCCATTTTCACAGTAAAAAGGCCTGGTTCACTTTTGCTTAGCTTAGTCTGTAACTTGAAAACTATGTACCGTATGGCCCTATAAACTGTGTTGGGATGAAAGCTAGCCACTTTGAGCAATGTGGAAAGTGCTGGGGCAGTTTGGGACAACAGGGCCAAAATGTCACTTTCACAGTCCCAAAGTGCCATTTTCACAGTAAAAAGGCCTGGTTCACTTTTGCTTAGCTTAGTCTGTAACTTGAAAACTATGTACCGTATGGCCCTATAAACTGTGTTGGGATGAAAGCTAGCCACTTTGAGCAATGTGGGAAGTGCTGGGGCAGTTTGGGACAACAGGGCCAAAATGTCACTTTCACAGTCCCAAAGTGCCATTTTCACAGTAAAAAGGCCTGGTTCACTTTTGCTTAGCTTAGTCTGTAACTTGAAAACTATGTACCGTATGGCCCTATAAACTGTGTTGGGATGAAAGCTAGCCACTTTGAGCAGTGTGGGAAGTGCTGGGGCAGTTTGGGACAACAGGGCCAAAATGTCACTTTCACAGTCCCAAAGTGCCATTTTCACAGTAAAAAGGCCTGGTTCACTTTTGCTTAGCTTAGTCTGTAACTTGAAAACTATGTACCGTATGGCCCTATAAACTGTGTTGGGATGAAAGCTAGCCACTTTGAGCATTGTGGCAAGAGCTGGGGCAGTTTGGGACAACAGGGAACGAACAGGCCAAAATGTCACTTTCACAGTCCCAAAGTGCCATTTTCACAGTAAAAAGGCCTGGTTCACTTTTGCTTAGCTTAGTCTGTAACTTGAAAACTATGTACCGTATGGCCCTATAAACTGTGTTGGGATGAAAGCTAGCCACTTTGAGCAATGTGGGAAGTGCTGGGGCAGTTTGGGACAACAGGGCCAAAATGTCACTTTCACAGTCCCAAAGTGCCATTTTCACAGTAAAAAGGCCTGGTTCACTTTTGCTTAGCTTAGTCTGTAACTTGAAAACTATGTACCGTATGGCCCTATAAACTGTGTTGGGATGAAAGCTAGCCACTTTGAGCAATGTGGGAAGTGCTGGGGCAGTTTGGGACAACAGGGCCAAAATGTCACTTTCACAGTCCCAAAGTGCCGTTTTCACAGTAAAAAAAAAAAGATTCATTTTGCTTAGCTTAGTCTGTAACTTGAAAACTATGTACCGTATGGCCCTATAAACTGTGTTGGGATGAAAGCTAGCCACTTTGAGCAATGTGGGAAGTGCTGGGGCAGTTTGGGACAACAGGGCCAAAATGTCACTTTCACAGTCCCAAAGTGCCATTTTCACAGTAAAAAGGCCTGGTTCACTTTTGCTTAGCTTAGTCTGTAACTTGAAAACTATGTACCGTATGGCCCTATAAACTGTGTTGGGATGAAAGCTAGCCACTTTGAGCAATGTGGGAAGTGCTGGGGCAGTTTGGGACAACAGGGCCAAAATGTCACTTTCACAGTCCCAAAGTGCCATTTTCACAGTAAAAAGGCCTGGTTCACTTTTGCTTAGCTTAGTCTGTAACTTGAAAACTATGTACCGTATGGCCCTATAAACTGTGTTGGGATGAAAGCTAGCCACTTTGAGCAGTGTGGGAAGTGCTGGGGCAGTTTGGGACAACAGGGCCAAAATGTCACTTTCACAGTCCCAAAGTGCCATTTTCACAGTAAAAAGGCCTGGTTCACTTTTGCTTAGCTTAGTCTGTAACTTGAAAACTATGTACCGTATGGCCCTATAAACTGTGTTGGGATGAAAGCTAGCCACTTTGAGCATTGTGGCAAGAGCTGGGGCAGTTTGGGACAACAGGGAACGAACAGGGCCAAAATGTCACTTTCACAGTCCCAAAGTGCCATTTTCACAGTAAAAAGGCCTGGTTCACTTTTGCTTAGCTTAGTCTGTAACTTGAAAACTATGTACCGTATGGCCCTATAAACTGTGTTGGGATGAAAGCTAGCCACTTTGAGCAATGTGGGAAGTGCTGGGGCAGTTTGGGACAACAGGGCCAAAATGTCACTTTCACAGTCCCAAAGTGCCATTTTCACAGTAAAAAGGCCTGGTTCACTTTTGCTTAGCTTAGTCTGTAACTTGAAAACTATGTACCGTATGGCCCTATAAACTGTGTTGGGATGAAAGCTAGCCACTTTGAGCAATGTGGGAAGTGCTGGGGCAGTTTGGGACAACAGGGCCAAAATGTCACTTTCACAGTCCCAAAGTGCCATTTTCACAGTAAAAAGGCCTGGTTCACTTTTGCTTAGCTTAGTCTGTAACTTGAAAACTATGTACCGTATGGCCCTATAAACTGTGTTGGGATGAAAGCTAGCCACTTTGAGCAATGTGGGAAGTGCTGGGGCAGTTTGGGACAACAGGGCCAAAATGTCACTTTCACAGTCCCAAAGTGCCGTTTTCACAGTAAAAAAAAAAAGATTCATTTTGCTTAGCTTAGTCTGTAACTTGAAAACTATGTACCGTATGGCCCTATAAACTGTGTTGGGATGAAAGCTAGCCACTTTGAGCAATGTGGGAAGTGCTGGGGCAGTTTGGGACAACAGGGCCAAAATGTCACTTTCACAGTCCCAAAGTGCCATTTTCACAGTAAAAAGGCCTGGTTCACTTTTGCTTAGCTTAGTCTGTAACTTGAAAACTATGTACCGTATGGCCCTATAAACTGTGTTGGGATGAAAGCTAGCCACTTTGAGCAATGTGGGAAGTGCTGGGGCAGTTTGGGACAACAGGGCCAAAATGTCACTTTCACAGTCCCAAAGTGCCATTTTCACAGTAAAAAGGCCTGGTTCACTTTTGCTTAGCTTAGTCTGTAACTTGAAAACTATGTACCGTATGGCCCTATAAACTGTGTTGGGATGAAAGCTAGCCACTTTGAGCAATGTGGGAAGTGCTGGGGCAGTTTGGGACAACAGGGCCAAAATGTCACTTTCACAGTCCCAAAGTGCCATTTTCACAGTAAAAAAAAAACAGATTCATTTTGCTTAGCTTAGTCTGTAACTTGAAAACTATGTACCGTATGGCCCTATAAACTGTGTTGGGATGAAAGCTAGCCACTTTGAGCAATGTGGGAAGTGCTGGGGCAGTTTGGGACAACAGGGCCAAAATGTCACTTTCACAGTCCCAAAGTGCCATTTTCACAGTAAAAAGGCCTGGTTCACTTTTGCTTAGCTTAGTCTGTAACTTGAAAACTATGTACCGTATGGCCCTATAAACTGTGTTGGGATGAAAGCTAGCCACTTTGAGCAATGTGGGAAGTGCTGGGGCAGTTTGGGACAACAGGGCCAAAATGTCACTTTCACAGTCCCAAAGTGCCATTTTCACAGTAAAAAAAAACAGATTCATTTTGCTTAGCTTAGTCTGTAACTTGAAAACTATGTACCGTATGGCCCTATAAACTGTGTTGGGATGAAAGCTAGCCACTTTGAGCAATGTGGGAAGTGCTGGGGCAGTTTGGGACAACAGGGCCAAAATGTCACTTTCACAGTCCCAAAGTGCCGTTTTCACAGTAAAAAAAAAAGATTCATTTTGCTTAGCTTTGTCTGTAACTTGAAAACTATGTACCGTATGGCCCTATAAACTGTGTTGGGATGAAAGCTAGCCACTTTGAGCAATGTGGGAAGTGCTGGGGCAGTTTGGGACAACAGGGCCAAAATGTCACTTTCACAGTCCCAAAGTGCCATTTTCACAGTAAAAAGGCCTGGTTCACTTTTGCTTAGCTTAGTCTGTAACTTGAAAACTATGTACCGTATGGCCCTATAAACTGTGTTGGGATGAAAGCTAGCCACTTTGAGCAATGTGGGAAGTGCTGGGGCAGTTTGGGACAACAGGGCCAAAATGTCACTTTCACAGTCCCAAAGTGCCATTTTCACAGTAAAAAGGCCTGGTTCACTTTTGCTTAGCTTAGTCTGTAACTTGAAAACTATGTACCGTATGGCCCTATAAACTGTGTTGGGATGAAAGCTAGCCACTTTGAGCAATGTGGGAAGTGCTGGGGCAGTTTGGGACAACAGGGCCAAAATGTCACTTTCACAGTCCCAAAGTGCCGTTTTCACAGTAAAAAAAAAAAGATTCATTTTGCTTAGCTTAGTCTGTAACTTGAAAACTATGTACCGTATGGCCCTATAAACTGTGTTGGGATGAAAGCTAGCCACTTTGAGCAATGTGGGAAGTGCTGGGGCAGTTTGGGACAACAGGGCCAAAATGTCACTTTCACAGTCCCAAAGTGCCATTTTCACAGTAAAAAGGCCTGGTTCACTTTTGCTTAGCTTAGTCTGTAACTTGAAAACTATGTACCGTATGGCCCTATAAACTGTGTTGGGATGAAAGCTAGCCACTTTGAGCAATGTGGGAAGTGCTGGGGCAGTTTGGGACAACAGGGCCAAAATGTCACTTTCACAGTCCCAAAGTGCCATTTTCACAGTAAAAAGGCCTGGTTCACTTTTGCTTAGCTTAGTCTGTAACTTGAAAACTATGTACCGTATGGCCCTATAAACTGTGTTGGGATGAAAGCTAGCCACTTTGAGCAATGTGGGAAGTGCTGGGGCAGTTTGGGACAACAGGGCCAAAATGTCACTTTCACAGTCCCAAAGTGCCATTTTCACAGTAAAAAAAAAACAGATTCATTTTGCTTAGCTTAGTCTGTAACTTGAAAACTATGTACCGTATGGCCCTATAAACTGTGTTGGGATGAAAGCTAGCCACTTTGAGCAATGTGGGAAGTGCTGGGGCAGTTTGGGACAACAGGGCCAAAATGTCACTTTCACAGTCCCAAAGTGCCATTTTCACAGTAAAAAGGCCTGGTTCACTTTTGCTTAGCTTAGTCTGTAACTTGAAAACTATGTACCGTATGGCCCTATAAACTGTGTTGGGATGAAAGCTAGCCACTTTGAGCAATGTGGGAAGTGCTGGGGCAGTTTGGGACAACAGGGCCAAAATGTCACTTTCACAGTCCCAAAGTGCCATTTTCACAGTAAAAAGGCCTGGTTCACTTTTGCTTAGCTTAGTCTGTAACTTGAAAACTATGTACCGTATGGCCCTATAAACTGTGTTGGGATGAAAGCTAGCCACTTTGAGCAATGTGGGAAGTGCTGGGGCAGTTTGGGACAACAGGGCCAAAATGTCACTTTCACAGTCCCAAAGTGCCATTTTCACAGTAAAAAGGCCTGGTTCACTTTTGCTTAGCTTAGTCTGTAACTTGAAAACTATGTACCGTATGGCCCTATAAACTGTGTTGGGATGAAAGCTAGCCACTTTGAGCAATGTGGGAAGTGCTGGGGCAGTTTGGGACAACAGGGCCAAAATGTCACTTTCACAGTCCCAAAGTGCCGTTTTCACAGTAAAAAAAAAAAGATTCATTTTGCTTAGCTTAGTCTGTAACTTGAAAACTATGTACCGTATGGCCCTATAAACTGTGTTGGGATGAAAGCTAGCCACTTTGAGCAATGTGGGAAGTGCTGGGGCAGTTTGGGACAACAGGGCCAAAATGTCACTTTCACAGTCCCAAAGTGCCATTTTCACAGTAAAAAGGCCTGGTTCACTTTTGCTTAGCTTAGTCTGTAACTTGAAAACTATGTACCGTATTGCCCTATAAACTGTGTTGGGATGAAAGCTAGCCACTTTGAGCAATGTGGGAAGTGCTGGGGCAGTTTGGGACAACAGGGCCAAAATGTCACTTTCACAGTCCCAAAGTGCCATTTTCACAGTAAAAAGGCCTGGTTCACTTTTGCTTAGCTTAGTCTGTAACTTGAAAACTATGTACCGTATGGCCCTATAAACTGTGTTGGGATGAAAGCTAGCCACTTTGAGCAATGTGGGAAGTGCTGGGGCAGTTTGGGACAACAGGGCCAAAATGTCACTTTCACAGTCCCAAAGTGCCATTTTCACAGTAAAAAAAAAACAGATTCATTTTGCTTAGCTTAGTCTGTAACTTGAAAACTATGTACCGTATGGCCCTATAAACTGTGTTGGGATGAAAGCTAGCCACTTTGAGCAATGTGGGAAGTGCTGGGGCAGTTTGGGACAACAGGGCCAAAATGTCACTTTCACAGTCCCAAAGTGCCATTTTCACAGTAAAAAGGCCTGGTTCACTTTTGCTTAGCTTAGTCTGTAACTTGAAAACTATGTACCGTATGGCCCTATAAACTGTGTTGGGATGAAAGCTAGCCACTTTGAGCAATGTGGGAAGTGCTGGGGCAGTTTGGGACAACAGGGCCAAAATGTCACTTTCACAGTCCCAAAGTGCCATTTTCACAGTAAAAAAAAACAGATTCATTTTGCTTAGCTTAGTCTGTAACTTGAAAACTATGTACCGTATGGCCCTATAAACTGTGTTGGGATGAAAGCTAGCCACTTTGAGCAATGTGGGAAGTGCTGGGGCAGTTTGGGACAACAGGGCCAAAATGTCACTTTCACAGTCCCAAAGTGCCGTTTTCACAGTAAAAAAAAAAAGATTCATTTTGCTTAGCTTTGTCTGTAACTTGAAAACTATGTACCGTATGGCCCTATAAACTGTGTTGGGATGAAAGCTAGCCACTTTGAGCAATGTGGGAAGTGCTGGGGCAGTTTGGGACAACAGGGCCAAAATGTCACTTTCACAGTCCCAAACTGCCATTTTCACAGTAAAAAGGCCTGGTTCACTTTTGCTTAGCTTAGTCTGTAACTTGAAAACTATGTACCGTATGGCCCTATAAACTGTGTTGGGATGAAAGCTAGCCACTTTGAGCAATGTGGGAAGTGCTGGGGCAGTTTGGGACAACAGGGCCAAAATGTCACTTTCACAGTCCCAAAGTGCCATTTTCACAGTAAAAAGGCCTGGTTCACTTTTGCTTAGCTTAGTCTGTAACTTGAAAACTATGTACCGTATGGCCCTATAAACTGTGTTGGGATGAAAGCTAGCCACTTTGAGCATTGTGGCAAGAGCTGGGGCAGTTTGGGACAACAGGGAACGAACAGGGCCAAAATGTCACTTTCACAGTCCCAAAGTGCCATTTTCACAGTAAAAAGGCCTGGTTCACTTTTGCTTAGCTTAGTCTGTAACTTGAAAACTATGTACCGTATGGCCCTATAAACTGTGTTGGGATGAAAGCTAGCCACTTTGAGCAATGTGGAAAGTGCTGGGGCAGTTTGGGACAACAGGGCCAAAATGTCACTTTCACAGTCCCAAAGTGCCATTTTCACAGTAAAAAGGCCTGGTTCACTTTTGCTTAGCTTAGTCTGTAACTTGAAAACTATGTACCGTATGGCCCTATAAACTGTGTTGGGATGAAAGCTAGCCACTTTGAGCAATGTGGGAAGTGCTGGGGCAGTTTTGGACAACAGGGCCAAAATGTCACTTTCACAGTCCCAAAGTGCCATTTTCACAGTAAAAAGGCCTGGTTCACTTTTGCTTAGCTTAGTCTGTAACTTGAAAACTATGTACCGTATGGCCCTATAAACTGTGTTGGGATGAAAGCTAGCCACTTTGAGCAGTGTGGGAAGTGCTGGGGCAGTTTGGGACAACAGGGCCAAAATGTCACTTTCACAGTCCCAAAGTGCCATTTTCACAGTAAAAAGGCCTGGTTCACTTTTGCTTAGCTTAGTCTGTAACTTGAAAACTATGTACCGTATGGCCCTATAAACTGTGTTGGGATGAAAGCTAGCCACTTTGAGCATTGTGGCAAGAGCTGGGGCAGTTTGGGACAACAGGGAACGAACAGGGCCAAAATGTCACTTTCACAGTCCCAAAGTGCCATTTTCACAGTAAAAAGGCCTGGTTCACTTTTGCTTAGCTTAGTCTGTAACTTGAAAACTATGTACCGTATGGCCCTATAAACTGTGTTGGGATGAAAGCTAGCCACTTTGAGCAATGTGGGAAGTGCTGGGGCAGTTTGGGACAACAGGGCCAAAATGTCACTTTCACAGTCCCAAAGTGCCATTTTCACAGTAAAAAGGCCTGGTTCACTTTTGCTTAGCTTAGTCTGTAACTTGAAAACTATGTACCGTATGGCCCTATAAACTGTGTTGGGATGAAAGCTAGCCACTTTGAGCAATGTGGGAAGTGCTGGGGCAGTTTGGGACAACAGGGCCAAAATGTCACTTTCACAGTCCCAAAGTGCCGTTTTCACAGTAAAAAAAAAAAGATTCATTTTGCTTAGCTTAGTCTGTAACTTGAAAACGATGTACCGTATGGCCCTATAAACTGTGTTGGGATGAAAGCTAGCCACTTTGAGCAATGTGGGAAGTGCTGGGGCAGTTTGGGACAACAGGGCCAAAATGTCACTTTCACAGTCCCAAAGTGCCATTTTCACAGTAAAAAGGCCTGGTTCACTTTTGCTTAGCTTAGTCTGTAACTTGAAAACTATGTACCGTATGGCCCTATAAACTGTGTTGGGATGAAAGCTAGCCACTTTGAGCAATGTGGGAAGTGCTGGGGCAGTTTGGGACAACAGGGCCAAAATGTCACTTTCACAGTCCCAAAGTGCCATTTTCACAGTAAAAAGGCCTGGTTCACTTTTGCTTAGCTTAGTCTGTAACTTGAAAACTATGTACCGTATGGCCCTATAAACTGTGTTGGGATGAAAGCTAGCCACTTTGAGCAATGTGGGAAGTGCTGGGGCAGTTTGGGACAACAGGGCCAAAATGTCACTTTCACAGTCCCAAAGTGCCGTTTTCACAGTAAAAAAAAAAAGATTAATTTTGCTTAGCTTAGTCTGTAACTTGAAAACTATGTACCGTATGGCCCTATAAACTGTGTTGGGATGAAAGCTAGCCACTTTGAGCAATGTGGGAAGTGCTGGGGCAGTTTGGGACAACAGGGCCAAAATGTCACTTTCACAGTCCCAAAGTGCCATTTTCACAGTAAAGGCCTGGTTCACTTTTGCTTAGCTTAGTCTGTAACTTGAAAACTATGTACCGTATGGCCCTATAAACTGTGTTGGGATGAAAGCTAGCCACTTTGAGCAATGTGGGAAGTGCTGGGGCAGTTTGGGACAACAGGGCCAAAATGTCACTTTCACAGTCCCAAAGTGCCATTTTCACAGTAAAAAAAAAACAGATTCATTTTGCTTAGCTTAGTCTGTAACTTGAAAACTATGTACCGTATGGCCCTATAAACTGTGTTGGGATGAAAGCTAGCCACTTTGAGCAATGTGGGAAGTGCTGGGGCAGTTTGGGACAACAGGGCCAAAATGTCACTTTCACAGTCCCAAAGTGCCATTTTCACAGTAAAAAGGCCTGGTTCACTTTTGCTTAGCTTAGTCTGTAACTTGAAAACTATGTACCGTATGGCCCTATAAACTGTGTTGGGATGAAAGCTAGCCACTTTGAGCAATGTGGGAAGTGCTGGGGCAGTTTGGGACAACAGGGCCAAAATGTCACTTTCACAGTCCCAAAGTGCCATTTTCACAGTAAAAAGGCCTGGTTCACTTTTGCTTAGCTTAGTCTGTAACTTGAAAACTATGTACCGTATGGCCCTATAAACTGTGTTGGGATGAAAGCTAGCCACTTTGAGCAATGTGGGAAGTGCTGGGGCAGTTTGGGACAACAGGGCCAAAATGTCACTTTCACAGTCCCAAAGTGCCATTTTCACAGTAAAAAGGCCTGGTTCACTTTTGCTTAGCTTAGTCTGTAACTTGAAAACTATGTACCGTATGGCCCTATAAACTGTGTTGGGATGAAAGCTAGCCACTTTGAGCAATGTGGGAAGTGCTGGGGCAGTTTGGGACAACAGGGCCAAAATGTCACTTTCACAGTCCCAAAGTGCCGTTTTCACAGTAAAAAAAAAAGATTCATTTTGCTTAGCTTAGTCTGTAACTTGAAAACTATGTACCGTATGGCCCTATAAACTGTGTTGGGATGAAAGCTAGCCACTTTGAGCAATGTGGGAAGTGCTGGGGCAGTTTGGGACAACAGGGCCAAAATGTCACTTTCACAGTCCCAAAGTGCCATTTTCACAGTAAAAAGGCCTGGTTCACTTTTGCTTAGCTTAGTCTGTAACTTGAAAACTATGTACCGTATGGCCCTATAAACTGTGTTGGGATGAAAGCTAGCCACTTTGAGCAATGTGGGAAGTGCTGGGGCAGTTTGGGACAACAGGGCCAAAATGTCACTTTCACAGTCCCAAAGTGCCATTTTCACAGTAAAAAAAAAACAGATTCATTTTGCTTAGCTTAGTCTGTAACTTGAAAACTATGTACCGTATGGCCCTATAAACTGTGTTGGGATGAAAGCTAGCCACTTTGAGCAATGTGGGAAGTGCTGGGGCAGTTTGGGACAACAGGGCCAAAATGTCACTTTCACAGTCCCAAAGTGCCATTTTCACAGTAAAAAGGCCTGGTTCACTTTTGCTTAGCTTAGTCTGTAACTTGAAAACTATGTACCGTATGGCCCTATAAACTGTGTTGGGATGAAAGCTAGCCACTTTGAGCAATGTGGGAAGTGCTGGGGCAGTTTGGGACAACAGGGCCAAAATGTCACTTTCACAGTCCCAAAGTGCCATTTTCACAGTAAAAAGGCCTGGTTCACTTTTGCTTAGCTTAGTCTGTAACTTGAAAACTATGTACCGTATGGCCCTATAAACTGTGTTGGGATGAAAGCTAGCCACTTTGAGCAATGTGGGAAGTGCTGGGGCAGTTTGGGACAACAGGGCCAAAATGTCACTTTCACAGTCCCAAAGTGCCATTTTCACAGTAAAAAGGCCTGGTTCACTTTTGCTTAGCTTAGTCTGTAACTTGAAAACTATGTACCGTATGGCCCTATAAACTGTGTTGGGATGAAAGCTAGCCACTTTGAGCAATGTGGGAAGTGCTGGGGCAGTTTGGGACAACAGGGCCAAAATGTCACTTTCACAGTCCCAAAGTGCCGTTTTCACAGTAAAAAAAAAAGATTCATTTTGCTTAGCTTAGTCTGTAACTTGAAAACTATGTACCGTATGGCCCTATAAACTGTGTTGGGATGAAAGCTAGCCACTTTGAGCAATGTGGGAAGTGCTGGGGCAGTTTGGGACAACAGGGCCAAAATGTCACTTTCACAGTCCCAAAGTGCCATTTTCACAGTAAAAAGGCCTGGTTCACTTTTGCTTAGCTTAGTCTGTAACTTGAAAACTATGTACCGTATTGCCCTATAAACTGTGTTGGGATGAAAGCTAGCCACTTTGAGCAATGTGGGAAGTGCTGGGGCAGTTTGGGACAACAGGGCCAAAATGTCACTTTCACAGTCCCAAAGTGCCATTTTCACAGTAAAAAGGCCTGGTTCACTTTTGCTTAGCTTAGTCTGTAACTTGAAAACTATGTACCGTATGGCCCTATAAACTGTGTTGGGATGAAAGCTAGCCACTTTGAGCAATGTGGGAAGTGCTGGGGCAGTTTGGGACAACAGGGCCAAAATGTCACTTTCACAGTCCCAAAGTGCCATTTTCACAGTAAAAAAAAACAGATTCATTTTGCTTAGCTTAGTCTGTAACTTGAAAACTATGTACCGTATGGCCCTATAAACTGTGTTGGGATGAAAGCTAGCCACTTTGAGCAATGTGGGAAGTGCTGGGGCAGTTTGGGACAACAGGGCCAAAATGTCACTTTCACAGTCCCAAAGTGCCGTTTTCACAGTAAAAAAAAAAGATTCATTTTGCTTAGCTTTGTCTGTAACTTGAAAACTATGTACCGTATGGCCCTATAAACTGTGTTGGGATGAAAGCTAGCCACTTTGAGCAATGTGGGAAGTGCTGGGGCAGTTTGGGACAACAGGGCCAAAATGTCACTTTCACAGTCCCAAAGTGCCATTTTCACAGTAAAAAGGCCTGGTTCACTTTTGCTTAGCTTAGTCTGTAACTTGAAAACTATGTACCGTATGGCCCTATAAACTGTGTTGGGATGAAAGCTAGCCACTTTGAGCAATGTGGGAAGTGCTGGGGCAGTTTGGGACAACAGGGCCAAAATGTCACTTTCACAGTCCCAAAGTGCCATTTTCACAGTAAAAAGGCCTGGTTCACTTTTGCTTAGCTTAGTCTGTAACTTGAAAACTATGTACCGTATGGCCCTATAAACTGTGTTGGGATGAAAGCTAGCCACTTTGAGCATTGTGGCAAGAGCTGGGGCAGTTTGGGACAACAGGGAACGAACAGGGCCAAAATGTCACTTTCACAGTCCCAAAGTGCCATTTTCACAGTAAAAAGGCCTGGTTCACTTTTGCTTAGCTTAGTCTGTAACTTGAAAACTATGTACCGTATGGCCCTATAAACTGTGTTGGGATGAAAGCTAGCCACTTTGAGCAATGTGGAAAGTGCTGGGGCAGTTTGGGACAACAGGGCCAAAATGTCACTTTCACAGTCCCAAAGTGCCATTTTCACAGTAAAAAGGCCTGGTTCACTTTTGCTTAGCTTAGTCTGTAACTTGAAAACTATGTACCGTATGGCCCTATAAACTGTGTTGGGATGAAAGCTAGCCACTTTGAGCAATGTGGGAAGTGCTGGGGCAGTTTGGGACAACAGGGCCAAAATGTCACTTTCACAGTCCCAAAGTGCCATTTTCACAGTAAAAAGGCCTGGTTCACTTTTGCTTAGCTTAGTCTGTAACTTGAAAACTATGTACCGTATGGCCCTATAAACTGTGTTGGGATGAAAGCTAGCCACTTTGAGCAGTGTGGGAAGTGCTGGGGCAGTTTGGGACAACAGGGCCAAAATGTCACTTTCACAGTCCCAAAGTGCCATTTTCACAGTAAAAAGGCCTGGTTCACTTTTGCTTAGCTTAGTCTGTAACTTGAAAACTATGTACCGTATGGCCCTATAAACTGTGTTGGGATGAAAGCTAGCCACTTTGAGCATTGTGGCAAGAGCTGGGGCAGTTTGGGACAACAGGGAACGAACAGGGCCAAAATGTCACTTTCACAGTCCCAAAGTGCCATTTTCACAGTAAAAAGGCCTGGTTCACTTTTGCTTAGCTTAGTCTGTAACTTGAAAACTATGTACCGTATGGCCCTATAAACTGTGTTGGGATGAAAGCTAGCCACTTTGAGCAATGTGGGAAGTGCTGGGGCAGTTTGGGACAACAGGGCCAAAATGTCACTTTCACAGTCCCAAAGTGCCATTTTCACAGTAAAAAGGCCTGGTTCACTTTTGCTTAGCTTAGTCTGTAACTTGAAAACTATGTACCGTATGGCCCTATAAACTGTGTTGGGATGAAAGCTAGCCACTTTGAGCAATGTGGGAAGTGCTGGGGCAGTTTGGGACAACATGGCCAAAATGTCACTTTCACAGTCCCAAAGTGCCGTTTTCACAGTAAAAAAAAAAAGATTCATTTTGCTTAGCTTAGTCTGTAACTTGAAAACTATGTACCGTATGGCCCTATAAACTGTGTTGGGATGAAAGCTAGCCACTTTGAGCAATGTGGGAAGTGCTGGGGCAGTTTGGGACAACAGGGCCAAAATGTCACTTTCACAGTCCCAAAGTGCCATTTTCACAGTAAAAAGGCCTGGTTCACTTTTGCTTAGCTTAGTCTGTAACTTGAAAACTATGTACCGTATGGCCCTATAAACTGTGTTGGGATGAAAGCTAGCCACTTTGAGCAATGTGGGAAGTGCTGGGGCAGTTTGGGACAACAGGGCCAAAATGTCACTTTCACAGTCCCAAAGTGCCATTTTCACAGTAAAAAGGCCTGGTTCACTTTTGCTTAGCTTAGTCTGTAACTTGAAAACTATGTACCGTATGGCCCTATAAACTGTGTTGGGATGAAAGCTAGCCACTTTGAGCAGTGTGGGAAGTGCTGGGGCAGTTTGACAACAGGGCCAAAATGTCACTTTCACAGTCCCAAAGTGCCATTTTCACAGTAAAAAGGCCTGGTTCACTTTTGCTTAGCTTAGTCTGTAACTTGAAAACTATGTACCGTATGGCCCTATAAACTGTGTTGGGATGAAAGCTAGCCACTTTGAGCATTGTGGCAAGAGCTGGGGCAGTTTGGGACAACAGGGAACGAACAGGGCCAAAATGTCACTTTCACAGTCCCAAAGTGCCATTTTCACAGTAAAAAGGCCTGGTTCACTTTTGCTTAGCTTAGTCTGTAACTTGAAAACTATGTACCGTATGGCCCTATAAACTGTGTTGGGATGAAAGCTAGCCACTTTGAGCAATGTGGGAAGTGCTGGGGCAGTTTGGGACAACAGGGCCAAAATGTCACTTTCACAGTCCCAAAGTGCCATTTTCACAGTAAAAAGGCCTGGTTCACTTTTGCTTAGCTTAGTCTGTAACTTGAAAACTATGTACCGTATGGCCCTATAAACTGTGTTGGGATGAAAGCTAGCCACTTTGAGCAATGTGGGAAGTGCTGGGGCAGTTTGGGACAACAGGGCCAAAATGTCACTTTCACAGTCCCAAAGTGCCATTTTCACAGTAAAAAGGCCTGGTTCACTTTTGCTTAGCTTAGTCTGTAACTTGAAAACTATGTACCGTATGGCCCTATAAACTGTGTTGGGATGAAAGCTAGCCACTTTGAGCAATGTGGGAAGTGCTGGGGCAGTTTGGGACAACAGGGCCAAAATGTCACTTTCACAGTCCCAAAGTGCCGTTTTCACAGTAAAAAAAAAAAGATTCATTTTGCTTAGCTTAGTCTGTAACTTGAAAACTATGTACCGTATGGCCCTATAAACTGTGTTGGGATGAAAGCTAGCCACTTTGAGCAATGTGGGAAGTGCTGGGGCAGTTTGGGACAACAGGGCCAAAACCCTAACCCTAACCCTAACCCTTTCACAGTCCCAAAGTGCCATTTTCACAGTAAAAAAAAAAAGATTCATTTTGCTTAGCTTAGTCTGTAACTTGAAAACTATGTACCGTATGGCCCTATAAACTGTGTTGGGATGAAAGCTAGCCACTTTGAGCAATGTGGGAAGTGCTGGGGCAGTTTGGGACAACAGGGCCAAAATGTCACTTTCACAGTCCCAAAGTGCCATTTTCACAGTAAAAAGGCCTGGTTCACTTTTGCTTAGCTTAGTCTGTAACTTGAAAACTATGTACCGTATGGCCCTATAAACTGTGTTGGGATGAAAGCTAGCCACTTTGAGCAATGTTGGAAGTGCTGGGGCAGTTTGGGACAACAGGGCCAAAATGTCACTTTCACAGTCCCAAAGTGCCGTTTTCACAGTAAAAAGGCCTGGTTCACTTTTGCTTAGCTTAGTCTGTAACTTGAAAACTATGTACCGTATGGCCCTATAAACTGTGTTGGGATGAAAGCTAGCCACTTTGAGCAATGTGGGAAGTGCTGGGGCAGTTTGGGACAACAGGGCCAAAACCCTAACCCTAACCCTAACCCTTTCACAGTCCCAAAGTGCCATTTTCACAGTAAAAAAAAAAAGATTCATTTTGCTTAGCTTAGTCTGTAACTTGAAAACTATGTACCGTATGGCCCTATAAACTGTGTTGGGATGAAAGCTAGCCACTTTGAGCAATGTGGGAAGTGCTGGGGCAGTTTGGGACAACAGGGCCAAAATGTCACTTTCACAGTCCCAAAGTGCCATTTTCACAGTAAAAAGGCCTGGTTCACTTTTGCTTAGCTTAGTCTGTAACTTGAAAACTATGTACCGTATGGCCCTATAAACTGTGTTGGGATGAAAGCTAGCCACTTTGAGCAATGTTGGAAGTGCTGGGGCAGTTTGGGACAACAGGGCCAAAATGTCACTTTCACAGTCCCAAAGTGCCGTTTTCACAGTAAAAAGGCCTGGTTCACTTTTGCTTAGCTTAGTCTGTAACTTGAAAACTATGTACCGTATGGCCCTATAAACTGTGTTGGGATGAAAGCTAGCCACTTTGAGCAATGTGGGAAGTGCTGGGGCAGTTTGGGACAACAGGGCCAAAACCCTAACCCTAACCCTAACCCTTTCACAGTCCCAAAGTGCCATTTTCACAGTAAAAAAAAAAAGATTCATTTTGCTTAGCTTAGTCTGTAACTTGAAAACTATGTACCGTATGGCCCTATAAACTGTGTTGGGATGAAAGCTAGCCACTTTGAGCAATGTGGGAAGTGCTGGGGCAGTTTGGGACAACAGGGCCAAAACCCTAACCCTAACCCCAACCCTTTCACAGTCCCAAAGTGCCATTTTCACAGTAAAAAAAAAAAGATTAATTTTGCTTAGCTTAGTCTGTAACTTGAAAACTATGTACCGTATGGCCCTATAAACTGTGTTGGGATGAAAGCTAGCCACTTTGAGCAATGTGGGAAGTGCTGGGGCAGTTTGGGACAACAGGGCCAAAATGTCACTTTCACAGTCCCAAAGTGCCATTTTCACAGTAAAAAGGCCTGGTTCACTTTTGCTTAGCTTAGTCTGTAACTTGAAAACTATGTACCGTATGGCCCTATAAACTGTGTTGGGATGAAAGCTAGCCACTTTGAGAAATGTGGGAAGTGCTGGGGCAGTTTGGGACAACAGGGCCAAAACCCTAACCCTAACCCTAACCCTTTCACAGTCCCAAAGTGCCATTTTCACAGTAAAAAAAAAAAGATTCATTTTGCTTAGCTTAGTCTGTAACTTGAAAACTATGTACCGTATGGCCCTATAAACTGTGTTGGGATGAAAGCTAGCCACTTTGAGCAATGTGGGAAGTGCTGGGGCAGTTTGGGACAACAGGGCCAAAACCCTAACCCTAACCCCAACCCTTTCACAGTCCCAAAGTGCCATTTTCACAGTAAAAAAAAAAAGATTCATTTTGCTTAGCTTAGTCTGTAACTTGAAAACTATGTACCGTATGGCCCTATAAACTGTGTTGGGATGAAAGCTAGCCACTTTGAGCAATGTGGGAAGTGCTGGGGCAGTTTGGGACAACAGGGCCAAAATGTCACTTTCACAGTCCCAAAGTGCCATTTTCACAGTAAAAAGGCCTGGTTCACTTTTGCTTAGCTTAGTCTGTAACTTCAAAACTATGTACCGTATGGCCCTATAAACTGTGTTGGGATGAAAGCTAGCCACTTTGAGCAATGTGGGAAGTGCTGGGGCAGTTTGGGACAACAGGGCCAAAACCCTAACCCTAACCCTAACCCTTTCACAGTCCCAAAGTGCCATTTTCACAGTAAAAAAAAAAAGATTCATTTTGCTTAGCTTAGTCTGTAACTTGAAAACTATGTACCGTATGGCCCTATAAACTGTGTTGGGATGAAAGCTAGCCACTTTGAGCAATGTGGGAAGTGCTGGGGCAGTTTGGGACAACAGGGCCAAAATGTCACTTTCACAGTCCCAAAGTGCCATTTTCACAGTAAAAAGGCCTGGTTCACTTTTGCTTAGCTTAGTCTGTAACTTGAAAACTATGTACCGTATGGCCCTATAAACTGTGTTGGGATGAAAGCTAGCCACTTTGAGCAATGTTGGAAGTGCTGGGGCAGTTTGGGACAACAGGGCCAAAATGTCACTTTCACAGTCCCAAAGTGCCGTTTTCACAGTAAAAAGGCCTGGTTCACTTTTGCTTAGCTTAGTCTGTAACTTGAAAACTATGTACCGTATGGCCCTATAAACTGTGTTGGGATGAAAGCTAGCCACTTTGAGCAATGTGGGAAGTGCTGGGGCAGTTTGGGACAACAGGGCCAAAACCCTAACCCTAACCCTAACCCTTTCACAGTCCCAAAGTGCCATTTTCACAGTAAAAAAAAAAAGATTCATTTTGCTTAGCTTAGTCTGTAACTTGAAAACTATGTACCGTATGGCCCTATAAACTGTGTTGGGATGAAAGCTAGCCACTTTGAGCAATGTGGGAAGTGCTGGGGCAGTTTGGGACAACAGGGCCAAAATGTCACTTTCACAGTCCCAAAGTGCCATTTTCACAGTAAAAAGGCCTGGTTCACTTTTGCTTAGCTTAGTCTGTAACTTGAAAACTATGTACCGTATGGCCCTATAAACTGTGTTGGGATGAAAGCTAGCCACTTTGAGCAATGTTGGAAGTGCTGGGGCAGTTTGGGACAACAGGGCCAAAATGTCACTTTCACAGTCCCAAAGTGCCGTTTTCACAGTAAAAAGGCCTGGTTCACTTTTGCTTAGCTTAGTCTGTAACTTGAAAACTATGTACCGTATGGCCCTATAAACTGTGTTGGGATGAAAGCTAGCCACTTTGAGCAATGTGGGAAGTGCTGGGGCAGTTTGGGACAACAGGGCCAAAACCCTAACCCTAACCCTAACCCTTTCACAGTCCCAAAGTGCCATTTTCACAGTAAAAAAAAAAAGATTCATTTTGCTTAGCTTAGTCTGTAACTTGAAAACTATGTACCGTATGGCCCTATAAACTGTGTTGGGATGAAAGCTAGCCACTTTGAGCAATGTGGGAAGTGCTGGGGCAGTTTGGGACAACAGGGCCAAAACCCTAACCCTAACCCCAACCCTTTCACAGTCCCAAAGTGCCATTTTCACAGTAAAAAAAAAAAGATTAATTTTGCTTAGCTTAGTCTGTAACTTGAAAACTATGTACCGTATGGCCCTATAAACTGTGTTGGGATGAAAGCTAGCCACTTTGAGCAATGTGGGAAGTGCTGGGGCAGTTTGGGACAACAGGGCCAAAATGTCACTTTCACAGTCCCAAAGTGCCATTTTCACAGTAAAAAGGCCTGGTTCACTTTTGCTTAGCTTAGTCTGTAACTTGAAAACTATGTACCGTATGGCCCTATAAACTGTGTTGGGATGAAAGCTAGCCACTTTGAGAAATGTGGGAAGTGCTGGGGCAGTTTGGGACAACAGGGCCAAAACCCTAACCCTAACCCTAACCCTTTCACAGTCCCAAAGTGCCATTTTCACAGTAAAAAAAAAAAGATTCATTTTGCTTAGCTTAGTCTGTAACTTGAAAACTATGTACCGTATGGCCCTATAAACTGTGTTGGGATGAAAGCTAGCCACTTTGAGCAATGTGGGAAGTGCTGGGGCAGTTTGGGACAACAGGGCCAAAACCCTAACCCTAACCCCAACCCTTTCACAGTCCCAAAGTGCCATTTTCACAGTAAAAAAAAAAAGATTCATTTTGCTTAGCTTAGTCTGTAACTTGAAAACTATGTACCGTATGGCCCTATAAACTGTGTTGGGATGAAAGCTAGCCACTTTGAGCAATGTGGGAAGTGCTGGGGCAGTTTGGGACAACAGGGCCAAAATGTCACTTTCACAGTCCCAAAGTGCCATTTTCACAGTAAAAAGGCCTGGTTCACTTTTGCTTAGCTTAGTCTGTAACTTCAAAACTATGTACCGTATGGCCCTATAAACTGTGTTGGGATGAAAGCTAGCCACTTTGAGCAATGTGGGAAGTGCTGGGGCAGTTTGGGACAACAGGGCCAAAACCCTAACCCTAACCCTAACCCTTTCACAGTCCCAAAGTGCCATTTTCACAGTAAAAAAAAAAAGATTCATTTTGCTTAGCTTAGTCTGTAACTTGAAAACTATGTACCGTATGGCCCTATAAACTGTGTTGGGATGAAAGCTAGCCACTTTGAGCAATGTGGGAAGTGCTGGGGCAGTTTGGGACAACAGGGCCAAAATGTCACTTTCACAGTCCCAAAGTGCCATTTTCACAGTAAAAAGGCCTGGTTCACTTTTGCTTAGCTTAGTCTGTAACTTGAAAACTATGTACCGTATGGCCCTATAAACTGTGTTGGGATGAAAGCTAGCCACTTTGAGCAATGTGGGAAGTGCTGGGGCAGTTTGGGACAACAGGGCCAAAATGTCACTTTCACAGTCCCAAAGTGCCATTTTCACAGTAAAAAGGCCTGGTTCACTTTTGCTTAGCTTAGTCTGTAACTTGAAAACTATGTACCGTATGGCCCTATAAACTGTGTTGGGATGAAAGCTAGCCACTTTGAGCAATGTGGGAAGTGCTGGGGCAGTTTGGGACAACAGGGCCAAAATGTCACTTTCACAGTCCCAAAGTGCCGTTTTCACAGTAAAAAGGCCTGGTTCACTTTTGCTTAGCTTAGTCTGTAACTTGAAAACTATGTACCGTATGGCCCTATAAACTGTGTTGGGATGAAAGCTAGCCACTTTGAGCAATGTGGGAAGTGCTGGGGCAGTTTGGGACAACAGGGCCAAAACCCTAACCCTAACCCTAACCCTTTCACAGTCCCAAAGTGCCATTTTCACAGTAAAAAAAAAAAGATTCATTTTGCTTAGCTTAGTCTGTAACTTGAAAACTATGTACCGTATGGCCCTATAAACTGTGTTGGGATGAAAGCTAGCCACTTTGAGCAATGTGGGAAGTGCTGGGGCAGTTTGGGACAACAGGGCCAAAATGTCACTTTCACAGTCCCAAAGTGCCATTTTCACAGTAAAAAGGCCTGGTTCACTTTTGCTTAGCTTAGTCTGTAACTTGAAAACTATGTACCGTATGGCCCTATAAACTGTGTTGGGATGAAAGCTAGCCACTTTGAGCAATGTTGGAAGTGCTGGGGCAGTTTGGGACAACAGGGCCAAAATGTCACTTTCACAGTCCCAAAGTGCCGTTTTCACAGTAAAAAGGCCTGGTTCACTTTTGCTTAGCTTAGTCTGTAACTTGAAAACTATGTACCGTATGGCCCTATAAACTGTGTTGGGATGAAAGCTAGCCACTTTGAGCAATGTGGGAAGTGCTGGGGCAGTTTGGGACAACAGGGCCAAAACCCTAACCCTAACCCTAACCCTTTCACAGTCCCAAAGTGCCATTTTCACAGTAAAAAAAAAAAGATTCATTTTGCTTAGCTTAGTCTGTAACTTGAAAACTATGTACCGTATGGCCCTATAAACTGTGTTGGGATAAAAGCTAGCCACTTTGAGCAATGTGGGAAGTGCTGGGGCAGTTTGGGACAACAGGGCCAAAACCCTAACCCTAACCCCAACCCTTTCACAGTCCCAAAGTGCCATTTTCACAGTAAAAAAAAAAAGATTAATTTTGCTTAGCTTAGTCTGTAACTTGAAAACTATGTACCGTATGGCCCTATAAACTGTGTTGGGATGAAAGCTAGCCACTTTGAGCAATGTGGGAAGTGCTGGGGCAGTTTGGGACAACAGGGCCAAAATGTCACTTTCACAGTCCCAAAGTGCCATTTTCACAGTAAAAAGGCCTGGTTCACTTTTGCTTAGCTTAGTCTGTAACTTGAAAACTATGTACCGTATGGCCCTATAAACTGTGTTGGGATGAAAGCTAGCCACTTTGAGCAATGTGGGAAGTGCTGGGGCAGTTTGGGACAACAGGGCCAAAATGTCACTTTCACAGTCCCAAAGTGCCATTTTCACAGTAAAAAGGCCTGGTTCACTTTTGCTTAGCTTAGTCTGTAACTTGAAAACTATGTACCGTATGGCCCTATAAACTGTGTTGGGATGAAAGCTAGCCACTTTGAGCAATGTGGGAAGTGCTGGGGCAGTTTGGGACAACAGGGCCAAAACCCTAACCCTAACCCTAACCCTTTCACAGTCCCAAAGTGCCATTTTCACAGTAAAAAAAAAAAGATTCATTTTGCTTAGCTTAGTCTGTAACTTGAAAACTATGTACCGTATGGCCCTATAAACTGTGTTGGGATGAAAGCTAGCCACTTTGAGCAATGTGGGAAGTGCTGGGGCAGTTTGGGACAACAGGGCCAAAATGTCACTTTCACAGTCCCAAAGTGCCATTTTCACAGTAAAAAGGCCTGGTTCACTTTTGCTTAGCTTAGTCTGTAACTTGAAAACTATGTACCGTATGGCCCTATAAACTGTGTTGGGATGAAAGCTAGCCACTTTGAGCAATGTGGGAAGTGCTGGGGCAGTTTGGGACAACAGGGCCAAAACCCTAACCCTAACCCTAACCCTTTCACAGTCCCAAAGTGCCATTTTCACAGTAAAAAAAAAAAGATTCATTTTGCTTAGCTTAGTCTGTAACTTGAAAACTATGTACCGTATGGCCCTATAAACTGTGTTGGGATGAAAGCTAGCCACTTTGAGCAATGTGGGAAGTGCTGGGGCAGTTTGGGACAACAGGGCCAAAACCCTAACCCTAACCCCAACCCTTTCACAGTCCCAAAGTGCCATTTTCACAGTAAAAAAAAAAAGATTCATTTTGCTTAGCTTAGTCTGTAACTTGAAAACTATGTACCGTATGGCCCTATAAACTGTGTTGGGATGAAAGCTAGCCACTTTGAGCAATGTGGGAAGTGCTGGGGCAGTTTGGGACAACAGGGCCAAAATGTCACTTTCACAGTCCCAAAGTGCCATTTTCACAGTAAAAAGGCCTGGTTCACTTTTGCTTAGCTTAGTCTGTAACTTGAAAACTATGTACCGTATGGCCCTATAAACTGTGTTGGGATGAAAGCTAGCCACTTTGAGCAATGTGGGAAGTGCTGGGGCAGTTTGGGACAACAGGGCCAAAATGTCACTTTCACAGTCCCAAAGTGCCGTTTTCACAGTAAAAAGGCCTGGTTCACTTTTGCTTAGCTTAGTCTGTAACTTGAAAACTATGTACCGTATGGCCCTATAAACTGTGTTGGGATGAAAGCTAGCCACTTTGAGCAATGTGGGAAGTGCTGGGGCAGTTTGGGACAACAGGGCCAAAATGTCACTTTCACAGTCCCAAAGTGCCATTTTCACAGTAAAAAGGCCTGGTTCACTTTTGCTTAGCTTAGTCTGTAACTTGAAAACTATGTACCGTATGGCCCTATGAACTGTGTTGGGATGAAAGCTAGCCACTTTGAGCAATGTGGGAAGTGCTGGGGCAGTTTGGGACAACAGGGCCAAAATGTCACTTTCACAGTCCCAAAGTGCCGTTTTCACAGTAAAAAGGCCTGGTTCACTTTTGCTTAGCTTAGTCTGTAACTTGAAAACTATGTACCGTATGGCCCTATAAACTGTGTTGGGATGAAAGCTAGCCACTTTGAGCAATGTGGGAAGTGCTGGGGCAGTTTGGGACAACAGGGCCAAAACCCTAACCCTAACCCTAACCCTTTCACAGTCCCAAAGTGCCATTTTCACAGTAAAAAAAAAAAGATTCATTTTGCTTAGCTTAGTCTGTAACTTGAAAACTATGTACCGTATGGCCCTATAAACTGTGTTGGGATGAAAGCTAGCCACTTTGAGCAATGTGGGAAGTGCTGGGGCAGTTTGGGACAACAGGGCCAAAATGTCACTTTCACAGTCCCAAAGTGCCATTTTCACAGTAAAAAAAAAAAGATTCATTTTGCTTAGCTTAGTCTGTAACTTGAAAACTATGTACCGTATGGCCCTATAAACTGTGTTGGGATGAAAGCTAGCCACTTTGAGCAATGTGGGAAGTGCTGGGGCAGTTTGGGACAACAGGGCCAAAATGTCACTTTCACAGTCCCAAAGTGCCATTTTCACAGTAAAAAGGCCTGGTTCACTTTTGCTTAGCTTAGTCTGTAACTTGAAAACTATGTACCGTATGGCCCTATAAACTGTGTTGGGATGAAAGCTAGCCACTTTGAGCAATGTGGGAAGTGCTGGGGCAGTTTGGGACAAAAGGGCCAAAACCCTAACCCTAACCCTAACCCTTTCACAGTCCCAAAGTGCCATTTTCACAGTAAAAAAAAAAATATTAATTTTGCTTAGCTTAGTCTGTAACTTGAAAACTATGTACCGTATGGCCCTATAAACTGTGTTGGGATGAAAGCTAGCCACTTTGAGCAATGTGGGAAGTGCTGGGGCAGTTTGGGACAACAGGGCCAAAACCCTAACCCTAACCCTAACCCTTTCACAGTCCCAAAGTGCCATTTTCACAGTAAAAAAAAAAAGATTCATTTTGCTTAGCTTAGTCTGTAACTTGAAAACTATGTACCGTATGGCCCTATAAACTGTGTTGGGATGAAAGCTAGCCACTTTGAGCAATGTGGGAAGTGCTGGGGCAGTTTGGGACAACAGGGCCAAAATGTCACTTTCACAGTCCCAAAGTGCCATTTTCACAGTAAAAAGGCCTGGTTCACTTTTGCTTAGCTTAGTCTGTAACTTGAAAACTATGTACCGTATGGCCCTATAAACTGTGTTGGGATGAAAGCTAGCCACTTTGAGCAATGTGGGAAGTGCTGGGGCAGTTTGGGACAACAGGGCCAAAACCCTAACCCTAACCCTAACCCTTTCACAGTCCCAAAGTGCCATTTTCACAGTAAAAAAAAAAAGATTCATTTTGCTTAGCTTAGTCTGTAACTTGAAAACTATGTACCGTATGGCCCTATAAACTGTGTTGGGATGAAAGCTAGCCACTTTGAGCAATGTGGGAAGTGCTGGGGCAGTTTGGGACAACAGGGCCAAAACCCTAACCCTAACCCCAACCCTTTCACAGTCCCAAAGTGCCATTTTCACAGTAAAAAAAAAAAGATTCATTTTGCTTAGCTTAGTCTGTAACTTGAAAACTATGTACCGTATGGCCCTATAAACTGTGTTGGGATGAAAGCTAGCCACTTTGAGCAATGTGGGAAGTGCTGGGGCAGTTTGGGACAACAGGGCCAAAATGTCACTTTCACAGTCCCAAAGTGCCATTTTCACAGTAAAAAGGCCTGGTTCACTTTTGCTTAGCTTAGTCTGTAACTTGAAAACTATGTACCGTATGGCCCTATAAACTGTGTTGGGATGAAAGCTAGCCACTTTGAGCAATGTGGGAAGTGCTGGGGCAGTTTGGGACAACAGGGCCAAAATGTCACTTTCACAGTCCCAAAGTGCCATTTTCACAGTAAAAAGGCCTGGTTCACTTTTGCTTAGCTTAGTCTGTAAATTGAAAACTATGTACCGTATGGCCCTAAAAACTGTGTTGGGATGAAAGCTAGCCACTTTGAGCAATGTGGGAAGTGCTGGGGCAGTTTGGGACAACAGGGCCAAAACCCTAACCCTAACCCTTTCACAGTCCCAAAGTGCCATTTTCACAGTAAAAAAAAAAAGATTAATTTTGCTTAGCTTAGTCTGTAACTTGAAAACTATGTACCGTATGGCCCTATAAACTGTGTTGGGATGAAATCTAGCCACTTTGAGCAATGTGGGAAGTGCTGGGGCAGTTTGGGACAACAGGGCCAAAATGTCACTTTCACAGTCCCAAAGTGCCGTTTTCACAGGAAAAAGGCCTGGTTCACTTTTGCTTAGCTTAGTCTGTAACTTGAAAACTATGTACCGTATGGCCCTATAAACTGTGTTGGGATGAAAGCTAGCCACTTTGAGCAATGTGGGAAGTGCTGGGGCAGTTTGGGACAACAGGGCCAAAATGTCACTTTCACAGTCCCAAAGTGCCATTTTCACAGTAAAAAGGCCTGGTTCACTTTTGCTTAGCTTAGTCTGTAACTTGAAAACTATGTACCGTATGGCCCTATAAACTGTGTTGGGATGAAAGCTAGCCACTTTGAGCAATGTGGGAAGTGCTGGGGCAGTTTGGGACAACAGGGCCAAAATGTCACTTTCACAGTCCCAAAGTGCCATTTTCACAGTAAAAAGGCCTGGTTCACTTTTGCTTAGCTTAGTCTGTAACTTGAAAACTATGTACCGTATGGCCCTAAAAACTGTGTTGGGATGAAAGCTAGCCACTTTGAGCAATGTGGGAAGTGCTGGGGCAGTTTGGGACAACAGGGCCAAAACCGTAACCCTAACCCTTTCACAGTCCCAAAGTGCCATTTTCACAGTAAAAAAAAAAAGATTCATTTTGCTTAGCTTAGTCTGTAACTTGAAAACTATGTACCGTATGGCCCTATAAACTGTGTTGGGATGAAAGCTAGCCACTTTGAGCAATGTGGGAAGTGCTGGGGCAGTTTGGGACAACAGGGCCAAAATGTCACTTTCACAGTCCCAAAGTGCCATTTTCACAGTAAAAAGGCCTGGTTCACTTTTGCTTAGCTTAGTCTGTAACTTGAAAACTATGTACGGTATGGCCCTATAAACTGTGTTGGGATGAAAGCTAGCCACTTTGAGCAATGTGGGAAGTGCTGGGGCAGTTTGGGACAACAGGGCCAAAACCCTAACCCTAACCCTAACCCTTTCACAGTCCCAAAGTGCCATTTTCACAGTAAAAAAAAAAAGATTCATTTTGCTTAGCTTAGTCTGTAACTTGAAAACTATGTACCGTATGGCCCTATAAACTGTGTTGGGATGAAAGCTAGCCACTTTGAGCAATGTGGGAAGTGCTGGGGCAGTTTGGGACAACAGGGCCAAAACCCTAACCCTAACCCTAACCCTTTCACAGTCCCAAAGTGCCATTTTCACAGTAAAAAAAAAAAGATTCATTTTGCTTAGCTTAGTCTGTAACTTGAAAACTATGTACCGTATGGCCCTATAAACTGTGTTGGGATGAAAGCTAGCCACTTTGAGCAATGTGGGAAGTGCTGGGGCAGTTTGGGACAACAGGGCCAAAATGTCACTTTCACAGTCCCAAAGTGCCATTTTCACAGTAAAAAGGCCTGGTTCACTTTTGCTTAGCTTAGTCTGTAACTTGAAAACTATGTACCGTATGGCCCTATAAACTGTGTTGGGATGAAAGCTAGCCACTTTGAGCAATGTGGGAAGTGCTGGGGCAGTTTGGGACAACAGGGCCAAAACCCTAACCCTAACCCTAACCCTTTCACAGTCCCAAAGTGCCATTTTCACAGTAAAAAAAAAAAGATTCATTTTGCTTAGCTTAGTCTGTAACTTGAAAACTATGTACCGTATGGCCCTATAAACTGTGTTGGGATGAAAGCTAGCCACTTTGAGCAATGTGGGAAGTGCTGGGGCAGTTTGGGACAACAGGGCCAAAACCCTAACCCTAACCCCAACCCTTTCACAGTCCCAAAGTGCCATTTTCACAGTAAAAAAAAAAAGATTCATTTTGCTTAGCTTAGTCTGTAACTTGAAAACTATGTACCGTATGGCCCTATAAACTGTGTTGGGATGAAAGCTAGCCACTTTGAGCAATGTGGGAAGTGCTGGGGCAGTTTGGGACAACAGGGCCAAAATGTCACTTTCACAGTCCCAAAGTGCCATTTTCACAGTAAAAAGGCCTGGTTCACTTTTGCTTAGCTTAGTCTGTAACTTGAAAACTATGTACCGTATGGCCCTATAAACTGTGTTGGGATGAAAGCTAGCCACTTTGAGCAATGTGGGAAGTGCTGGGGCAGTTTGGGACAACAGGGCCAAAATGTCACTTTCACAGTCCCAAAGTGCCATTTTCACAGTAAAAAGGCCTGGTTCACTTTTGCTTAGCTTAGTCTGTAAATTGAAAACTATGTACCGTATGGCCCTAAAAACTGTGTTGGGATGAAAGCTAGCCACTTTGAGCAATGTGGGAAGTGCTGGGGCAGTTTGGGACAACAGGGCCAAAACCCTAACCCTAACCCTTTCACAGTCCCAAAGTGCCATTTTCACAGTAAAAAAAAAAAGATTAATTTTGCTTAGCTTAGTCTGTAACTTGAAAACTATGTACCGTATGGCCCTATAAACTGTGTTGGGATGAAATCTAGCCACTTTGAGCAATGTGGGAAGTGCTGGGGCAGTTTGGGACAACAGGGCCAAAATGTCACTTTCACAGTCCCAAAGTGCCGTTTTCACAGGAAAAAGGCCTGGTTCACTTTTGCTTAGCTTAGTCTGTAACTTGAAAACTATGTACCGTATGGCCCTATAAACTGTGTTGGGATGAAAGCTAGCCACTTTGAGCAATGTGGGAAGTGCTGGGGCAGTTTGGGACAACAGGGCCAAAATGTCACTTTCACAGTCCCAAAGTGCCATTTTCACAGTAAAAAGGCCTGGTTCACTTTTGCTTAGCTTAGTCTGTAACTTGAAAACTATGTACCGTATGGCCCTATAAACTGTGTTGGGATGAAAGCTAGCCACTTTGAGCAATGTGGGAAGTGCTGGGGCAGTTTGGGACAACAGGGCCAAAATGTCACTTTCACAGTCCCAAAGTGCCATTTTCACAGTAAAAAGGCCTGGTTCACTTTTGCTTAGCTTAGTCTGTAACTTGAAAACTATGTACCGTATGGCCCTAAAAACTGTGTTGGGATGAAAGCTAGCCACTTTGAGCAATGTGGGAAGTGCTGGGGCAGTTTGGGACAACAGGGCCAAAACCGTAACCCTAACCCTTTCACAGTCCCAAAGTGCCATTTTCACAGTAAAAAAAAAAAGATTCATTTTGCTTAGCTTAGTCTGTAACTTGAAAACTATGTACCGTATGGCCCTATAAACTGTGTTGGGATGAAAGCTAGCCACTTTGAGCAATGTGGGAAGTGCTGGGGCAGTTTGGGACAACAGGGCCAAAATGTCACTTTCACAGTCCCAAAGTGCCATTTTCACAGTAAAAAGGCCTGGTTCACTTTTGCTTAGCTTAGTCTGTAACTTGAAAACTATGTACGGTATGGCCCTATAAACTGTGTTGGGATGAAAGCTAGCCACTTTGAGCAATGTGGGAAGTGCTGGGGCAGTTTGGGACAACAGGGCCAAAACCCTAACCCTAACCCTAACCCTTTCACAGTCCCAAAGTGCCATTTTCACAGTAAAAAAAAAAAGATTCATTTTGCTTAGCTTAGTCTGTAACTTGAAAACTATGTACCGTATGGCCCTATAAACTGTGTTGGGATGAAAGCTAGCCACTTTGAGCAATGTGGGAAGTGCTGGGGCAGTTTGGGACAACAGGGCCAAAATGTCACTTTCACAGTCCCAAAGTGCCATTTTCACAGTAAAAAGGCCTGGTTCACTTTTGCTTAGCTTAGTCTGTAACTTGAAAACTATGTACCGTATGGCCCTATAAACTGTGTTGGGATGAAAGCTAGCCACTTTGAGCAATGTGGGAAGTGCTGGGGCAGTTTGGGACAACAGGGCCAAAATGTCACTTTCACAGTCCCAAAGTGCCATTTTCACAGTAAAAAGGCCTGGTTCACTTTTGCTTAGCTTAGTCTGTAACTTGAAAACTATGTACCGTATGGCCCTATAAACTGTGTTGGGATGAAAGCTAGCCACTTTGAGCAATGTGGGAAGTGCTGGGGCAGTTTGGGACAACAGGGCCAAAATGTCACTTTCACAGTCCCAAAGTGCCATTTTCACAGTAAAAAGGCCTGGTTCACTTTTGCTTAGCTTAGTCTGTAACTTGAAAACTATGTACCGTATGGCCCTATAAACTGTGTTGGGATGAAAGCTAGCCACTTTGAGCAATGTGGGAAGTGCTGGGGCAGTTTGGGACAACAGGGCCAAAATGTCACTTTCACAGTCCCAAAGTGCCGTTTTCACAGTAAAAAGGCCTGGTTCACTTTTGCTTAGCTTAGTCTGTAACTTGAAAACTATGTACCGTATGGCCCTATAAACTGTGTTGGGATGAAAGCTAGCCACTTTGAGCAATGTGGGAAGTGCTGGGGCAGTTTGGGACAACATGGCCAAAACCCTAACCCTAACCCTAACCCTTTCACAGTCCCAAAGTGCCATTTTCACAGTAAAAAAAAAAAGATTCATTTTGCTTAGCTTAGTCTGTAACTTGAAAACTATGTACAGTATGGCCCTATAAACTGTGTTGGGATGAAAGCTAGCCACTTTGAGCAATGTGGGAAGTGCTGGGGCAGTTTGGGACAACAGGGCCAAAATGTCACTTTCACAGTCCCAAAGTGCCATTTTCACAGTAAAAAGGCCTGGTTCACTTTTGCTTAGCTTAGTCTGTAACTTGAAAACTATGTACCGTATGGCCCTATAAACTGTGTTGGGATGAAAGCTAGCCACTTTGAGCAATGTGGGAAGTGCTGGGGCAGTTTGGGACAACAGGGCCAAAACCCTAACCCTAACCCTTTCACAGTCCCAAAGTGCCATTTTCACAGTAAAAAAAAAAAGATTCATTTTGCTTAGCTTAGTCTGTAACTTGAAAACTATGTACCGTATGGCCCTATAAACTGTGTTGGGATGAAAGCTAGCCACTTTGAGCAATGTGGGAAGTGCTGGGGCAGTTTGGGACAACAGGGCCAAAATGTCACTTTCACAGTCCCAAAGTGCCATTTTCACAGTAAAAAGGCCTGGTTCACTTTTGCTTAGCTTAGTCTGTAACTTGAAAACTATGTACCGTATGGCCCTATAAACTGTGTTGGGATGAAAGCTAGCCACTTTGAGCAATGTGGGAAGTGCTGGGGCAGTTTGGGACAACAGGGCCAAAACCCTAACCCTAACCCTAACCCTTTCACAGTCCCAAAGTGCCATTTTCACAGTAAAAAAAAAAAGATTCATTTTGCTTAGCTTAGTCTGTAACTTGAAAACTATGTACCGTATGGCCCTATAAACTGTGTTGGGATGAAAGCTAGCCACTTTGAGCAATGTGGGAAGTGCTGGGGCAGTTTGGGACAACAGGGCCAAAACCCTAACCCTAACCCCAACCCTTTCACAGTCCCAAAGTGCCATTTTCACAGTAAAAAAAAAAAGATTAATTTTGCTTAGCTTAGTCTGTAACTTGAAAACTATGTACCGTATGGCCCTATAAACTGTGTTGGGATGAAATCTAGCCACTTTGAGCAATGTGGGAAGTGCTGGGGCAGTTTGGGACAACAGGGCCAAAATGTCACTTTCACAGTCCCAAAGTGCCGTTTTCACAGTAAAAAGGCCTGGTTCACTTTTGCTTAGCTTAGTCTGTAACTTGAAAACTATGTACCGTATGGCCCTATAAACTGTGTTGGGATGAAAGCTAGCCACTTTGAGCAATGTGGGAAGTGCTGGGGCAGTTTGGGACAACAGGGCCAAAACCCTAACCCTAACCCTAACCCTTTCACAGTCCCAAAGTGCCATTTTCACAGTAAAAAAAAAAAGATTCATTTTGCTTAGCTTAGTCTGTAACTTGAAAACTATGTACCGTATGGCCCTATAAACTGTGTTGGGATGAAAGCTAGCCACTTTGAGCAATGTGGGAAGTGCTGGGGCAGTTTGGGACAACAGGGCCAAAATGTCACTTTCACAGTCCCAAAGTGCCATTTTCACAGTAAAAAGGCCTGGTTCACTTTTGCTTAGCTTAGTCTGTAACTTGAAAACTATGTACCGTATGGCCCTATAAACTGTGTTGGGATGAAAGCTAGCCACTTTGAGCAATGTGGGAAGTGCTGGGGCAGTTTGGGACAACAGGGCCAAAATGTCACTTTCACAGTCCCAAAGTGCCATTTTCACAGTAAAAAGGCCTGGTTAACTTTTGCTTAGCTTAGTCTGTAACTTGAAAACTATGTACCGTATGGCCCTATAAACTGTGTTGGGATGAAAGCTAGCCACTTTGAGCAATGTGGGAAGTGCTGGGGCAGTTTGGGACAACAGGGCCAAAATGTCACTTTCACAGTCCCAAAGTGCCATTTTCACAGTAAAAAGGCCTGGTTCACTTTTGCTTAGCTTAGTCTGTAACTTGAAAACTATGTAACGAATGGCCCTAAAAACTGTGTTGGGATGAAAGCTAGCCACTTTGAGCAATGTGGGAAGTGCTGGGGCAGTTTGGGACAACAGGGCCAAAACCCTAACCCTAACCCTTTCACAGTCCCAAAGTGCCATTTTCACAGTAAAAAAAAAAAGATTCATTTTGCTTAGCTTAGTCTGTAACTTGAAAACTATGTACAGTATGGCCCTATAAACTGTGTTGGGATGAAAGCTAGCCACTTTGAGCAATGTGGGAAGTGCTGGGGCAGTTTGGGACAACAGGGCCAAAATGTCACTTTCACAGTCCCAAAGTGCCATTTTCACAGTAAAAAGGCCTGGTTCACTTTTGCTTAGCTTAGTCTGTAACTTGAAAACTATGTACCGTATGGCCGTATAAACTGTGTTGGGATGAAAGCTAGCCACTTTGAGCAATGTGGGAAGTGCTGGGGCAGTTTGGGACAACAGGGCCAAAACCCTAACCCTAAACCTAACCCTTTCACAGTCCCAAAGTGCCATTTTCACAGTAAAAAAAAAAAGATTCATTTTGCTTAGCTTAGTCTGTAACTTGAAAACTATGTACCGTATGGCCCTATAAACTGTGTTGGGATGAAAGCTAGCCACTTTGAGCAATGTGGGAAGTGCTGGGGCAGTTTGGGACAACAGGGCCAAAATGTCACTTTCACAGTCCCAAAGTGCCATTTTCACAGTAAAAAGGCCTGGTTCACTTTTGCTTAGCTTAGTCTGTAACTTGAAAACTATGTACCGTATGGCCCTATAAACTGTGTTGGGATGAAAGCTAGCCACTTTGAGCAATGTGGGAAGTGCTGGGGCAGTTTGGGACAACAGGGCCAAAATGTCACTTTCACAGTCCCAAAGTGCCATTTTCACAGTAAAAAGGCCTGGTTCACTTTTGCTTAGCTTAGTCTGTAACTTGAAAACTATGTACCGTATGGCCCTATAAACTGTGTTGGGATGAAAGCTAGCCACTTTGAGCAATGTGGGAAGTGCTGGGGCAGTTTGGGACAACAGGGCCAAAATGTCACTTTCACAGTCCCAAAGTGCCATTTTCACAGTAAAAAGGCCTGGTTCACTTTTGCTTAGCTTAGTCTGTAAATTGAAAACTATGTACCGTATGGCCCTAAAAACTGTGTTGGGATGAAAGCTAGCCACTTTGAGCAATGTGGGAAGTGCTGGGGCAGTTTGGGACAACAGGGCCAAAACCCTAACCCTAACCCTAACCCTTTCACAGTCCCAAAGTGCCATTTTCACAGTAAAAAAAAAAAGATTCATTTTGCTTAGCTTAGTCTGTAACTTGAAAACTATGTACCGTATGGCCCTATAAACTGTGTTGGGATGAAAGCTAGCCACTTTGAGCAATGTGGGAAGTGCTGGGGCAGTTTGGGACAACAGGGCCAAAATGTCACTTTCACAGTCCCAAAGAGCCGTTTTCACAGTAAAAAGGCCTGGTTCACTTTTGCTTAGCTTAGTCTGTAACTTGAAAACTATGTACCGTATGGCCCTATAAACTGTGTTGGGATGAAAGCTAGCCACTTTGAGCAATGTGGGAAGTGCCGGGGCAGTTTGGGACAACAGGGCCAAAATGTCACTTTCACAGTCCCAAAGTGCCATTTTCACAGTAAAAAGGCCTGGTTCACTTTTGCTTAGCTTAGTCTGTAACTTGAAAACTATGTACCGTATGGCCCTATAAACTGTGTTGGGATGAAAGCTAGCCACTTTGAGCAATGTGGGAAGTGCTGGGGCAGTTTGGGACAACAGGGCCAAAATGTCACTTTCACAGTCCCAAAGTGCCATTTTCACAGTAAAAAGGCCTGGTTCACTTTTGCTTAGCTTAGTCTGTAACTTGAAAACTATGTACCGTATGGCCCTAAAAACTGTGTTGGGATGAAAGCTAGCCACTTTGAGCAATGTGGGAAGTGCTGGGGCAGTTTGGGACAACAGGGCCAAAATGTCACTTTCACAGTCCCAAAGTGCCGTTTTCACAGTAAAAAGGCCTGGTTCACTTTTGCTTAGCTTAGTCTGTAACTTGAAAACTATGTACCGTATGGCCCTATAAACTGTGTTGGGATGAAAGCTAGCCACTTTGAGCAATGTGGGAAGTGCTGGGGCAGTTTGGGACAACAGGGCCAAAATGTCACTTTCACAGTCCCAAAGTGCCGTTTTCACAGTAAAAAGGCCTGGTTCACTTTTGCTTAGCTTAGTCTGTAACTTGAAAACTATGTACCGTATGGCCCTATAAACTGTGTTGGGATGAAAGCTAGCCACTTTGAGCAATGTGGGAAGTGCTGGGGCAGTTTGGGACAACAGGGCCAAAATGTCACTTTCACAGTCCCAAAGTGCCATTTTCACAGTAAAAAGGCCTGGTTCACTTTTGCTTAGCTTAGTCTGTAACTTGAAAACTATGTACCGTATGGCCCTATAAACTGTGTTGGGATGAAAGCTAGCCACTTTGAGCAATGTGGGAAGTGCTGGGGCAGTTTGGGACAACAGGGCCAAAATGTCACTTTCACAGTCCCAAAGTGCCATTTTCACAGTAAAAAGGCCTGGTTCACTTTTGCTTAGCTTAGTCTGTAACTTGAAAACTATGTACCGTATGGCCCTAAAAACTGTGTTGGGATGAAAGCTAGCCACTTTGAGCAATGTGGGAAGTGCTGGGGCAGTTTGGGACAACAGGGCCAAAATGTCACTTTCACAGTCCCAAAGTGCCATTTTCACAGTAAAAAGGCCTGGTTCACTTTTGCTTAGCTTAGTCTGTAACTTGAAAACTATGTACCGTATGGCCCTATAAACTGTGTTGGGATGAAAGCTAGCCACTTTGAGCAATGTGGGAAGTGCTGGGGCAGTTTGGGACAACAGGGCCAAAATGTCACTTTCACAGTCCCAAAGTGCCATTTTCACAGTAAAAAGGCCTGGTTCACTTTTGCTTAGCTTAGTCTGTAACTTGAAAACTATGTACCGTATGGCCCTATAAACTGTGTTGGGATGAAAGCTAGCCACTTTGAGCAATGTGGAAAGTGCTGGGGCAGTTTGGGACAACAGGGCCAAAATGTCACTTTCACAGTCCCAAAGTGCCGTTTTCACAGTAAAAAGGCCTGGTTCACTTTTGCTTAGCTTAGTCTGTAACTTGAAAACTATGTACCGTATGGCCCTATAAACTGTGTTGGGATGAAAGCTAGCCACTTTGAGCAATGTGGGAAGTGCTGGGGCAGTTTGGGACAACAGGGCCAAAATGTCACTTTCACAGTCCCAAAGTGCCGTTTTCACAGTAAAAAGGCCTGGTTCACTTTTGCTTAGCTTAGTCTGTAACTTGAAAACTATGTACCGTATGGCCCTATAAACTGTGTTGGGATGAAAGCTAGCCACTTTGAGCAATGTGGGAAGTGCTGGGGCAGTTTGGACAACAGGGCCAAAATGTCACTTTCACAGTCCCAAAGTGCCATTTTCACAGTAAAAAGGCCTGGTTCACTTTTGCTTAGCTTAGTCTGTAACTTGAAAACTATGTACCGTATGGCCCTATAAACTGTGTTGGGATGAAAGCTAGCCACTTTGAGCAATGTGGGAAGTGCTGGGGCAGTTTGGGACAACAGGGCCAAAATGTCACTTTCACAGTCCCAAAGTGCCGTTTTCACAGTAAAAAGGCCTGGTTCACTTTTGCTTAGCTTAGTCTGTAACTTGAAAACTATGTACCGTATGGCCCTATAAACTGTGTTGGGATGAAAGCTAGCCACTTTGAGCAATGTGGGAAGTGCTGGGGCAGTTTGGGACAACAGGGCCAAAACCCTAACCCTAACCCTAACCCTTTCACAGTCCCAAAGTGCCATTTTCACAGTAAAAAAAAAAAGATTCATTTTGCTTAGCTTAGTCTGTAACTTGAAAACTATGTACCGTATGGCCCTATAAACTGTGTTGGGATGAAAGCTAGCCACTTTGAGCAATGTGGGAAGTGCTGGGGCAGTTTGGGACAACAGGGCCAAAATGTCACTTTCACAGTCCCAAAGTGCCATTTTCACAGTAAAAAGGCCTGGTTCACTTTTGCTTAGCTTAGTCTGTAACTTGAAAACTATGTACCGTATGGCCCTATAAACTGTGTTGGGATGAAAGCTAGCCACTTTGAGCAATGTGGGAAGTGCTGGGGCAGTTTGGGACAACAGGGCCAAAATGTCACTTTCACAGTCCCAAAGTGCCATTTTCACAGTAAAAAGGCCTGGTTCACTTTTGCTTAGCTTAGTCTGTAACTTGAAAACTATGTACCGTATGGCCCTATAAACTGTGTTGGGATGAAAGCTAGCCACTTTGAGCAATGTGGGAAGTGCTGGGGCAGTTTGGGACAACAGGGCCAAAATGTCACTTTCACAGTCCCAAAGTGCCATTTTCACAGTAAAAAGGCCTGGTTCACTTTTGCTTAGCTTAGTCTGTAACTTGAAAACTATGTACCGTATGGCCCTATAAACTGTGTTGGGATGAAAGCTAGCCACTTTGAGCAATGTGGGAAGTGCTGGGGCAGTTTGGGACAACAGGGCCAAAATGTCACTTTCACAGTCCCAAAGTGCCATTTTCACAGTAAAAAGGCCTGGTTCACTTTTGCTTAGCTTAGTCTGTAACTTGAAAACTATGTACCGTATGGCCGTATAAACTGTGTTGGGATGAAAGCTAGCCACTTTGAGCAATGTGGGAAGTGCTGGGGCAGTTTGGGACAACAGGGCCAAAACCCTAACCCTAAACCTAACCCTTTCACAGTCCCAAAGTGCCATTTTCACAGTAAAAAAAAAAAGATTCATTTTGCTTAGCTTAGTCTGTAACTTGAAAACTATGTACCGTATGGCCCTATAAACTGTGTTGGGATGAAAGCTAGCCACTTTGAGCAATGTGGGAAGTGCTGGGGCAGTTTGGGACAACAGGGCCAAAATGTCACTTTCACAGTCCCAAAGTGCCATTTTCACAGTAAAAAGGCCTGGTTCACTTTTGCTTAGCTTAGTCTGTAACTTGAAAACTATGTACCGTATGGCCCTATAAACTGTGTTGGGATGAAAGCTAGCCACTTTGAGCAATGTGGGAAGTGCTGGGGCAGTTTGGGACAACAGGGCCAAAATGTCACTTTCACAGTCCCAAAGTGCCATTTTCACAGTAAAAAGGCCTGGTTCACTTTTGCTTAGCTTAGTCTGTAACTTGAAAACTATGTACCGTATGGCCCTATAAACTGTGTTGGGATGAAAGCTAGCCACTTTGAGCAATGTGGGAAGTGCTGGGGCAGTTTGGGACAACAGGGCCAAAATGTCACTTTCACAGTCCCAAAGTGCCATTTTCCAGTAAAAAGGCCTGGTTCACTTTTGCTTAGCTTAGTCTGTAAATTGAAAACTATGTACCGATATGGCCCTAAAAACTGTGTTGGGATGAAGCTAGCCACTTTGAGCAATGTGGGAAGTGCTGGGGCAGTTTGGGACAAACAGGGCCAAAACCCTAACCCTAACCCTTTCACAGTCCCAAAGTGCCATTTTCACAGTAAAAAAAAAAAGATTCATTTTGCTTAGCTTAGTCTGTAACTTGAAAACTATGTACCGTATGGCCCTATAAACTGTGTTGGGATGAAAGCTAGCCACTTTGAGCAATGTGGGAAGTGCTGGGGCAGTTTGGGACAACAGGGCCAAAATGTCACTTTCACAGTCCCAAAGTGCCGTTTTCACAGTAAAAAGGCCTGGTTCACTTTTGCTTAGCTTAGTCTGTAACTTGAAAACTATGTACCGTATGGCCCTATAAACTGTGTTGGGATGAAAGCTAGCCACTTTGAGCAATGTGGGAAGTGCTGGGGCAGTTTGGGACAACAGGGCCAAAATGTCACTTTCACAGTCTCAAAGTACCATTTTCACAGTAAAAAGGCCTGGTTCACTTTTGCTTAGCTTAGTCTGTAACTTGAAAACTATGTACCGTATGGCCCTATAAACTGTGTTGGGATGAAAGCTAGCCACTTTGAGCAATGTGGGAAGTGCTGGGGCAGTTTGGGACAACAGGGCCAAAATGTCACTTTCACAGTCCCAAAGTGCCATTTTCACAGTAAAAAGGCCTGGTTCACTTTTGCTTAGCTTAGTCTGTAACTTGAAAACTATGTACCGTATGGCCCTAAAAACTGTGTTGGGATGAAAGCTAGCCACTTTGAGCAATGTGGGAAGTGCTGGGGCAGTTTGGGACAACAGGGCCAAAATGTCACTTTCACAGTCCCAAAGTGCCGTTTTCACAGTAAAAAGGCCTGGTTCACTTTTGCTTAGCTTAGTCTGTAACTTGAAAACTATGTACCGTATGGCCCTATAAACTGTGTTGGGATGAAAGCTAGCCACTTTGAGCAATGTGGGAAGTGCTGGGGCAGTTTGGGACAACAGGGCCAAAATGTCACTTTCACAGTCCCAAAGTGCCATTTTCACAGTAAAAAGGCCTGGTTCACTTTTGCTTAGCTTAGTCTGTAACTTGAAAACTATGTACCGTATGGCCCTATAAACTGTGTTGGGATGAAAGCTAGCCACTTTGAGCAATGTGGGAAGTGCTGGGGCAGTTTGGGACAACAGGGCCAAAATGTCACTTTCACAGTCCCAAAGTGCCATTTTCACAGTAAAAAGGCCTGGTTCACTTTTGCTTAGCTTAGTCTGTAACTTGAAAACTATGTACCGTATGGCCCTAAAAACTGTGTTGGGATGAAAGCTAGCCACTTTGAGCAATGTGGGAAGTGCTGGGGCAGTTTGGGACAACAGGGCCAAAATGTCACTTTCACAGTCCCAAAGTGCCATTTTCACAGTAAAAAGGCCTGGTTCACTTTTGCTTAGCTTAGTCTGTAACTTGAAAACTATGTACCGTATGGCCCTATAAACTGTGTTGGGATGAAAGCTAGCCACTTTGAGCAATGTGGGAAGTGCTGGGGCAGTTTGGGACAACAGGGCCAAAATGTCACTTTCACAGTCCCAAAGTGCCATTTTCACAGTAAAAAGGCCTGGTTCACTTTTGCTTAGCTTAGTCTGTAACTTGAAAACTATGTACCGTATGGCCCTATAAACTGTGTTGGGATGAAAGCTAGCCACTTTGAGCAATGTGGAAAGTGCTGGGGCAGTTTGGGACAACAGGGCCAAAATGTCACTTTCACAGTCCCAAAGTGCCGTTTTCACAGTAAAAAGGCCTGGTTCACTTTTGCTTAGCTTAGTCTGTAACTTGAAAACTATGTACCGTATGGCCCTATAAACTGTGTTGGGATGAAAGCTAGCCACTTTGAGCAATGTGGGAAGTGCTGGGGCAGTTTGGGACAACAGGGCCAAAATGTCACTTTCACAGTCCCAAAGTGCCGTTTTCACAGTAAAAAGGCCTGGTTCACTTTTGCTTAGCTTAGTCTGTAACTTGAAAACTATGTACCGTATGGCCCTATAAACTGTGTTGGGATGAAAGCTAGCCACTTTGAGCAATGTGGGAAGTGCTGGGGCAGTTTGGACAACAGGGCCAAAATGTCACTTTCACAGTCCCAAAGTGCCATTTTCACAGTAAAAAGGCCTGGTTCACTTTTGCTTAGCTTAGTCTGTAACTTGAAAACTATGTACCGTATGGCCCTATAAACTGTGTTGGGATGAAAGCTAGCCACTTTGAGCAATGTGGGAAGTGCTGGGGCAGTTTGGGACAACAGGGCCAAAATGTCACTTTCACAGTCCCAAAGTGCCGTTTTCACAGTAAAAAGGCCTGGTTCACTTTTGCTTAGCTTAGTCTGTAACTTGAAAACTATGTACCGTATGGCCCTATAAACTGTGTTGGGATGAAAGCTAGCCACTTTGAGCAATGTGGGAAGTGCTGGGGCAGTTTGGGACAACAGGGCCAAAACCCTAACCCTAACCCTAACCCTTTCACAGTCCCAAAGTGCCATTTTCACAGTAAAAAAAAAAAGATTCATTTTGCTTAGCTTAGTCTGTAACTTGAAAACTATGTACCGTATGGCCCTATAAACTGTGTTGGGATGAAAGCTAGCCACTTTGAGCAATGTGGGAAGTGCTGGGGCAGTTTGGGACAACAGGGCCAAAATGTCACTTTCACAGTCCCAAGGTGCCATTTTCACAGTAAAAAGGCCTGGTTCACTTTTGCTTAGCTTAGTCTGTAACTTGAAAACTATGTACCGTATGGCCCTATAAACTGTGTTGGGATGAAAGCTAGCCACTTTGAGCAATGTGGGAAGTGCTGGGGCAGTTTGGGACAACAGGGCCAAAATGTCACTTTCACAGTCCCAAAGTGCCATTTTCACAGTAAAAAGGCCTGGTTCACTTTTGCTTAGCTTAGTCTGTAACTTGAAAACTATGTACCGTATGGCCCTATAAACTGTGTTGGGATGAAAGCTAGCCACTTTGAGCAATGTGGGAAGTGCTGGGGCAGTTTGGGACAACAGGGCCAAAATGTCACTTTCACAGTCCCAAAGTGCCATTTTCACAGTAAAAAGGCCTGGTTCACTTTTGCTTAGCTTAGTCTGTAACTTGAAAACTATGTACCGTATGGCCCTATAAACTGTGTTGGGATGAAAGCTAGCCACTTTGAGCAATGTGGGAAGTGCTGGGGCAGTTTGGGACAACAGGGCCAAAATGTCACTTTCACAGTCCCAAAGTGCCATTTTCACAGTAAAAAGGCCTGGTTCACTTTTGCTTAGCTTAGTCTGTAACTTGAAAACTATGTACCGTATGGCCGTATAAACTGTGTTGGGATGAAAGCTAGCCACTTTGAGCAATGTGGGAAGTGCTGGGGCAGTTTGGGACAACAGGGCCAAAACCCTAACCCTAAACCTAACCCTTTCACAGTCCCAAAGTGCCATTTTCACAGTAAAAAAAAAAAGATTCATTTTGCTTAGCTTAGTCTGTAACTTGAAAACTATGTACCGTATGGCCCTATAAACTGTGTTGGGATGAAAGCTAGCCACTTTGAGCAATGTGGGAAGTGCTGGGGCAGTTTGGGACAACAGGGCCAAAATGTCACTTTCACAGTCCCAAAGTGCCATTTTCACAGTAAAAAGGCCTGGTTCACTTTTGCTTAGCTTAGTCTGTAACTTGAAAACTATGTACCGTATGGCCCTATAAACTGTGTTGGGATGAAAGCTAGCCACTTTGAGCAATGTGGGAAGTGCTGGGGCAGTTTGGGACAACAGGGCCAAAATGTCACTTTCACAGTCCCAAAGTGCCATTTTCACAGTAAAAAGGCCTGGTTCACTTTTGCTTAGCTTAGTCTGTAACTTGAAAACTATGTACCGTATGGCCCTATAAACTGTGTTGGGATGAAAGCTAGCCACTTTGAGCAATGTGGGAAGTGCTGGGGCAGTTTGGGACAACAGGGCCAAAATGTCACTTTCACAGTCCCAAAGTGCCATTTTCACAGTAAAAAGGCCTGGTTCACTTTTGCTTAGCTTAGTCTGTAAATTGAAAACTATGTACCGTATGGCCCTAAAAACTGTGTTGGGATGAAAGCTAGCCACTTTGAGCAATGTGGGAAGTGCTGGGGCAGTTTGGGACAACAGGGCCAAAACCCTAACCCTAACCCTTTCACAGTCCCAAAGTGCCATTTTCACAGTAAAAAAAAAAAGATTCATTTTGCTTAGCTTAGTCTGTAACTTGAAAACTATGTACCGTATGGCCCTATAAACTGTGTTGGGATGAAAGCTAGCCACTTTGAGCAATGTGGGAAGTGCTGGGGCAGTTTGGGACAACAGGGCCAAAATGTCACTTTCACAGTCCCAAAGTGCCGTTTTCACAGTAAAAAGGCCTGGTTCACTTTTGCTTAGCTTAGTCTGTAACTTGAAAACTATGTACCGTATGGCCCTATAAACTGTGTTGGGATGAAAGCTAGCCACTTTGAGCAATGTGGGAAGTGCTGGGGCAGTTTGGGACAACAGGGCCAAAATGTCACTTTCACAGTCTCAAAGTACCATTTTCACAGTAAAAAGGCCTGGTTCACTTTTGCTTAGCTTAGTCTGTAACTTGAAAACTATGTACCGTATGGCCCTATAAACTGTGTTGGGATGAAAGCTAGCCACTTTGAGCAATGTGGGAAGTGCTGGGGCAGTTTGGGACAACAGGGCCAAAATGTCACTTTCACAGTCCCAAAGTGCCATTTTCACAGTAAAAAGGCCTGGTTCACTTTTGCTTAGCTTAGTCTGTAACTTGAAAACTATGTACCGTATGGCCCTAAAAACTGTGTTGGGATGAAAGCTAGCCACTTTGAGCAATGTGGGAAGTGCTGGGGCAGTTTGGGACAACAGGGCCAAAATGTCACTTTCACAGTCCCAAAGTGCCATTTTCACAGTAAAAAGGCCTGGTTCACTTTTGCTTAGCTTAGTCTGTAACTTGAAAACTATGTACCGTATGGCCCTATAAACTGTGTTGGGATGAAAGCTAGCCACTTTGAGCAATGTGGAAAGTGCTGGGGCAGTTTGGGACAACAGGGCCAAAATGTCACTTTCACAGTCCCAAAGTGCCGTTTTCACAGTAAAAAGGCCTGGTTCACTTTTGCTTAGCTTAGTCTGTAACTTGAAAACTATGTACCGTATGGCCCTATAAACTGTGTTGGGATGAAAGCTAGCCACTTTGAGCAATGTGGGAAGTGCTGGGGCAGTTTGGGACAACAGGGCCAAAATGTCACTTTCACAGTCCCAAAGTGCCGTTTTCACAGTAAAAAGGCCTGGTTCACTTTTGCTTAGCTTAGTCTGTAACTTGAAAACTATGTACCGTATGGCCCTATAAACTGTGTTGGGATGAAAGCTAGCCACTTTGAGCAATGTGGGAAGTGCTGGGGCAGTTTGGACAACAGGGCCAAAATGTCACTTTCACAGTCCCAAAGTGCCATTTTCACAGTAAAAAGGCCTGGTTCACTTTTGCTTAGCTTAGTCTGTAACTTGAAAACTATGTACCGTATGGCCCTATAAACTGTGTTGGGATGAAAGCTAGCCACTTTGAGCAATGTGGGAAGTGCTGGGGCAGTTTGGGACAACAGGGCCAAAATGTCACTTTCACAGTCCCAAAGTGCCGTTTTCACAGTAAAAAGGCCTGGTTCACTTTTGCTTAGCTTAGTCTGTAACTTGAAAACTATGTACCGTATGGCCCTATAAACTGTGTTGGGATGAAAGCTAGCCACTTTGAGCAATGTGGGAAGTGCTGGGGCAGTTTGGGACAACAGGGCCAAAACCCTAACCCTAACCCTAACCCTTTCACAGTCCCAAAGTGCCATTTTCACAGTAAAAAAAAAAAGATTCATTTTGCTTAGCTTAGTCTGTAACTTGAAAACTATGTACCGTATGGCCCTATAAACTGTGTTGGGATGAAAGCTAGCCACTTTGAGCAATGTGGGAAGTGCTGGGGCAGTTTGGGACAACAGGGCCAAAATGTCACTTTCACAGTCCCAAAGTGCCATTTTCACAGTAAAAAGGCCTGGTTCACTTTTGCTTAGCTTAGTCTGTAACTTGAAAACTATGTACCGTATGGCCCTATAAACTGTGTTGGGATGAAAGCTAGCCACTTTGAGCAATGTGGAAAGTGCTGGGGCAGTTTGGGACAACAGGGCCAAAATGTTACTTTCACAGTCCCAAAGTGCCGTTTTCACAGTAAAAAGGCCTGGTTCACTTTTGCTTAGCTTAGTCTGTAACTTGAAAACTATGTACCGTATGGCCCTATAAACTGTGTTGGGATGAAAGCTAGCCACTTTGAGCAATGTGGGAAGTGCTGGGGCAGTTTGGGACAACAGGGCCAAAACCCTAACCCTAACCCTTTCACAGTCCCAAAGTGCCATTTTCACAGTAAAAAAAATAATATTCATTTTGCTTAGCTTAGTCTGTAACTTGAAAACTATGTACCGTATGGCCCTATAAACTGTGTTGGGATGAAAGCTAGCCACTTTGAGCAATGTGGGAAGTGCTGGGGCAGTTTGGGACAACAGGGCCAAAATGTCACTTTCACAGTCCCAAAGTGCCATTTTCACAGTAAAAAGGCCTGGTTCACTTTTGCTTAGCTTAGTCTGTAACTTGAAAACTATGTACCGTATGGCCCTATAAACTGTGTTGGGATGAAAGCTAGCCACTTTGAGCAATGTGGGAAGTGCTGGGGCAGTTTGGGACAACAGGGCCAAAATGTCACTTTCACAGTCCCAAAGTGCCATTTTCACAGTAAAAAGGCCTGGTTCACTTTTGCTTAGCTTAGTCTGTAACTTGAAAACTATGTACCGTATGGCCCTATAAACTGTGTTGGGATGAAAGCTAGCCACTTTGAGCAATGTGGGAAGTGCTGGGGCAGTTTGGGACAACAGGGCCAAAATGTCACTTTCACAGTCCCAAAGTGCCATTTTCACAGTAAAAAGGCCTGGTTCACTTTTGCTTAGCTTAGTCTGTAACTTGAAAACTATGTACCGTATGGCCCTATAAACTGTGTTGGGATGAAAGCTAGCCACTTTGAGCAATGTGGGAAGTGCTGGGGCAGTTTGGACAACAGGGCCAAAATGTCACTTTCACAGTCCCAAAGTGCCATTTTCACAGTAAAAAGGCCTGGTTCACTTTTGCTTAGCTTAGTCTGTAACTTGAAAACTATGTACCGTATGGCCCTATAAACTGTGTTGGGATGAAAGCTAGCCACTTTGAGCAATGTGGGAAGTGCTGGGGCAGTTTGGGACAACAGGGCCAAAATGTCACTTTCACAGTCCCAAAGTGCCGTTTTCACAGTAAAAAGGCCTGGTTCACTTTTGCTTAGCTTAGTCTGTAACTTGAAAACTATGTACCGTATGGCCCTATAAACTGTGTTGGGATGAAAGCTAGCCACTTTGAGCAATGTGGGAAGTGCTGGGGCAGTTTGGGACAACAGGGCCAAAATGTCACTTTCACAGTCCCAAAGTGCCATTTTCACAGTAAAAAGGCCTGGTTCACTTTTGCTTAGCTTAGTCTGTAACTTGAAAACTATGTACCGTATGGCCCTATAAACTGTGTTGGGATGAAAGCTAGCCACTTTGAGCAATGTGGGAAGTGCTGGGGCAGTTTGGGACAACAGGGCCAAAATGTCACTTTCACAGTCCCAAAGTGCCATTTTCACAGTAAAAAGGCCTGGTTCACTTTTGCTTAGCTTAGTCTGTAAATTGAAAACTATGTACCGTATGGCCCTAAAAACTGTGTTGGGATGAAAGCTAGCCACTTTGAGCAATGTGGGAAGTGCTGGGGCAGTTTGGGACAACAGGGCCAAAACCCTAACCCTAACCCTTTCACAGTCCCAAAGTGCCATTTTCACAGTAAAAAAAAAAGATTCATTTTGCTTAGCTTAGTCTGTAACTTGAAAACTATGTACCGTATGGCCCTATAAACTGTGTTGGGATGAAAGCTAGCCACTTTGAGCAATGTGGGAAGTGCTGGGGCAGTTTGGGACAACAGGGCCAAAATGTCACTTTCACAGTCCCAAAGTGCCGTTTTCACAGTAAAAAGGCCTGGTTCACTTTTGCTTAGCTTAGTCTGTAACTTGAAAACTATGTACCGTATGGCCCTATAAACTGTGTTGGGATGAAAGCTAGCCACTTTGAGCAATGTGGGAAGTGCTGGGGCAGTTTGGGACAACAGGGCCAAAATGTCACTTTCACAGTCTCAAAGTGCCATTTTCACAGTAAAAAGGCCTGGTTCACTTTTGCTTAGCTTAGTCTGTAACTTGAAAACTATGTACCGTATGGCCCTATAAACTGTGTTGGGATGAAAGCTAGCCACTTTGAGCAATGTGGGAAGTGCTGGGGCAGTTTGGGACAACAGGGCCAAAATGTCACTTTCACAGTCCCAAAGTGCCATTTTCACAGTAAAAAGGCCTGGTTCACTTTTGCTTAGCTTAGTCTGTAACTTGAAAACTATGTACCGTATGGCCCTAAAAACTGTGTTGGGATGAAAGCTAGCCACTTTGAGCAATGTGGGAAGTGCTGGGGCAGTTTGGGACAACAGGGCCAAAATGTCACTTTCACAGTCCCAAAGTGCCGTTTTCACAGTAAAAAGGCCTGGTTCACTTTTGCTTAGCTTAGTCTGTAACTTGAAAACTATGTACCGTATGGCCCTATAAACTGTGTTGGGATGAAAGCTAGCCACTTTGAGCAATGTGGGAAGTGCTGGGGCAGTTTGGGACAACAGGGCCAAAATGTCACTTTCACAGTCCCAAAGTGCCATTTTCACAGTAAAAAGGCCTGGTTCACTTTTGCTTAGCTTAGTCTGTAACTTGAAAACTATGTACCGTATGGCCCTATAAACTGTGTTGGGATGAAAGCTAGCCACTTTGAGCAATGTGGGAAGTGCTGGGGCAGTTTGGGACAACAGGGCCAAAATGTCACTTTCACAGTCCCAAAGTGCCATTTTCACAGTAAAAAGGCCTGGTTCACTTTTGCTTAGCTTAGTCTGTAACTTGAAAACTATGTACCGTATGGCCCTAAAAACTGTGTTGGGATGAAAGCTAGCCACTTTGAGCAATGTGGGAAGTGCTGGGGCAGTTTGGGACAACAGGGCCAAAATGTCACTTTCACAGTCCCAAAGTGCCATTTTCACAGTAAAAAGGCCTGGTTCACTTTTGCTTAGCTTAGTCTGTAACTTGAAAACTATGTACCGTATGGCCCTATAAACTGTGTTGGGATGAAAGCTAGCCACTTTGAGCAATGTGGGAAGTGCTGGGGCAGTTTGGGACAACAGGGCCAAAATGTCACTTTCACAGTCCCAAAGTGCCATTTTCACAGTAAAAAGGCCTGGTTCACTTTTGCTTAGCTTAGTCTGTAACTTGAAAACTATGTACCGTATGGCCCTATAAACTGTGTTGGGATGAAAGCTAGCCACTTTGAGCAATGTGGAAAGTGCTGGGGCAGTTTGGGACAACAGGGCCAAAATGTCACTTTCACAGTCCCAAAGTGCCGTTTTCACAGTAAAAAGGCCTGGTTCACTTTTGCTTAGCTTAGTCTGTAACTTGAAAACTATGTACCGTATGGCCCTATAAACTGTGTTGGGATGAAAGCTAGCCACTTTGAGCAATGTGGGAAGTGCTGGGGCAGTTTGGGACAACAGGGCCAAAATGTCACTTTCACAGTCCCAAAGTGCCGTTTTCACAGTAAAAAGGCCTGGTTCACTTTTGCTTAGCTTAGTCTGTAACTTGAAAACTATGTACCGTATGGCCCTATAAACTGTGTTGGGATGAAAGCTAGCCACTTTGAGCAATGTGGGAAGTGCTGGGGCAGTTTGGACAACAGGGCCAAAATGTCACTTTCACAGTCCCAAAGTGCCATTTTCACAGTAAAAAGGCCTGGTTCACTTTTGCTTAGCTTAGTCTGTAACTTGAAAACTATGTACCGTATGGCCCTATAAACTGTGTTGGGATGAAAGCTAGCCACTTTGAGCAATGTGGGAAGTGCTGGGGCAGTTTGGGACAACAGGGCCAAAACCCTAACCCTAACCCTAACCCTTTCACAGTCCCAAAGTGCCATTTTCAGAGTAAAAAAAAAAAGATTCATTTTGCTTAGCTTAGTCTGTAACTTGAAAACTATGTACCGTATGGCCCTATAAACTGTGTTGGGATGAAAGCTAGCCACTTTGAGCAATGTGGGAAGTGCTGGGGCAGTTTGGGACAACAGGGCCAAAATGTCACTTTCACAGTCCCAAAGTGCCATTTTCACAGTAAAAAGGCCTGGTTCACTTTTGCTTAGCTTAGTCTGTAACTTGAAAACTATGTACCGTATGGCCCTATAAACTGTGTTGGGATGAAAGCTAGCCACTTTGAGCAATGTGGAAAGTGCTGGGGCAGTTTGGGACAACAGGGCCAAAATGTTACTTTCACAGTCCCAAAGTGCCGTTTTCACAGTAAAAAGGCCTGGTTCACTTTTGCTTAGCTTAGTCTGTAACTTGAAAACTATGTACCGTATGGCCCTATAAACTGTGTTGGGATGAAAGCTAGCCACTTTGAGCAATGTGGGAAGTGCTGGGGCAGTTTGGGACAACAGGGCCAAAACCCTAACCCTAACCCTTTCACAGTCCCAAAGTGCCATTTTCACAGTAAAAAAAAAATATTCATTTTGCTTAGCTTAGTCTGTAACTTGAAAACTATGTACCGTATGGCCCTATAAACTGTGTTGGGATGAAAGCTAGCCACTTTGAGCAATGTGGGAAGTGCTGGGGCAGTTTGGGACAACAGGGCCAAAATGTCACTTTCACAGTCCCAAAGTGCCATTTTCACAGTAAAAAGGCCTGGTTCACTTTTGCTTAGCTTAGTCTGTAACTTGAAAACTATGTACCGTATGGCCCTATAAACTGTGTTGGGATGAAAGCTAGCCACTTTGAGCAATGTGGGAAGTGCTGGGGCAGTTTGGGACAACAGGGCCAAAATGTCACTTTCACAGTCCCAAAGTGCCATTTTCACAGTAAAAAGGCCTGGTTCACTTTTGCTTAGCTTAGTCTGTAACTTGAAAACTATGTACCGTATGGCCCTATAAACTGTGTTGGGATGAAAGCTAGCCACTTTGAGCAATGTGGGAAGTGCTGGGGCAGTTTGGGACAACAGGGCCAAAATGTCACTTTCACAGTCCCAAAGTGCCATTTTCACAGTAAAAAGGCCTGGTTCACTTTTGCTTAGCTTAGTCTGTAACTTGAAAACTATGTACCGTATGGCCCTATAAACTGTGTTGGGATGAAAGCTAGCCACTTTGAGCAATGTGGGAAGTGCTGGGGCAGTTTGGACAACAGGGCCAAAATGTCACTTTCACAGTCCCAAAGTGCCATTTTCACAGTAAAAAGGCCTGGTTCACTTTTGCTTAGCTTAGTCTGTAACTTGAAAACTATGTACCGTATGGCCCTATAAACTGTGTTGGGATGAAAGCTAGCCACTTTGAGCAATGTGGGAAGTGCTGGGGCAGTTTGGGACAACAGGGCCAAAATGTCACTTTCACAGTCCCAAAGTGCCGTTTTCACAGTAAAAAGGCCTGGTTCACTTTTGCTTAGCTTAGTCTGTAACTTGAAAACTATGTACCGTATGGCCCTATAAACTGTGTTGGGATGAAAGCTAGCCACTTTGAGCAATGTGGGAAGTGCTGGGGCAGTTTGGGACAACAGGGCCAAAATGTCACTTTCACAGTCCCAAAGTGCCATTTTCACAGTAAAAAGGCCTGGTTCACTTTTGCTTAGCTTAGTCTGTAACTTGAAAACTATGTACCGTATGGCCCTATAAACTGTGTTGGGATGAAAGCTAGCCACTTTGAGCAATGTGGGAAGTGCTGGGGCAGTTTGGGACAACAGGGCCAAAATGTCACTTTCACAGTCCCAAAGTGCCATTTTCACAGTAAAAAGGCCTGGTTCACTTTTGCTTAGCTTAGTCTGTAACTTGAAAACTATGTACCGTATGGCCCTAAAAACTGTGTTGGGATGAAAGCTAGCCACTTTGAGCAATGTGGGAAGTGCTGGGGCAGTTTGGGACAACAGGGCCAAAATGTCACTTTCACAGTCCCAAAGTGCCATTTTCACAGTAAAAAGGCCTGGTTCACTTTTGCTTAGCTTAGTCTGTAACTTGAAAACTATGTACCGTATGGCCCTATAAACTGTGTTGGGATGAAAGCTAGCCACTTTGAGCAATGTGGGAAGTGCTGGGGCAGTTTGGGACAACAGGGCCAAAATGTCACTTTCACAGTCCCAAAGTGCCATTTTCACAGTAAAAAGGCCTGGTTCACTTTTGCTTAGCTTAGTCTGTAACTTGAAAACTATGTACCGTATGGCCCTATAAACTGTGTTGGGATGAAAGCTAGCCACTTTGAGCAATGTGGAAAGTGCTGGGGCAGTTTGGGACAACAGGGCCAAAATGTCACTTTCACAGTCCCAAAGTGCCGTTTTCACAGTAAAAAGGCCTGGTTCACTTTTGCTTAGCTTAGTCTGTAACTTGAAAACTATGTACCGTATGGCCCTATAAACTGTGTTGGGATGAAAGCTAGCCACTTTGAGCAATGTGGGAAGTGCTGGGGCAGTTTGGGACAACAGGGCCAAAATGTCACTTTCACAGTCCCAAAGTGCCGTTTTCACAGTAAAAAGGCCTGGTTCACTTTTGCTTAGCTTAGTCTGTAACTTGAAAACTATGTACCGTATGGCCCTATAAACTGTGTTGGGATGAAAGCTAGCCACTTTGAGCAATGTGGGAAGTGCTGGGGCAGTTTGGACAACAGGGCCAAAATGTCACTTTCACAGTCCCAAAGTGCCATTTTCACAGTAAAAAGGCCTGGTTCACTTTTGCTTAGCTTAGTCTGTAACTTGAAAACTATGTACCGTATGGCCCTATAAACTGTGTTGGGATGAAAGCTAGCCACTTTGAGCAATGTGGGAAGTGCTGGGGCAGTTTGGGACAACAGGGCCAAAATGTCACTTTCACAGTCCCAAAGTGCCGTTTTCACAGTAAAAAGGCCTGGTTCACTTTTGCTTAGCTTAGTCTGTAACTTGAAAACTATGTACCGTATGGCCCTATAAACTGTGTTGGGATGAAAGCTAGCCACTTTGAGCAATGTGGGAAGTGCTGGGGCAGTTTGGGACAACAGGGCCAAAATGTCACTTTCACAGTCCCAAAGTGCCATTTTCACAGTAAAAAGGCCTGGTTCACTTTTGCTTAGCTTAGTCTGTAACTTGAAAACTATGTACCGTATGGCCCTATAAACTGTGTTGGGATGAAAGCTAGCCACTTTGAGCAATGTGGGAAGTGCTGGGGCAGTTTGGGACAACAGGGCCAAAATGTCACTTTCACAGTCCCAAAGTGCCATTTTCACAGTAAAAAGGCCTGGTTCACTTTTGCTTAGCTTAGTCTGTAACTTGAAAACTATGTACCGTATGGCCCTATAAACTGTGTTGGGATGAAAGCTAGCCACTTTGAGCAATGTGGGAAGTGCTGGGGCAGTTTGGGACAACAGGGCCAAAATGTCACTTTCACAGTCCCAAAGTGCCGTTTTCACACTAAAAAGGCCTGGTTCACTTTTGCTTACCTTAGTCTGTAACTTGAAAACTATGTACCGTATGGCCCTATAAACTGTGTTGGGATGAAAGCTAGCCACTTTGAGCAATGTGGGAAGTGCTGGGGCAGTTTGGGACAACAGGGCCAAAATGTCACTTTCACAGTCCCAAAGTGCCGTTTTCACAGTAAAAAGGCCTGGTTCACTTTTGCTTAGCTTAGTCTGTAACTTGAAAACTATGTACCGTATGGCCCTATAAACTGTGTTGGGATGAAAGCTAGCCACTTTGAGCAATGTGGGAAGTGCTGGGGCAGTTTGGGACAACAGGGCCAAAATGTCACTTTCACAGTCCCAAAGTGCCATTTTCACAGTAAAAAGGCCTGGTTCACTTTTGCTTAGCTTAGTCTGTAACTTGAAAACTATGTACCGTATGGCCCTATAAACTGTGTTGGGATGAAAGCTAGCCACTTTGAGCAATGTGGGAAGTGCTGGGGCAGTTTGGGACAACAGGGCCAAAATGTCACTTTCACAGTCCCAAAGTGCCATTTTCACAGTAAAAAGGCCTGGTTCACTTTTGCTTAGCTTAGTCTGTAACTTGAAAACTATGTACCGTATGGCCCTAAAAACTGTGTTGGGATGAAAGCTAGCCACTTTGAGCAATGTGGGAAGTGCTGGGGCAGTTTGGGACAACAGGGCCAAAATGTCACTTTCACAGTCCCAAAGTGCCATTTTCACAGTAAAAAGGCCTGGTTCACTTTTGCTTAGCTTAGTCTGTAACTTGAAAACTATGTACCGTATGGCCCTATAAACTGTGTTGGGATGAAAGCTAGCCACTTTGAGCAATGTGGGAAGTGCTGGGGCAGTTTGGGACAACAGGGCCAAAATGTCACTTTCACAGTCCCAAAGTGCCATTTTCACAGTAAAAAGGCCTGGTTCACTTTTGCTTAGCTTAGTCTGTAACTTGAAAACTATGTACCGTATGGCCCTATAAACTGTGTTGGGATGAAAGCTAGCCACTTTGAGCAATGTGGAAAGTGCTGGGGCAGTTTGGGACAACAGGGCCAAAATGTCACTTTCACAGTCCCAAAGTGCCGTTTTCACAGTAAAAAGGCCTGGTTCACTTTTGCTTAGCTTAGTCTGTAACTTGAAAACTATGTACCGTATGGCCCTATAAACTGTGTTGGGATGAAAGCTAGCCACTTTGAGCAATGTGGGAAGTGCTGGGGCAGTTTGGGACAACAGGGCCAAAATGTCACTTTCACAGTCCCAAAGTGCCGTTTTCACAGTAAAAAGGCCTGGTTCACTTTTGCTTAGCTTAGTCTGTAACTTGAAAACTATGTACCGTATGGCCCTATAAACTGTGTTGGGATGAAAGCTAGCCACTTTGAGCAATGTGGGAAGTGCTGGGGCAGTTTGGACAACAGGGCCAAAATGTCACTTTCACAGTCCCAAAGTGCCATTTTCACAGTAAAAAGGCCTGGTTCACTTTTGCTTAGCTTAGTCTGTAACTTGAAAACTATGTACCGTATGGCCCTATAAACTGTGTTGGGATGAAAGCTAGCCACTTTGAGCAATGTGGGAAGTGCTGGGGCAGTTTGGGACAACAGGGCCAAAATGTCACTTTCACAGTCCCAAAGTGCCGTTTTCACAGTAAAAAGGCCTGGTTCACTTTTGCTTAGCTTAGTCTGTAACTTGAAAACTATGTACCGTATGGCCCTATAAACTGTGTTGGGATGAAAGCTAGCCACTTTGAGCAATGTGGGAAGTGCTGGGGCAGTTTGGGACAACAGGGCCAAAACCCTAACCCTAACCCTAACCCTTTCACAGTCCCAAAGTGCCATTTTCACAGTAAAAAAAAAAAGATTAATTTTGCTTAGCTTAGTCTGTAACTTGAAAACTATGTACCGTATGGCCCTATAAACTGTGTTGGGATGAAAGCTAGCCACTTTGAGCAATGTGGGAAGTGCTGGGGCAGTTTGGGACAACAGGGCCAAAATGTCACTTTCACAGTCCCAAAGTGCCATTTTCACAGTAAAAAGGCCTGGTTCACTTTTGCTTAGCTTAGTCTGTAACTTGAAAACTATGTACCGTATGGCCCTATAAACTGTGTTGGGATGAAAGCTAGCCACTTTGAGCAATGTGGGAAGTGCTGGGGCAGTTTGGGACAACAGGGCCAAAATGTCACTTTCACAGTCCCAAAGTGCCATTTTCACAGTAAAAAGGCCTGGTTCACTTTTGCTTAGCTTAGTCTGTAACTTGAAAACTATGTACCGTATGGCCCTATAAACTGTGTTGGGATGAAAGCTAGCCACTTTAACAATAATATAGTTTAATAATATAGTTTAATAATATACTTTAATAATATAGTTTAATAATATAGTTTAATAATATAGTTTAATAATATACTTAATAATATAGTTTAAAAATATACTTAATAATATAGGTTATATAACCTAACCTATATATATTAAACTATATATATTAAACTATATTATTAAACTATATTATTAAAGTATATTATTAAAGTATATTATTAAGTATATTATTAAACTATATTATTAAAGTATATTATTAAAGTATATTATTAAGTATATTATTAAGTATATTAAAGTATATTATTAAAGTATATTATTAAAGTATATTATTAAAGTATATTATTAAAGTATATTATTAAGTATATTATTAAGTATATTATTAAAGTATATTATTAAAGTATATTATTAAAGTATATTATTAAGTATATTATTAAAGTATATTATTAAAGTATATTATTAAAGTATATTATTAAGTATATTATTAAGTAGATTATTAAGTATATTATTAAACTATATTATTAAGTATATTATTAAACTATATTATTAAACTATATTATTAAACTATATTATTAAACTATATTATTAAGTATATTATTAAAGTATATTATTAAAGTATATTATTAAGTATGTTATTAAGTATATTATTAAAGTATATTTTTTAAAGTATATTATTAAAGTATATTATTAAAGTATATTAATAAAGTATATTATTAAAGTATATTATTAAACTATATTATTAAGTATATTATTAAACTATATTATTAAACTATATTATTAAGTATATTATTAAACTATATTATTAAAGTATATTATTAAACTATATTATTAAAGTATATTATTAAACTATATTATTAAAGTATATTATTAAACTATATTATTAAAGTATATTAAATAAACTATATTATTAAGTATATTATTAAACTATATTATTAAACTATATTATTAAACTATATTATTAAACTATAGTATAAAGTATATTATTAAACTATATTATTAAAGTATATTATTAAAGTATATTATTAAAGTATATTATTAAAGTATATTATTAAAGTATATTATTAAAGTATATTATTAAACTATATTATTAAACTATATTATTAAGTATATTATTAAACTATATTATTAAACTATATTATTGAACTATATTATTAAACTATATTATTAAAGTATATTTTAAGTATATTATTAAAGTATATTATTAAAGTATATTATTAAACTATATTATTAAGTATATTATTAAACTATATTATTAAGTATATTATTAAGTATATTATTAAAGTATATTATTAAACTATATTATTAAGTATATTATTAAACTATATTATTAAAGTATATTATTAAAGTATATTATTAAAGTATATTATTAAAGTATATTATTAAAGTATATTATTAAAGTATATTATTAAGTATATTATTTAAGTATATTATTAAAGTATATTATTTAAGTATATTATTAAAGTATATTATTAAGTATATTATTAAAGTATATTATTAAAGGATATTATTAAAGGATATTATTCAACTATATTATTAAGTATATTATTAAAGTATATTATTAAACTATATTATTAAGTATATTATTAAACTATATTATTCAACTATATTATTCAACTATATTATTAAAGTATATTATTAAAGTATATTATTAAACTATATTATTAAGTATATTATTAAGTATATTATTAAAGTATATTATTCAACTATATTATTCAACTATATTATTAAAGTATATTATTAAACTATATTATTAAGTATATTATTAAGTATATTATTAAAGTATATTATTAAAGTATATTATTAAACTATATTATTAAAGTATATTATTAAACTATATTATTACGTATATTATTAAACTATAGTATAAAGTATATTATTAAAGTATATTATTAAAGTATATTATTAAAGTATATTATTAAAGTATATTATTAAACTATATTATTAAACTATATTATTAAACTATATTATTAAACTATATTATTAAGTATATTATTAAACTATATTATTAAACTATATTATTGAACTATATTATTAAACTATATTATTAAAGTATATTTTTAAAGTATATTATTAAACTATATTATTAAACTATATTATTAAGTATATTATTAAACTATATTATTAAACTATATTATTGAACTATATTATTAAACTATATTATTAAAGTATATTTTAAGTATATTATTAAAGTATATTATTAAAGTATATTATTAAACTATATTATTAAGTATATTATTAAACTATATTATTAAGTATATTATTAAGTATATTATTAAAGTATATTATTAAACTATATTATTAAGTATATTATTAAACTATATTATTAAAGTATATTATTAAAGTATATTATTAAAGTATATTATTAAAGTATATTATTAAAGTATATTATTAAAGTATATTATTAAGTATATTATTTAAGTATATTATTAAAGTATATTATTTAAGTATATTATTAAAGTATATTATTAAGTATATTATTAAAGTATATTATTAAAGGATATTATTAAAGGATATTATTCAACTATATTATTAAGTATATTATTAAAGTATATTATTAAACTATATTATTAAGTATATTATTAAACTATATTATTCAACTATATTATTCAACTATATTATTAAAGTATATTATTAAAGTATATTATTAAACTATATTATTAAGTATATTATTAAGTATATTATTAAAGTATATTATTCAACTATATTATTCAACTATATTATTAAAGTATATTATTAAACTATATTATTAAGTATATTATTAAGTATATTATTAAAGTATATTATTAAACTATATTATTAAACTATATTATTAAAGTATATTATTAAACTATATTATTACGTATATTATTAAACTATAGTATAAAGTATATTATTAAAGTATATTATTAAAGTATATTATTAAAGTATATTATTAAAGTATATTATTAAACTATATTATTAAACTAGATTATTAAACTATATTATTAAACTATATTATTAAGTATATTATTAAACTATATTATTAAACTATATTATTGAACTATATTATTAAACTATATTATTAAAGTATATTTTTAAAGTATATTATTAAACTATATTATTAAACTATATTATTAAACTATATTATTAAACTATATTATTAAGTATATTATTAAACTATATTATTAAACTATATTTTAAGTATATTATTAAAGTATATTATTAAACTATATTATTAAAGTATATTATTAAACTATATTATTCAACTATATTATTAAAGTATATTATTAAAGTATATTATTAAACTATAGTATTAAAGTATATTATTAAACTATATTATTAAGTATATTATTAAACTATATTATTAAGTATATTATTAAAGTATATTATTAAACTATATTATTAAGTATATTATTAAAGTATATTATTAAAGTATATTATTAAAGTATATTATTAAAGTATATTATTAAGTATATTATTAAAGTATATTATTAAAGTATATTATTAAACTATATTATTAAGTATATTATTAAACTATATTATTAAGTATATTATTAAAGTATATTATTAAACTATATTATTAAAGTATATTATTAAAGTATATTATTAAAGTATAATATTAAAGTATATTATTAAGTATATTATTAAAGTATATTATTAAAGTATATTATTAAAGTATATTATTAAAGTATATTATTAAGTATATTATTAAAGTATATTATTAAAGTATATTATTAAAGGATATTATTAAAGGATATTATTCAACTATATTATTAAGTATATTATTAAAGTATATTATTAAACTATATTATTAAGTATATTATTAAAGTATATTATTCAACTATATTATTCAACTATATTATTAAAGTATATTATTAAAGTATATTATTAAACTATATTATTAAGTATATTATTAAGTATATTATTAAAGTATATTATTCAACTATATTATTAAAGTATATTATTAAAGTATATTATTAAACTATATTATTAAGTATATTATTAAAGTATATTATTCAACTATATTATTCAACTATATTATTAAAGTATATTATTAAAGTATATTATTAAACTATATTATTAAGTATATTATTAAGTATATTATTAAAGTATATTATTAAACTATATTATTAAGTATATTATTAAAGTATATTATTAAAGTATATTATTATTTGAAAAAAATGACGAAATGACAAAAACGATGGGTTATAGCCCATGTTTTTTGAAATTTTGAAAAAAAAAGTTAGCCTCGTTTCTCATCATTTTGGACCATGGGCTATAGCCCATATCGTACGGCATACTATAGCGCGCCGTTTTTCATCATTTTTGAGGATTTGAAAAAAATGACGAAATGACAAAAACGATGGGTTATAGCCCATGTTTTTAGACATTTTGAAAAAAAAAGATAGCCTCGTTTCTCATCATTTTGGACCATGGGCTATAGCCCATATCGTACGGCATACTATAGCGCGCCGTTTTTCATCATTTTTGAGGATTTGAAAAAAATGACGAAATGACAAAAACGATGGGTTATAGCCCATGTTTTTTGAAATTTTGAAAAAAAAAGTTAGCCTCGTTTCTCATCATTTTGGACCATTGGCTATAGCCCATATCGTACGGCATACTATAGCGCGCCGTTTTTCATCATTTTTGAGGTTTTGAAAAAAATGACGAAATGACAAAAACGATGGGTTATAGCCCATGTTTTTAGAAATTTTGGAAAAAAAAGTTAGCCTCGTTTCTCATCATTTTGGACCATGGGCTATAGCCCATATCGTACGGCATACTATAGCGCGCCGTTTTTCATCATTTTTGAGGATTTGAAAAAAATGACGAAATGACAAAAACGATGGGTTATAGCCCATGTTTTTAGACATTTTGAAAAAAAAAGATAGCCTCGTTTCTCATCATTTTGGACCATGGGCTATAGCCCATATCGTACGGCATACTATAGCGCGCCGTTTTTCATCATTTTTGAGGATTTGAAAAAAATGACGAAATGACAAAAACGATGGGTTATAGCCCATGTTTTTTGAAATTTTGAAAAAAAAAGTTAGCCTCGTTTCTCATCATTTTGGACCATTGGCTATAGCCCATATCGTACGGCATACTATAGCGCGCCGTTTTTCATCATTTTTGAGGATTTGAAAAAAATGACGAAATGACAAAAACGATGGGTTATAGCCCATGTTTTTTGAAATTTTGAAAAAAAAAGTTAGCCTCGTTTCTCATCATTTTGGACCATGGGCTATAGCCCATATCGTACGGCATACTATAGCGCGCCGTTTTTCATCATTTTTGAGGATTTGAAAAAAATGACGAAATGACAAAAACGATGGGTTATAGCCCATGTTTTTTGAAATTTTGCAAAAAAAAGTTAGCCTCGTTTCTCATCATTTTGGACCATTGGCTATAGCCCATATCGTACGGCATACTATAGCGCGCCGTTTTTCATCATTTTTGAGGATTTGAAAAAAATGACGAAATGACAAAAACGATGGGTTATAGCCCATGTTTTTTGAAATTTTGAAAAAAAAAGTTAGCCTCGTTTCTCATCATTTTGGACCATGGGCTATAGCCCATATCGTACGGCATACTATAGCGCGCCGTTTTTCATCATTTTTGAGGATTTGAAAAAAATGACGAAATGACAAAAACGATGGGTTATAGCCCATGTTTTTTGAAATTTTGAAAAAAAAAGTTAGCCTCGTTTCTCATCATTTTGGACCATTGGCTATAGCCCATATCGTACGGCATACTATAGCGCGCCGTTTTTCATCATTTTTGAGGATTTGAAAAAAATGACGAAATGACAAAAACGATGGGTTATAGCCCATGTTTTTAGAAATTTTGAAAAAAAAAGTTAGCCTCGTTTCTCATCATTTTGGACCATGGGCTATAGCCCATATCGTACGGCATACTATAGCGCGCCGTTTTTCATCATTTTTGAGGATTTGAAAAAAATGACGAAATGACAAAAACGATGGGTTATAGCCCATGTTTTTAGAAATTTTGGAAAAAAAAGTTAGCCTCGTTTCTCATCATTTTGGACCATGGGCTATAGCCCATATCGTACGGCATACTATAGCGCGCCGTTTTTCATCATTTTTGAGGATTTGAAAAAAATGACAAAAACGATGGGTTATAGCCCATGTTTTTTGAAATTTTGGAAAAAAAAGTTAGCCTCGTTTCTCATCATTTTGGACCATGGGCTATAGCCCATATCGTACGGCATACTATAGCGCGCCGTTTTTCATCATTTTTGACGATTTGAAAAAAAATGACGAAATTACAAAAACGATGGGTTATAGCCCATGTTTTTGAAATTTTGAAAAAAAAAGTTAGCCTCGTTTCTCATCATTTTGGACCATGGGCTATAGCCCATATCGTACGGCATACTATAGCGCGCCGTTTTTCATCATTTTTGAGGATTTGACAAAAATGACGAAATGACAAAAACGATGGGTTATAGCCCATGTTTTTGAAATTTTGGGGGAAAAAAAGTTAGCCTCGTTTCTCATCATTTTGGACCATGGGCTATAGCCCATATCGTACGGCATACTATAGCGCGCCGTTTTTCATCATTTGAATTTCCGCAATTTCCACAATTGCCAATTTCCGCAATTTCCACAATTTCCAATTTCCGCAATTTCCGCAATTGCCAATTTCCGCAATTTCCACAATTTCCAATTTCCGCAATTTCCAATTTCCGCAATTTCCGCAATTTCCAATTTCCGCAATTTCCAATTTCCGCAATTTCCGCAATTCCCAAAATTTCCACAATTTCCGCAATTTCCGCAATTTCCAATTTCCGCAATTTCCAATTTCCGCAATTTCCGCAATTTCCAATTTCCGCAATTTCCAATTTCCGCAATTTCCGCAATTCCCAAAATTTCCACAATTTCCGCAATTTCCGCAACTTCCAATTTCCGCAATTTCCAATTTCCGCAATTTCCACAATTGCCAATTTTTCGCAATTTCCACAATTTCCAATTTCCGCAATTTCTGCAATTTTCGCAATTTCCGCAATTTCCACAATTCCCAAAATTTCCACAATTTCCGCAATTTCCGCAATTTCCAATTTCCGCAATTTCCAATTTCCGCAATTTCCGCAATTGGCAATTTCCGCAATTTCCAAAATTTCCACAATTTCCGCAATTTTCGCAATTTCTAATTTCCGCAATTTCCGCAATTTCCAATTTCCGCAATTTCCGCAATTTCCGCAATTTCCGCAATTTCCGCAATTCCCAAAATTTCCACAATTTCCGCAATTTCCACAATTTCCAATTTCCGCAATTTCCAATTTCCGCAATTTCCGCAATTGCCAATTTCCGCAATTTCCGCAATTTCCAATTTCCGCAATTTCCACAATTTCCAATTTCCGCAATTTCCAATTTCCGCAATTTCCGCAATTGCCAATTTCCGCAATTTCCGCAATTTCCAATTTCCGCAATTTCCAATTTCCGCAATTTCCGCAATTGGCAATTTCCGCAATTTCCAAAATTTCCACAATTTCCGCAATTTTCGCAATTTTTAATTTCCGCAATTTCCGCAATTTCCAATTTCCGCAATTTCCGCAATTTCCGCAATTTCCGCAATTTCCACAATTTCCAATTTCCGCAATTTCCAATTTCCGCAATTTCCGCAATTGCCAATTTCCGCAATTTCCGCAATTTCCAATTTCCGCAATTTCCAATTTCCGCAATTTCCGCAATTGGCAATTTCCGCAATTTCCAAACTTTCCACAATTTCCGCAATTTTCGCAATTTCTAATTTCCACAATTTCCGCAATTTCCAATTTCCGCAATTTCCGCAATTTCCGCAATTTCCACAATTCCCAAAATTTCCACAATTTCCGCAATTTCCACAATTTCCAATTTCCGCAATTTCCAATTTCCGCAATTTCCGCAATTGCCAATTTCCGCAATTTCCAAAATTTCCACAATTTCCGCAATTTCCGCAATTTCTAATTTCCGCAATTTCCGCAATTTCCAATTTCCGCAATTTCCAATTTCCGCAATTTCCACAATTGCCAATTTCCGCAATTTCCACAATTTCCAATTTCCGCAATTTCCGCAATTTCCGCAATTTCCGCAATTCCCAAAATTTCCACAATTTCCGCAATTTCCGCAATTTCCAATTTCCGCAATTTCCAATTTCTGCAATTTCCGCAATTGCCAATTTCCAAAATTTCCAAAATTTCCACAATTTCCGCAATTTCCACAATTGCCAATTTCCGCAATTTCCACAATTTCCAATTTCCGCAATTTCCGCAATTTCCGCAATTTCCGCAATTCCCAAAATTTCCACAATTTCCGCAATTTCCGCAATTTCCAATTTCCGCAATTTCCAATTTCTGCAATTTCCGCAATTGCCAATTTCCAAAATTTCCAAAATTTCCACAATTTCCGCAATTTCCGGAATTTCCAATTTCCGCAATTTACACAATTTCCAATTTCCGCAATTTCCGCAATTTCCGCAATTTCCACAATTCCCAAAATTTCCACAATTTCCGCAATTTTAGCAATTTCAGCAATTTCAATTTCCGCAATTTCCAATTTCCGCAATATCCGCAATTGGCAATTTGCGCAATTTCCAAAATTTCCACAATTTCCGCAATTTCTAATTTCCGCAATTTCCGCAATTTCCAATTTCCGCAATATCCGCAATTGGCAATTTCCGCAATTTCCAAAATTTCCACAATTTCCGCAATTTCTAATTTCCGCAATTTCCGCAATTTCCAATTTCCGCAATTTCCACAATTGCCAATTTCCACAATTTCAAATTTCCGCAATTTCCAAATCGCGGAAGAAATTTCGGAAATTTGAAATTGTGGAAATTGCGGAAATTGTGGAAATTGGAAATTGTGGAAATTGTGGAAATTGTGGAAATTGCGGAAATTATGGAAATTGCAGAAATTGGCAATTGCGGAAATTGTGGAAATTGCCGAAATTGCGGAAATTATGGAAATTGCAGAAATTGGAAATTGAGGAAATTGCGGAAATTTCGGAAATTGCGGAAATTGGAAATTGTGGAAATTGTGGAAATTGCGAAAATTGCGGAAATTGGAAATTGTGGAAATTGTGGAAATTGCGGAAATTGGAAATTGTGGAAATTGTGGAAATTGTGGAAATTGCGGAAATTGGCAATTGCGGAAATTGCGGAAATTGAAAATTGTGGAAATTGTGGAAATTGCGGAAATTGGAAAATGTGGAAATTGCGGAAATTGGCAATTGCGGAAATTGCGGAAATTGCGGAAATTGTGGAAATTTTGGAAATTGTGGAAATTGGCAATTGCGGAAATTGCGGAAATTAGAAATTGCGGAAATTGGAAATTGCGGAAATTGCGGAAATTGCGGAAATTGGAAATTGTGGAAATTGCGGAAATTGGAAATTGCGGAAATTGGAAATTGCGGAAATTGGAAATTGTGGAAATTGCGGAAATTGGAAATTGTGGAAATTGGCAATTGCGGAAATTGCGGAAATTAGAAATTGCGGAAATTGGAAATTGCGGAAATTGCGGAAATTGCGGAAATTGGAAATTGTGGAAATTGCGGAAATTGGAAATTGCGGAAATTGGAAATTGCGGAAATTGCGGAAATTGTGGAAATTTTGGAAATTGCGGAAATTGGCAATTGCAGAAATTGCGGAAATTGGAAATTGCGGAAATTGGAAATTGCGGAAATTGGAAATTGTGGAAATTGTGGAAATTGTGGAAATTTCAGAAATTGGAAATTGTGGAAATTGCGGAAATTGGAAATTGTGGAAATTGTGGAAATTGCAGAAATTGGAAATTGTGGAAATTATTTTGCAGGCAAATTATTAGGGTTTTGGCAAATTATTTTTTATGCAAATTATTAGGGTTTTGGCAAATTATTTTTTTGTCAAATTTGACAAAATACTTTTTACAAAATACTTTTTACAAAATGCTTTTTAGAAAATACTTTTTACAATACTTTTTACAAAATACTTTTTGGCAAATTATTTTGGCAAATTATTTTGGCAAATTATTTTGGCAAATTATTTTAGCAAATTATTTTGGGGGGCAAATTATTTTTGGGGGCAAATTATTTTGCACGCAAATTATTAGGGTTTTGGCAAATTATTTTTTTAGGCAAATTATTAGGGTTTTGGCAAATTATTTTTTTGTCAAATTTGACAAAATATTTTTACAAAATACTTTTTACAAAATACTTTTTACAAAATACTTTTTACAAAATACTTTTTACAAAATAATTTTTACAAAATACTTTTTACAAAATACTTTTTACAAAATACTTTTTACAAAATACTTTTTTGGCAAATTATTTTTTTAAGCAAAATATTAGGGTTTTGGCAAATTATTTTTTTGTCAAATTTGACAAAATACTTTTTACAAAATACTTTTTACAAAATACTTTTTACAAAATACTTTTTACAAAATACTTTTTACAAAATACTTTTTACAAAATACTTTTTACAAAATACTTTTTACAAAATACTTTTTACAATACTTTTTACAAAATACTTTTTGGCAAATTATTTTGGCAAATTATTTTGGCAAATTATTTTGGCAAATTATTTTAGCAAATTATTTTGGGGGGCAAATTATTTTGGGGGGCAAATTATTTTGCAGGCAAATTATTAGGGTTTTGGCAAATTATTTTTTTAGGCAAATTATTAGGGTTTTGGCAAATTATTTTTTTGTCAAATTTGACAAAATATTTTTACAAAATACTTTTTACAAAATACTTTTTACAAAATACTTTTTACAAAATACTTTTTACAAAATAATTTTTACAAAATAATTTTTACAAAATACTTTTTACAAAATACTTTTTACAAAATACTTTTTACAAAATACTTTTTGGCAAATTATTTTGGCAAATTATTTTGCAGGAAAATTATTTTACAGGAAAATTATTTTACAAAATACTTTTTACAAAATACTTTTTACAAAATACTTTTTACAAAATACTTTTTACAAAATACTTTTTACAAAATACTTTTTACAAAATACTTTTTACAAAATACTTTTTACAAAATACTTTTTACAAAATACTTTTTTGGCAAATTATTTTTTTAAGCAAAATATTAGGGTTTTGGCAAATTATTTTTTTGTCAAATTTGACAAAATACTTTTTACAAAATACTTTTTACAAAATACTTTTTACAAAATACTTTTTACAAAATACTTTTTGGCAAATTATTTTGGCAAATTATTTTGCAGGAAAATTATTTTACAGGAAAATTATTTTACAAAATACTTTTTACAAAATACTTTTTACAAAATACTTTTTACAAAATACTTTTTACAAAATACTTTTTACAAAATACTTTTTACAAAATACTTTTTACAAAATACTTTTTGGCAAATTATTTTGGCAAATTATTTTGCAGGAAAATTATTTTACAGGAAAATTATTTTACAAAATACTTTTTACAAAATACTTTTTACAAAATACTTTTTACAAAATACTTTTTACAAAATACTTTTTACAAAATACTTTTTACAAAATACTTTTTACAAAATACTTTTTGGCAAATTATTTTGGCAAATTATTTTGGCAAATTATTTTGGCAAATTATTTTAGCAAATTATTTTGGGGGGCAAATTATTTTGGGGGGCAAATTATTTTGCAGGCAAATTATTAGGGTTTTGGCAAATTATTTTTTTAGGCAAATTATTAGGGTTTTGGCAAATTATTTTTTATGCAAATTATTAGGGTTTTGGCAAATTATTTTTTTGTCAAATTTGACAAAATACTTTTTACAAAATACTTTTTACAAAATGCTTTTTAGAAAATACTTTTTACAATACTTTTTACAAAATACTTTTTGGCAAATTATTTTGGCAAATTATTTTGGCAAATTATTTTGGCAAATTATTTTAGCAAATTATTTTGGGGGGCAAATTATTTTGGGGGGCAAATTATTTTGCACGCAAATTATTAGGGTTTTGGCAAATTATTTTTTTAGGCAAATTATTAGGGTTTTGGCAAATTATTTTTTTGTCAAATTTGACAAAATATTTTTACAAAATACTTTTTACAAAATACTTTTTACAAAATACTTTTTACAAAATACTTTTTACAAAATAATTTTTACAAAATACTTTTTACAAAATACTTTTTACAAAATACTTTTTACAAAATACTTTTTACAAAATACTTTTTACAAAATACTTTTTGGCAAATTATTTTGGCAAATTATTTTGCAGGAAAATTATTTTACAGGAAAATTATTTTACAAAATACTTTTTACAAAATACTTTTTACAAAATACTTTTTACAAAATACTTTTTACAAAATACTTTTTACAAAATACTTTTTTGGCAAATTATTTTTTTAAGCAAAATATTAGGGTTTTGGCAAATTATTTTTTTGTCAAATTTGACAAAATACTTTTTACAAAATACTTTTTACAAAATACTTTTTACAAAATACTTTTTACAAAATACTTTTTACAAAATACTTTTTACAAAATACTTTTTACAAAATACTTTTTACAAAATACTTTTTACAATACTTTTTACAAAATACTTTTTGGCAAATTATTTTGGCAAATTATTTTGGCAAATTATTTTGGCAAATTATTTTAGCAAATTATTTTGGGGGGCAAATTATTTTGGGGGGCAAATTATTTTGCAGGCAAATTATTAGGGTTTTGGCAAATTATTTTTTTAGGCAAATTATTAGGGTTTTGGCAAATTATTTTTTTGTCAAATTTGACAAAATATTTTTACAAAATACTTTTTACAAAATACTTTTTACAAAATACTTTTTACAAAATACTTTTTACAAAATAATTTTTACAAAATAATTTTTACAAAATACTTTTTACAAAATACTTTTTACAAAATACTTTTTACAAAATACTTTTTACAAAATACTTTTTGGCAAATTATTTTGGCAAATTATTTTGCAGGAAAATTATTTTACAGGAAAATTATTTTACAAAATACTTTTTACAAAATACTTTTTACAAAATACTTTTTACAAAATACTTTTTACAAAATACTTTTTACAAAATACTTTTTACAAAATACTTTTTACAAAATACTTTTTACAAAATACTTTTTACAAAATACTTTTTACAAAATACTTTTTTGGCAAATTATTTTTTTAAGCAAAATATTAGGGTTTTGGCAAATTATTTTTTTGTCAAATTTGACAAAATACTTTTTACAAAATACTTTTTACAAAATACTTTTTACAAAATACTTTTTACAAAATACTTTTTGGCAAATTATTTTGGCAAATTATTTTGCAGGAAAATTATTTTACAGGAAAATTATTTTACAAAATACTTTTTACAAAATACTTTTTACAAAATACTTTTTACAAAATACTTTTTACAAAATACTTTTTACAAAATACTTTTTACAAAATACTTTTTACAAAATACTTTTTGGCAAATTATTTTGGCAAATTATTTTGCAGGAAAATTATTTTACAGGAAAATTATTTTACAAAATACTTTTTACAAAATACTTTTTACAAAATACTTTTTACAAAATACTTTTTACAAAATACTTTTTACAAAATACTTTTTACAAAATACTTTTTACAAAATACTTTTTGGCAAATTATTTTGGCAAATTATTTTGGCAAATTATTTTGGCAAATTATTTTAGCAAATTATTTTGGGGGGCAAATTATTTTGGGGGGCAAATTATTTTGCAGGCAAATTATTAGGGTTTTGGCAAATTATTTTTTTAGGCAAATTATTAGGGTTTTGGCAAATTATTTTTTTGTCAAATTTGACAAAATATTTTTACAAAATACTTTTTACAAAATACTTTTTACAAAATACTTTTTACAAAATACTTTTTACAAAATACTTTTTACAAAATACTTTTTACAAAATACTTTTTACAAAATACTTTTTACAAAATACTTTTTACAAAATACTTTTTGGCAAATTATTTTGGCAAATTATTTTGGCAAATTATTTTGGCAAATTATTTTAGCAAATTATTTTGGGGGGCAAATTATTTTGGGGGGCAAATTATTTTGCAGGCAAATTATTTTGCAGGCAAATTATTAGGGTTTTGGCAAATTATTTTGCAGGCTAATTATTTAGCAGGAAAATTATTTTGCAGGCAAATTATTTTGTCAATTTTGTAAATCATTTTGTCAATTGTTTTTGTCAAATTTGACAAAATACTTTTTACAAAATACTTTTTACAAAATACTTTTTACAAAATACTTTTTACAAAATACTTTTTTGGCAAATTATTTTTTTGGCAAATTATTTTTTTAAGCAAATTATTAGGGTTTTGGCAAATTATTTTTTTGTCAAATTTGACAAAATATTTTTACAAAATACTTTTTACAAAATACTTTTTACAAAATACTTTTTACAAAATACTTTTTACAAAATACTTTTTACAAAATACTTTTTAGGCAAATTATTTTGGCAAATTATTTTGGCAAATTATTTTGCAGGAAAATTATTTTACAAAATACTTTTTACAAAATACTTTTTACAAAATACTTTTTACAAAATACTTTTTACAAAATACTTTTTACAAAATACTTTTTACAAAATACTTTTTACAAAATACTTTTTACAAAATACTTTTTACAAAATACTTTTTACAAAATACTTTTTACAAAATACTTTTTAGGCAAATTATTTTGGCAAATTATTTTGGCAAATTATTTTGCAGGAAAATTATTTTACAAAATACTTTTTACAAAATACTTTTTACAAAATACTTTTTACAAAATACTTTTTACAAAATACTTTTTACAAAATACTTTTTACAAAATACTTTTTGGCAAATTATTTTGGCAAATTATTTTGCAGGAAAATTATTTTACAGGAAAATTATTTTACAAAATACTTTTTACAAAATACTTTTTATAAAATACTTTTTACAAAATACTTTTTACAAAATACTTTTTACAAAATAATTTTTACAAAATACTTTTTACAAAATACTTTTTACAAAATACTTTTTACAAAATACTTTTTAGGCAAATTATTTTGCAGGCAAATTATTTTTTTAGGCAAATTATTAGGGTTTTGGCAAATTATTTTGCAGGCAAATTATTTTGCAGGCAAATTATTTTGCAGGCAAATTATTTTGCAGGCAAATTATTAGGGTTTTGGCAAATTATTTTTTTAGGCAAATTATTAGGGTTTTGGCAAATTATTTTTTTGTCAAATTTGACAAAATACTTTTTACAAAATACTTTTTACAAAATACTTTTTACAAAATACTTTTTACAAAATACTTTTTACAAAATACTTTTTACAAAATACTTTTTACAAAATACTTTTTACAAAATACTTTTTACAAAATACTTTTTACAAAATACTTTTTACAAAATACTTTTTACAAAATACTTTTTACAAAATACTTTTTACAAAATACTTTTTACAAAATACTTTTTACAAAATACTTTTTACAAAATACTTTTTACAAAATACTTTTTGGCAAATTATTTTGGCAAATTATTTTGGCAAATTATTTTGGCAAATTATTTTAGCAAATTATTTTGGGGGGCAAATTATTTTGGGGGGCAAATTATTTTGCAGGCAAATTATTTTGCAGGCAAATTATTAGGGTTTTGGCAAATTATTTTGCAGGCTAATTATTTAGCAGGAAAATTACTTTTTACAAAATACTTTTTATAAAATACTTTTTACAAAATACTTTTTACAAAATACTTTTTACAAAATACTTTTTACAAAATACTTTTTGGCAAATTATTTTGGCAAATTATTTTGCAGGAAAATTATTTTACAGGAAAATTATTTTACAAAATACTTTTTACAAAATACTTTTTACAAAATACTTTTTACAAAATACTTTTTACAAAATACTTTTTACAAAATACTTTTTACAAAATACTTTTTACAAAATACTTTTTACAAAATACTTTTTACAAAATACTTTTTAGGCAAATTATTTTGCAGGCAAATTATTTTTTTAGGCAAATTATTAGGGTTTTGGCAAATTATTTTGCAGGCAAATTATTTTGCAGGCAAATTATTTTGCAGGCAAATTATTTTGCAGGCAAATTATTAGGGTTTTGGCAAATTATTTTTTTAGGCAAATTATTAGGGTTTTGGCAAATTATTTTTTTGTCAAATTTGACAAAATACTTTTTACAAAATACTTTTTACAAAATACTTTTTACAAAATACTTTTTACAAAATACTTTTTACAAAATACTTTTTACAAAATACTTTTTACAAAATACTTTTTACAAAATACTTTTTACAAAATACTTTTTACAAAATACTTTTTACAAAATACTTTTTACAAAATACTTTTTACAAAATACTTTTTACAAAATACTTTTTACAAAATACTTTTTACAAAATACTTTTTGGCAAATTATTTTGGCAAATTATTTTGGCAAATTATTTTGGCAAATTATTTTAGCAAATTATTTTGGGGGGCAAATTATTTTGGGGGGCAAATTATTTTGCAGGCAAATTATTAGGGTTTTGGCAAATTATTTTGCAGGCTAATTATTTAGCAGGAAAATTATTTTGCAGGCAAATTATTTTGTCAATTTTGTAAATCATTTTGTCAATTGTTTTTGTCAAATTTGACAAAATACTTTTTACAAAATACTTTTTACAAAATACTTTTTACAAAATACTTTTTACAAAATACTTTTTACAAAATACTTTTTGGCAAATTATTTTGGCAAATTATTTTGCAGGAAAATTATTTTACAGGAAAATTATTTTACAAAATACTTTTTACAAAATACTTTTTACAAAATACTTTTTACAAAATACTTTTTACAAAATACTTTTTACAAAATACTTTTTACAAAATACTTTTTACAAAATACTTTTTTGGCAAATTATTTTTTTAAGCAAAATATTAGGGTTTTGGCAAATTATTTTTTTGTCAAATTTGACAAAATACTTTTTACAAAATACTTTTTACAAAATACTTTTTACAAAATACTTTTTACAAAATACTTTTTACAAAATACTTTTTACAAAATACTTTTTACAAAATACTTTTTACAATACTTTTTACAAAATACTTTTTGGCAAATTATTTTGGCAAATTATTTTGGCAAATTATTTTGGCAAATTATTTTAGCAAATTATTTTGGGGGGCAAATTATTTTTTTAGGCAAATTATTAGGGTTTTGGCAAATTATTTTTTTGTCAAATTTGACAAAATATTTTTACAAAATACTTTTTACAAAATACTTTTTACAAAATACTTTTTACAAAATACTTTTTACAAAATACTTTTTACAAAATAATTTTTACAAAATACTTTTTACAAAATACTTTTTACAAAATACTTTTTACAAAATACTTTTTACAAAATACTTTTTACAAAATACTTTTTGGCAAATTATTTTGGCAAATTATTTTGCAGGAAAATTATTTTACAGGAAAATTATTTTACAAAATACTTTTTACAAAATACTTTTTACAAAATACTTTTTACAAAATACTTTTTACAAAATACTTTTTACAAAATACTTTTTACAAAATACTTTTTACAAAATACTTTTTTGGCAAATTATTTTTTTAAGCAAAATATTAGGGTTTTGGCAAATTATTTTTTAGTCAAATTTGACAAAATACTTTTTACAAAATACTTTTTACAAAATACTTTTTACAAAATACTTTTTACAAAATACTTTTTGGCAAATTATTTTGGCAAATTATTTTGCAGGAAAATTATTTTACAGGAAAATTATTTTACAAAATACTTTTTACAAAATACTTTTTACAAAATACTTTTTACAAAATACTTTTTACAAAATACTTTTTACAAAATACTTTTTACAAAATACTTTTTACAAAATACTTTTTTGGCAAATTATTTTTTTAAGCAAAATATTAGGGTTTTGGCAAATTATTTTTTTGTCAAATTTGACAAAATACTTTTTACAAAATACTTTTTACAAAATACTTTTTACAAAATACTTTTTACAAAATACTTTTTAGGCAAATTATTTTGGCAAATTATTTTGGCAAATTATTTTGCAGGAAAATTATTTTACAAAATACTTTTTACAAAATACTTTTTACAAAATACTTTTTACAAAATACTTTTTACAAAATACTTTTTACAAAATACTTTTTACAAAATACTTTTTACAAAATACTTTTTACAAAATACTTTTTACAAAATACTTTTTACAAAATACTTTTTACAAAATACTTTTTACAAAATACTTTTTACAAAATACTTTTTACAAAATACTTTTTTGGCAAATTATTTTTTTAAGCAAAATATTAGGGTTTTGGCAAATTATTTTTTTGTCAAATTTGACAAAATACTTTTTACAAAATACTTTTTACAAAATACTTTTTACAAAATACTTTTTACAAAATACTTTTTAGGCAAATTATTTTGGCAAATTATTTTGCAGGAAAATTATTTTACAAAATACTTTTTACAAAATACTTTTTACAAAATACTTTTTACAAAATACTTTTTACAAAATACTTTTTACAAAATACTTTTTACAAAATACTTTTTACAAAATACTTTTTACAAAATATTTTTTACAAAATACTTTTTACAAAATACTTTTTACAAAATACTTTTTACAAAATACTTTTTACAAAATACTTTTTACAAAATACTTTTTACAAAATACTTTTTACAAAATACTTTTTACAAAATACTTTTTACAAAATACTTTTTGGCAAATTATTTTGGCAAATTATTTTGGCAAATTATTTTGGCAAATTATTTTAGCAAATTATTTTGGGGGGCAAATTATTTTGGGGGGCAAATTATTTTGCAGGCAAATTATTTTGCAGGCAAATTATTAGGGTTTTGGCAAATTATTTTGCAGGCTAATTATTTAGCAGGAAAATTACTTTTTACAAAATACTTTTTACAAAATACTTTTTACAAAATACTTTTTACAAAATACTTTTTACAAAATACTTTTTACAAAATACTTTTTGGCAAATTATTTTGGCAAATTATTTTGCAGGAAAATTATTTTACAGGAAAATTATTTTACAAAATACTTTTTACAAAATACTTTTTACAAAATACTTTTTACAAAATACTTTTTACAAAATACTTTTTACAAAATACTTTTTACAAAATACTTTTTACAAAATACTTTTTACAAAATACTTTTTTGGCAAATTATTTTTTTAAGCAAAATATTAGGGTTTTGGCAAATTATTTTTTAGTCAAATTTGACAAAATACTTTTTACAAAATACTTTTTACAAAATACTTTTTACAAAATACTTTTTACAAAATACTTTTTGGCAAATTATTTTGGCAAATTATTTTGCAGGAAAATTATTTTACAGGAAAATTATTTTACAAAATACTTTTTACAAAATAATTTTTACAAAATACTTTTTACAAAATACTTTTTACAAAATACTTTTTACAAAATACTTTTTACAAAATACTTTTTACAAAATACTTTTTACAAAATACTTTTTTGGCAAATTATTTTTTTAAGCAAAATATTAGGGTTTTGGCAAATTATTTTTTTGTCAAATTTGACAAAATACTTTTTACAAAATACTTTTTACAAAATACTTTTTACAAAATACTTTTTAGGCAAATTATTTTGGCAAATTATTTTGGCAAATTATTTTGCAGGAAAATTATTTTACAAAATACTTTTTACAAAATACTTTTTACAAAATACTTTTTACAAAATACTTTTTACAAAATACTTTTTACAAAATACTTTTTACAAAATACTTTTTACAAAATACTTTTTACAAAATACTTTTTACAAAATACTTTTTACAAAATACTTTTTACAAAATACTTTTTACAAAATACTTTTTACAAAATACTTTTAACAAAATACTTTTTTGGCAAATTATTTTTTTAAGCAAAATATTAGGGTTTTGGCAAATTATTTTTTTGTCAAATTTGACAAAATACTTTTTACAAAATACTTTTTACAAAATACTTTTTACAAAATACTTTTTAGGCAAATTATTTTGGCAAATTATTTTGCAGGAAAATTATTTTACAAAATACTTTTTACAAAATACTTTTTACAAAATACTTTTTACAAAATACTTTTTACAAAATACTTTTTACAAAATACTTTTTACAAAATACTTTTTACAAAATAATTTTTACAAAATACTTTTTACAAAATACTTTTTACAAAATACTTTTTACAAAATACTTTTTACAAAATACTTTTTACAAAATACTTTTTACAAAATACTTTTTACAAAATACTTTTTACAAAATACTTTTTACAAAATACTTTTTGGCAAATTATTTTGGCAAATTATTTTGGCAAATTATTTTGGCAAATTATTTTAGCAAATTATTTTGGGGGGCAAATTATTTTGGGGGGCAAATTATTTTGCAGGCAAATTATTTTGCAGGCAAATTATTAGGGTTTTGGCAAATTATTTTGCAGGCTAATTATTTAGCAGGAAAATTACTTTTTACAAAATACTTTTTACAAAATACTTTTTACAAAATACTTTTTACAAAATACTTTTTACAAAATACTTTTTACAAAATACTTTTTGGCAAATTATTTTGGCAAATTATTTTGCAGGAAAATTATTTTACAGGAAAATTATTTTACAAAATACTTTTTACAAAATACTTTTTACAAAATACTTTTTACAAAATACTTTTTACAAAATACTTTTTACAAAATACTTTTTACAAAATACTTTTTACAAAATACTTTTTACAAAATACTTTTTACAAAATACTTTTTACAAAATACTTTTTAGGCAAATTATTTTGCAGGCAAATTATTTTTTTAGGCAAATTATTAGGGTTTTGGCAAATTATTTTGCAGGCAAATTATTTTGCAGGCAAATTATTTTGCAGGCAAATTATTTTGCAGGCAAATTATTAGGGTTTTGGCAAATTATTTTTTTAGGCAAATTATTAGGGTTTTGGCAAATTATTTTTTTGTCAAATTTGACAAAATACTTTTTACAAAATACTTTTTACAAAATACTTTTTACAAAATACTTTTTACAAAATACTTTTTACAAAATACTTTTTACAAAATACTTTTTACAAAATACTTTTTACAAAATACTTTTTACAAAATACTTTTTACAAAATACTTTTTACAAAATACTTTTTACAAAATACTTTTTACAAAATACTTTTTACAAAATACTTTTTACAAAATACTTTTTACAAAATACTTTTTACAAAATACTTTTTACAAAATACTTTTTACAAAATACTTTTTGGCAAATTATTTTGGCAAATTATTTTGGCAAATTATTTTGGCAAATTATTTTAGCAAATTATTTTGGGGGGCAAATTATTTTGGGGGGCAAATTATTTTGCAGGCAAATTATTTTGCAGGCAAATTATTAGGGTTTTGGCAAATTATTTTGCAGGCTAATTATTTAGCAGGAAAATTATTTTGCAGGCAAATTATTTTGTCAATTTTGTAAATCATTTTGTCAATTGTTTTTGTCAAATTTGACAAAATACTTTTTACAAAATACTTTTTACAAAATACTTTTTACAAAATACTTTTTACAAAATACTTTTTACAAAATACTTTTTGGCAAATTATTTTGGCAAATTATTTTGCAGGAAAATTATTTTACAGGAAAATTATTTTACAAAATACTTTTTACAAAATACTTTTTACAAAATACTTTTTACAAAATACTTTTTACAAAATACTTTTTACAAAATACTTTTTACAAAATACTTTTTACAAAATACTTTTTTGGCAAATTATTTTTTTAAGCAAAATATTAGGGTTTTGGCAAATTATTTTTTTGTCAAATTTGACAAAATACTTTTTACAAAATACTTTTTACAAAATACTTTTTACAAAATACTTTTTACAAAATACTTTTTACAAAATACTTTTTACAAAATACTTTTTACAAAATACTTTTTACAATAATTTTTACAAAATACTTTTTGGCAAATTATTTTGGCAAATTATTTTGGCAAATTATTTTGGCAAATTATTTTAGCAAATTATTTTGGGGGGCAAATTATTTTTTTAGGCAAATTATTAGGGTTTTGGCAAATTATTTTTTTGTCAAATTTGACAAAATATTTTTACAAAATACTTTTTACAAAATACTTTTTACAAAATACTTTTTACAAAATACTTTTTACAAAATACTTTTTACAAAATAATTTTTACAAAATACTTTTTACAAAATACTTTTTACAAAATACTTTTTACAAAATACTTTTTACAAAATACTTTTTACAAAATACTTTTTGGCAAATTATTTTGGCAAATTATTTTGCAGGAAAATTATTTTACAGGAAAATTATTTTACAAAATACTTTTTACAAAATACTTTTTACAAAATACTTTTTACAAAATACTTTTTACAAAATACTTTTTACAAAATACTTTTTACAAAATACTTTTTACAAAATACTTTTTACAAAATACTTTTTTGGCAAATTATTTTTTTAAGCAAAATATTAGGGTTTTGGCAAATTATTTTTTTGTCAAATTTGACAAAATACTTTTTACAAAATACTTTTTACAAAATACTTTTTACAAAATACTTTTTACAAAATACTTTTTGGCAAATTATTTTGGCAAATTATTTTGCAGGAAAATTATTTTACAGGAAAATTATTTTACAAAATACTTTTTACAAAATACTTTTTACAAAATACTTTTTACAAAATACTTTTTACAAAATACTTTTTACAAAATACTTTTTACAAAATACTTTTTACAAAATACTTTTTACAAAATACTTTTTACAAAATACTTTTTAGGCAAATTATTTTGCAGGCAAATTATTTTTTTAGGCAAATTATTAGGGTTTTGGCAAATTATTTTGCAGGCAAATTATTTTGCAGGCAAATTATTTTGCAGGCAAATTATTTTGCAGGCAAATTATTAGGGTTTTGGCAAATTATTTTTTTAGGCAAATTATTAGGGTTTTGGCAAATTATTTTTTTGTCAAATTTGACAAAATACTTTTTACAAAATACTTTTTACAAAATACTTTTTACAAAATACTTTTTACAAAATACTTTTTACAAAATACTTTTTACAAAATACTTTTTACAAAATACTTTTTACAAAATACTTTTTACAAAATACTTTTTACAAAATACTTTTTACAAAATACTTTTTACAAAATACTTTTTACAAAATACTTTTTACAAAATACTTTTTACAAAATACTTTTTACAAAATACTTTTTACAAAATACTTTTTACAAAATACTTTTTACAAAATACTTTTTACAAAATACTTTTTACAAAATACTTTTTGGCAAATTATTTTGGCAAATTATTTTGGCAAATTATTTTGGCAAATTATTTTAGCAAATTATTTTGGGGGGCAAATTATTTTGGGGGGCAAATTATTTTGCAGGCAAATTATTTTGCAGGCAAATTATTAGGGTTTTGGCAAATTATTTTGCAGGCTAATTATTTAGCAGGAAAATTATTTTGCAGGCAAATTATTTTGTCAATTTTGTAAATCATTTTGTCAATTGTTTTTGTCAAATTTGACAAAATACTTTTTACAAAATACTTTTTACAAAATACTTTTTACAAAATACTTTTTACAAAATACTTTTTACAAAATACTTTTTGGCAAATTATTTTGGCAAATTATTTTGCAGGAAAATTATTTTACAGGAAAATTATTTTACAAAATACTTTTTACAAAATACTTTTTACAAAATACTTTTTACAAAATACTTTTTACAAAATACTTTTTACAAAATACTTTTTACAAAATACTTTTTACAAAATACTTTTTACAAAATACTTTTTTGGCAAATTATTTTTTTAAGCAAAATATTAGGGTTTTGGCAAATTATTTTTTTGTCAAATTTGACAAAATACTTTTTACAAAATACTTTTTACAAAATACTTTTTACAAAATACTTTTTACAAAATACTTTTTACAAAATACTTTTTACAAAATACTTTTTACAATACTTTTTACAAAATACTTTTTGGCAAATTATTTTGGCAAATTATTTTGGCAAATTATTTTGGCAAATTATTTTAGCAAATTATTTTGGGGGGCAAATTATTTTTTTAGGCAAATTATTAGGGTTTTGGCAAATTATTTTTTTGTCAAATTTGACAAAATATTTTTACAAAATACTTTTTACAAAATACTTTTTACAAAATACTTTTTACAAAATACTTTTTACAAAATACTTTTTACAAAATAATTTTTACAAAATACTTTTTACAAAATACTTTTTACAAAATACTTTTTACAAAATACTTTTTACAAAATACTTTTTACAAAATACTTTTTGGCAAATTATTTTGGCAAATTATTTTGCAGGAAAATTATTTTACAGGAAAATTATTTTACAAAATACTTTTTACAAAATACTTTTTACAAAATACTTTTTACAAAATACTTTTTACAAAATACTTTTTACAAAATACTTTTTACAAAATACTTTTTACAAAATACTTTTTTGGCAAATTATTTTTTTAAGCAAAATATTAGGGTTTTGGCAAATTATTTTTTTGTCAAATTTGACAAAATACTTTTTACAAAATACTTTTTACAAAATACTTTTTACAAAATACTTTTTACAAAATACTTTTTGGCAAATTATTTTGGCAAATTATTTTGCAGGAAAATTATTTTACAGGAAAATTATTTTACAAAATACTTTTTACAAAATACTTTTTACAAAATACTTTTTACAAAATACTTTTTACAAAATACTTTTTACAAAATACTTTTTACAAAATACTTTTTACAAAATACTTTTTTGGCAAATTATTTTTTTAAGCAAAATATTAGGGTTTTGGCAAATTATTTTTTTGTCAAATTTGACAAAATACTTTTTACAAAATACTTTTTACAAAATACTTTTTACAAAATACTTTTTACAAAATACTTTTTAGGCAAATTATTTTGGCAAATTATTTTGGCAAATTATTTTGCAGGAAAATTATTTTACAAAATACTTTTTACAAAATACTTTTTACAAAATACTTTTTACAAAATACTTTTTACAAAATACTTTTTACAAAATACTTTTTACAAAATACTTTTTACAAAATACTTTTTACAAAATACTTTTTACAAAATACTTTTTAGGCAAATTATTTTGGCAAATTATTTTGGCAAATTATTTTGCAGGAAAATTATTTTACAAAATACTTTTTACAAAATACTTTTTACAAAATACTTTTTACAAAATACTTTTTACAAAATACTTTTTACAAAATACTTTTTACAAAATACTTTTTACAAAATACTTTTTAGGCAAATTATTTTGCAGGCAAATTATTTTTTTAGGCAAATTATTAGGGTTTTGGCAAATTATTTTGCAGGCAAATTATTTTGCAGGCAAATTATTTTGCAGGCAAATTATTAGGGTTTTGGCAAATTATTTTTTTAGGCAAATTATTAGGGTTTTGGCAAATTATTTTTTTGTCAAATTTGACAAAATATTTTTACAAAATACTTTTTACAAAATACTTTTTACAAAATACTTTTTACAAAATACTTTTTACAAAATACTTTTTACAAAATACTTTTTACAAAATACTTTTTACAAAATACTTTTTACAAAATACTTTTTACAAAATACTTTTTACAAAATACTTTTTACAAAATACTTTTTACAAAATACTTTTTACAAAATACTTTTTACAAAATACTTTTTAGGCAAATTATTTTGCAGGCAAATTATTTTGCAGGAAAATTATTTTTTTAGGCAAATTATTAGGGTTTTGGCACGGTCCCATCTTTTAGTATGTTATATAGCTTGTCGAGACGGACATTTGGATATGTGTCTCTCCGCACACGGTCGCACGGTTCCTAACCCTAGGGTTAGCCTTTAAAGTGCGATAGCTCCTCCCACAAAGGTCGACACGGTCCCATCTTTTAGTATGTTATATAGCTTGTCGAGACGGACATTTGGATATGTGTCTCTCCGCACACGGTCGCACGGTTCCTAACCCTAGGGTTAGCCTTTAAAGTGCGATAGCTCCTCCCACAAAGGTCGACACGGTCCCATCTTTTAGTATGTTATATAGCTTGTCGAGACGGACATTTGGATATGTGTCTCTCCGCACACGGTCGCACGGTTCCTAACCCTAGGGTTAGCCTTTAAAGTGCGATAGCTCCTCCCACAAAGGTCAGAAATAAAAGTTAGTCACGTCCACGCGTAGCCATCGATAAGACGAACGCGATGATATGTGGCTCGCTTCTGGTACTCAATTTTAAGTTTAGCATTTCAACCAAAAACACATTCTTAGTGTCAAAACACTTCCGGGTTCGCTTTGCGCCCCCTTCTGGACATTTTAGACAAAACTCTCAAGAGGGAAAAAGATTCGCAGTGGCCTACTTAGTACGTAGGCAAAAGTTTTTTTTTTTTTGAATTTTTTTGTGCAATTTCAATGGCAGACAAATGGTGGCGCTGTTGCCGCTAGGAAGCTCAGAAATCAATGAGGACAACAGATTCCGAATCGGGTCGCCATTACGGAATTTTTGATGTCTCATACTTGTGTTTTGGACTCTCAGAGGCTCCTGAGTCTTATCGGTAGAACCCCCATTACCTAACCCTAAATCTTGAAAATAACACAAGTGTCAAAACACTTCCGGGTTCGCTGTTGCGCCCCCTTCTGGACATTTTAGACAAAACTCTCAAGAGGGAAAAAGATTCGCAGTGGCCTACTTAGTACGTAGGCAAAAGTTTTTTTTTTTTTTAATTTTTTTGTGCAATTTTAATGGCAGACAAATGGTGGCGCTGTTGCCGCTAGGAAGCTCAGAAATCAATGAGGACAACAGATTCCGAATCGGGTCGCCATTACGGAATTTTAGATGTCTCATACTTGTGTCCTGGACGTTCAGAGGCTCCTGGGTCTTATCGGTAAGATTACCGGTAATCTTGCGAACCCCCATTGCCTAACCCTAACCCTAACCCTAACCCTTTAAAGTGCGATAGCTCCTCCCACAAAGGTCGACACGGTCCCATCTTTTAGTATGTTATATAGCTTGTCGAGACGGACATTTGGATATGTGTCTCTCCGCACACGGTCGCACGGTTCCTAACCCTAGGGTTAGCCTTTAAAGTGCGATAGCTCCTCCCACAAAGGTCGACACGGTCCCATCTTTTAGTATGTTATATAGCTTGTCGAGACGGACATTTGGATATGTGTCTCTCCGCACACGGTCGCACGGTTCCTAACCCTAGGGTTAGCCTTTAAAGTGCGATAGCTCCTCCCACAAAGGTCGACACGGTCCCATCTTTTAGTATGTTATATAGCTTGTCGAGACGGACATTTGGATATGTGTCTCTCCGCACACGGTCGCACGGTTCCTAACCCTAGGGTTAGCCTTTAAAGTGCGATAGCTCCTCCCACAAAGGTCAGAAATAAAAGTTAGTCACGTCCACGCGTAGCCATCGATAAGACGAACGCGATGATATGTGGCTCGCTTCTGGTACTCAATTTTAAGTTTAGCATTTCAACCAAAAACACATTCTTAGTGTCAAAACACTTCCGGGTTCGCTTTGCGCCCCCTTCTGGACATTTTAGACAAAACTCTCAAGAGGGAAAAAGATTCGCAGTGGCCTACTTAGTACGTAGGCAAAAGTTTTTTTTTTTTTGAATTTTTTTGTGCAATTTCAATGGCAGACAAATGGTGGCGCTGTTGCCGCTAGGAAGCTCAGAAATCAATGAGGACAACAGATTCCGAATCGGGTCGCCATTACGGAATTTTTGATGTCTCATACTTGTGTTTTGGACTCTCAGAGGCTCCTGAGTCTTATCGGTAGAACCCCCATTACCTAACCCTAAATCTTGAAAATAACACAAGTGTCAAAACACTTCCGGGTTCGCTGTTGCGCCCCCTTCTGGACATTTTAGACAAAACTCTCAAGAGGGAAAAAGATTCGCAGTGGCCTACTTAGTACGTAGGCAAAAGTTGTTTTTTTTTTGAATTTTTTTGTGCAATTTTAATGGCAGACAAATGGTGGCGCTGTTGCCGCTAGGAAGCTCAGAAATCAATGAGGACAACAGATTCCGAATCGGGTCGCCATTACGGAATTTTAGATGTCTCATACTTGTGTCCTGGACGTTCAGAGGCTCCTGGGTCTTATCGGTAAGATTACCGGTAATCTTGCGAACCCCCATTGCCCTAACCCTAACCCTAACCCTAACCCTTTAAAGTGCGATAGCTCCTCCCACAAAGGTCGACACGGTCCCATCTTTTAGTATGTTATATAGCTTGTCGAGACGGACATTTGGATATGTGTCTCTCCGCACACGGTCGCACGGTTCCTAACCCTAGGGTTAGCCTTTAAAGTGCGATAGCTCCTCCCACAAAGGTCGACACGGTCCCATCTTTTAGTATGTTATATAGCTTGTCGAGACGGACATTTGGATATGTGTCTCTCCGCACACGGTCGCACGGTTCCTAACCCTAGGGTTAGCCTTTAAAGTGCGATAGCTCCTCCCACAAAGGTCGACACGGTCCCATCTTTTAGTATGTTATATAGCTTGTCGAGACGGACATTTGGATATGTGTCTCTCCGCACACGGTCGCACGGTTCCTAACCCTAGGGTTAGCCTTTAAAGTGCGATAGCTCCTCCCACAAAGGTCAGAAATAAAAGTTAGTCACGTCCACGCGTAGCCATCGATAAGACGAACGCGATGATATGTGGCTCGCTTCTGGTACTCAATTTTAAGTTTAGCATTTCAACCAAAAACACATTCTTAGCATCGGTAACCCTATAAGCCTTTCGATCAGGTAAAACTAGGGTTATCTAGGGTTAGGGTTAGGGGCTACGGGGGTCGCACGACAATGGCGGACATATCAGATCGTAGGCCTCGGAAAGCTGGAAACGCCAACGTCAATTACTTGTCTGACGGACGTATCGTTCAAGAGCTATCGCGCGTTGAAAACTAACCCTAACCCTAGCCAATTAAGAGAACCGTAAGTCCGTGTGCTGGGAAACACATATCAGCGCGTCCGCCTCGTCGTTCTGAGTCGGAAAATGGTCTCGGTTTTTTACAGAAGTTTTCTGGCGGCTAAGTGGCTATTACACCCACTTCCCGACATCGTAGAGACACGAGACCACCACGGCTGTATTCAGCGGGAAAAAGTGAGTCTAGGGAGCCAACTCCCGACGCTCAAAGACACTCCGAAGACCCAAAGGTCAAGCGTTGACATTTTAGGCTTTATTTTGCGGCCTTGCAGCTTTAAAATTCAATAAGATATTCAAAAAAATTGCTGTCTTCACAAACAAGACTGTTTCTAAATGTTTGAAGCGTCCCGAATCCGATGGAAGTGGTTTCGTAGCTCTCCGACACTGCTAACTCTCCGCCAAATCAAAAGAGACACGTTTTTTCAGCCCCTAGAGCTCAATTATTATTTTTTTTTTTCAAACAACACATTTTCTGAATCACTTTTTCATGCCGGATTTAATGGAATTGGTCCCGTCGCTCTACGACACTCCTAAGGTCTGGGGTAAATTTTACTAAGTCCCAGAGCTTGGGGACACCAAAATAAGTGCACTGGGGACTATTACCAGTCGATCCCAAATCACTTGAAACATGCAAAAAAAGAAAAAAAATTTAAAAAAAAAAGAAAAAAAGAAAAAAAAAGAAAAAAAATTCAAAAAAAAAAAAAAAAAAATCAAAAAAAAAGAAAAAAAAAAAAGAAACTAAACCAAAAAAAAAAAAAAAAAAAAAACCTTCTTGATGTGGACTTAGACTTGTCTTAGTACTACAACTACAACCTATCTCAAACCCTCACCCTGAACCTAACCCGCAGACTTGTATACACTAACCCTAACCAGTCTTAGTACTACAACTACTACCTATCTCAAACCCTCACCCTAAACCTAACCCACAGACTTGTATACACTAAGCCTAACCCTAAAAAAAAAAAAAAAAAATCTGGAAAAAAACACAAGTGTCAAAACACTTCCGGGTTCGCTTTGCGCCCCCTTCTGGACATTTTAGACAAAACTCTCAAGAGGGAAAAAGATTCGCAGTGGCCTAGCTCAGAAATCAATGAGGACAACAGATTCCGAATCGGGTCGCCATTACGGAATTTTTGATGTCTCATACTTGTGTTTTGGACTCTCAGAGGCTCCTGAGTCTTATCGGTAGAACCCCCATTACCTAACCCTAAATCTTGAAAATAACACAAGTGTCAAAACACTTCCGGGTTCGCTGTTGCGCCCCCTTCTGGACATTTTAGACAAAACTCTCAAGAGGGAAAAAGATTCGCAGTGGCCTACTTAGTACGTAGGCAAAAGTTTTTTTTTTTTTGAATTTTTTTGTGCAATTTTAATGGCAGACAAATGGTGGCGCTGTTGCCGCTAGGAAGCTCAGAAATCAATGAGGACAACAGATTCCGAATCGGGTCGCCATTACGGAATTTTAGATGTCTCATACTTGTGTCCTGGACGTTCAGAGGCTCCTGGGTCTTATCGGTAAGATTACCGGTAATCTTGCGAACCCCCATTGCCTAACCCTAACCCTAACCCTAACCCTTTAAAGTGCGATAGCTCCTCCCACAAAGGTCGACACGGTCCCATCTTTTAGTATGTTATATAGCTTGTCGAGACGGACATTTGGATATGTGTCTCTCCGCACACGGTCGCACGGTTCCTAACCCTAGGGTTAGCCTTTAAAGTGCGATAGCTCCTCCCACAAAGGTCGACACGGTCCCATCTTTTAGTATGTTATATAGCTTGTCGAGACGGACATTTGGATATGTGTCTCTCCGCACACGGTCGCACGGTTCCTAACCCTAGGGTTAGCCTTTAAAGTGCGATAGCTCCTCCCACAAAGGTCGACACGGTCCCATCTTTTAGTATGTTATATAGCTTGTCGAGACGGACATTTGGATATGTGTCTCTCCGCACACGGTCGCACGGTTCCTAACCCTAGGGTTAGCCTTTAAAGTGCGATAGCTCCTCCCACAAAGGTCAGAAATAAAAGTTAGTCACGTCCACGCGTAGCCATCGATAAGACGAACGCGATGATATGTGGCTCGCTTCTGGTACTCAATTTTAAGTTTAGCATTTCAACCAAAAACACATTCTTAGCATCGGTAACCCTATAAGCCTTTCGATCAGGTAAAACTAGGGTTATCTAGGGTTAGGGTTAGGGGCTACGGGGGTCGCACGACAATGGCGGACATATCAGATCGTAGGCCTCGGAAAGCTGGAAACGCCAACGTCAATTACTTGTCTGATGGACGTATCGTTCAAGAGCTATCGCGCGTTGAAAACTAACCCTAACCCTAGCCAATTAAGAGAACCGTAAGTCCGTGTGCTGGGAAACACATATCAGCGCGTCCGCCTCGTCGTTCTGAGTCGGAAAATGGTCTCGGTTTTTTACAGAAGTTTTCTGGCGGCTAAGTGGCTATTACACCCACTTCCCGACATCGTAGAGACACGAGACCACCACGGCTGTATTCAGCGGGAAAAAGTGAGTCTAGGGAGCCAACTCCCGACGCTCAAAGACACTCCGAAGACCCAAAGGTCAAGCGTTGACATTTTAGGCTTTATTTTGCGGCCTTGCAGCTTTAAAATTCAATAAGATATTCAAAAAAATTGCTGTCTTCACAAACAAGACTGTTTCTAAATGTTTGAAGCGTCCCGAATCCGATGGAAGTGGTTTCGTAGCTCTCCGACACTGCTAACTCTCCGCCAAATCAAAAGAGACACGTTTTTTCAGCCCCTAGAGCTCAATTATTATTTTTTTTTTTCAAACAACACATTTTCTGAATCACTTTTTCATGCCGGATTTAATGGAATTGGTCCCGTCGCTCTACGACACTCCTAAGGTCTGGGGTAAATTTTACTAAGTCCCAGAGCTTGGGGACACCAAAATAAGTGCACTGGGGACTATTACCAGTCGATCCCAAATCACTTGAAACATGCAAAAAAAGAAAAAAAATTAAAAAAAAAAAGAAAAAAAGAAAAAAAAAGAAAAAAAATTCAAAAAAAAAAAAAAAAAAATCAAAAAAAAAGAAGAAAAAAAAAGAAACTAAACCAAAAAAAAAAAAAAAAAAAAAACCTTCTTGATGTGGACTTAGACTTGTCTTAGTACTACAACTACAACCTATCTCAAACCCTCACCCTGAACCTAACCCGCAGACTTGTATACACTAACCCTAACCAGTCTTAGTACTACAACTACTACCTATCTCAAACCCTCACCCTAAACCTAACCCGCAGACTTGTATACACTAAGCCTAACCCTAAAAAAAAAAAAAAAAAATCTGGAAAAAAACACAAGTGTCAAAACACTTCCGGGTTCGCTTTGCGCCCCCTTCTGGACATTTTAGACAAAACTCTCAAGAGGGAAAAAGATTCGCAGTGGCCTAGCTCAGAAATCAATGAGGACAACAGATTCCGAATCGGGTCGCCATTACGGAATTTTTGATGTCTCATACTTGTGTTTTGGACTCTCAGAGGCTCCTGAGTCTTATCGGTAGAACCCCCATTACCTAACCCTAAATCTTGAAAATAACACAAGTGTCAAAACACTTCCGGGTTCGCTGTTGCGCCCCCTTCTGGACATTTTAGACAAAACTCTCAAGAGGGAAAAAGATTCGCAGTGGCCTACTTAGTACGTAGGCAAAAGTTTTTTTTTTTTTGAATTTTTTTGTGCAATTTTAATGGCAGACAAATGGTGGCGCTGTTGCCGCTAGGAAGCTCAGAAATCAATGAGGACAACAGATTCCGAATCGGGTCGCCATTACGGAATTTTAGATGTCTCATACTTGTGTCCTGGACGTTCAGAGGCTCCTGGGTCTTATCGGTAAGATTACCGGTAATCTTGCGAACCCCCATTGCCTAACCCTAACCCTAACCCTAACCCTTTAAAGTGCGATAGCTCCTCCCACAAAGGTCGACACGGTCCCATCTTTTAGTATGTTATATAGCTTGTCGAGACGGACATTTGGATATGTGTCTCTCCGCACACGGTCGCACGGTTCCTAACCCTAGGGTTAGCCTTTAAAGTGCGATAGCTCCTCCCACAAAGGTCGACACGGTCCCATCTTTTAGTATGTTATATAGCTTGTCGAGACGGACATTTGGATATGTGTCTCTCCGCACACGGTCGCACGGTTCCTAACCCTAGGGTTAGCCTTTAAAGTGCGATAGCTCCTCCCACAAAGGTCGACACGGTCCCATCTTTTAGTATGTTATATAGCTTGTCGAGACGGACATTTGGATATGTGTCTCTCCGCACACGGTCGCACGGTTCCTAACCCTAGGGTTAGCCTTTAAAGTGCGATAGCTCCTCCCACAAAGGTCAGAAATAAAAGTTAGTCACGTCCACGCGTAGCCATCGATAAGACGAACGCGATGATATGTGGCTCGCTTCTGGTACTCAATTTTAAGTTTAGCATTTCAACCAAAAACACATTCTTAGTGTCAAAACACTTCCGGGTTCGCTTTGCGCCCCCTTCTGGACATTTTAGACAAAACTCTCAAGAGGGAAAAAGATTCGCAGTGGCCTACTTAGTACGTAGGCAAAAGTTTTTTTTTTTTTGAATTTTTTTGTGCAATTTCAATGGCAGACAAATGGTGGCGCTGTTGCCGCTAGGAAGCTCAGAAATCAATGAGGACAACAGATTCCGAATCGGGTCGCCATTACGGAATTTTTGATGTCTCATACTTGTGTTTTGGACTCTCAGAGGCTCCTGAGTCTTATCGGTAGAACCCCCATTACCTAACCCTAAATCTTGAAAATAACACAAGTGTCAAAACACTTCCGGGTTCGCTGTTGCGCCCCCTTCTGGACATTTTAGACAAAACTCTCAAGAGGGAAAAAGATTCGCAGTGGCCTACTTAGTACGTAGGCAAAAGTTGTTTTTTTTTTGAATTTTTTTGTGCAATTTTAATGGCAGACAAATGGTGGCGCTGTTGACGCTAGGAAGCTCAGAAATCAATGAGGACAACAGATTCCGAATCGGGTCGCCATTACGGAATTTTAGATGTCTCATACTTGTGTCCTGGACGTTCAGAGGCTCCTGGGTCTTATCGGTAAGATTACCGGTAATCTTGCGAACCCCCATTGCCTAACCCTAACCCTAACCCTAACCCTTTAAAGTGCGATAGCTCCTCCCACAAAGGTCGACACGGTCCCATCTTTTAGTATGTTATATAGCTTGTCGAGACGGACATTTGGATATGTGTCTCTCCGCACACGGTCGCACGGTTCCTAACCCTAGGGTTAGCCTTTAAAGTGCGATAGCTCCTCCCACAAAGGTCGACACGGTCCCATCTTTTAGTATGTTATATAGCTTGTCGAGACGGACATTTGGATATGTGTCTCTCCGCACACGGTCGCACGGTTCCTAACCCTAGGGTTAGCCTTTAAAGTGCGATAGCTCCTCCCACAAAGGTCGACACGGTCCCATCTTTTAGTATGTTATATAGCTTGTCGAGACGGACATTTGGATATGTGTCTCTCCGCACACGGTCGCACGGTTCCTAACCCTAGGGTTAGCCTTTAAAGTGCGATAGCTCCTCCCACAAAGGTCGACACGGTCCCATCTTTTAGTATGTTATATAGCTTGTCGAGACGGACATTTGGATATGTGTCTCTCCGCACACGGTCGCACGGTTCCTAACCCTAGGGTTAGCCTTTAAAGTGCGATAGCTCCTCCCACAAAGGTCAGAAATAAAAGTTAGTCACGTCCACGCGTAGCCATCGATAAGACGAACGCGATGATATGTGGCTCGCTTCTGGTACTCAATTTTAAGTTTAGCATTTCAACCAAAAACACATTCTTAGTGTCAAAACACTTCCGGGTTCGCTTTGCGCCCCCTTCTGGACATTTTAGACAAAACTCTCAAGAGGGAAAAAGATTCGCAGTGGCCTACTTAGTACGTAGGCAAAAGTTTTTTTTTTTTTGAATTTTTTTGTGCAATTTCAATGGCAGACAAATGGTGGCGCTGTTGCCGCTAGGAAGCTCAGAAATCAATGAGGACAACAGATTCCGAATCGGGTCGCCATTACGGAATTTTTGATGTCTCATACTTGTGTTTTGGACTCTCAGAGGCTCCTGAGTCTTATCGGTAGAACCCCCATTACCTAACCCTAAATCTTGAAAATAACACAAGTGTCAAAACACTTCCGGGTTCGCTGTTGCGCCCCCTTCTGGACATTTTAGACAAAACTCTCAAGAGGGAAAAAGATTCGCAGTGGCCTACTTAGTACGTAGGCAAAAGTTGTTTTTTTTTTGAATTTTTTTGTGCAATTTTAATGGCAGACAAATGGTGGCGCTGTTGACGCTAGGAAGCTCAGAAATCAATGAGGACAACAGATTCCGAATCGGGTCGCCATTACGGAATTTTAGATGTCTCATACTTGTGTCCTGGACGTTCAGAGGCTCCTGGGTCTTATCGGTAAGATTACCGGTAATCTTGCGAACCCCCATTGCCCTAACCCTAACCCTAACCCTAACCCTTTAAAGTGCGATAGCTCCTCCCACAAAGGTCGACACGGTCCCATCTTTTAGTATGTTATATAGCTTGTCGAGACGGACATTTGGATATGTGTCTCTCCGCACACGGTCGCACGGTTCCTAACCCTAGGGTTAGCCTTTAAAGTGCGATAGCTCCTCCCACAAAGGTCGACACGGTCCCATCTTTTAGTATGTTATATAGCTTGTCGAGACGGACATTTGGATATGTGTCTCTCCGCACACGGTCGCACGGTTCCTAACCCTAGGGTTAGCCTTTAAAGTGCGATAGCTCCTCCCACAAAGGTCGACACGGTCCCATCTTTTAGTATGTTATATAGCTTGTCGAGACGGACATTTGGATATGTGTCTCTCCGCACACGGTCGCACGGTTCCTAACCCTAGGGTTAGCCTTTAAAGTGCGATAGCTCCTCCCACAAAGGTCAGAAATAAAAGTTAGTCACGTCCACGCGTAGCCATCGATAAGACGAACGCGATGATATGTGGCTCGCTTCTGGTACTCAATTTTAAGTTTAGCATTTCAACCAAAAACACATTCTTAGCATCGGTAACCCTATAAGCCTTTCGATCAGGTAAAACTAGGGTTATCTAGGGTTAGGGTTAGGGGCTACGGGGGTCGCACGACAATGGCGGACATATCAGATCGTAGGCCTCGGAAAGCTGGAAACGCCAACGTCAATTACTTGTCTGACGGACGTATCGTTCAAGAGCTATCGCGCGTTGAAAACTAACCCTAACCCTAGCCAATTAAGAGAACCGTAAGTCCGTGTGCTGGGAAACACATATCAGCGCGTCCGCCTCGTCGTTCTGAGTCGGAAAATGGTCTCGGTTTTTTACAGAAGTTTTCTGGCGGCTAAGTGGCTATTACACCCACTTCCCGACATCGTAGAGACACGAGACCACCACGGCTGTATTCAGCGGGAAAAAGTGAGTCTAGGGAGCCAACTCCCGACGCTCAAAGACACTCCGAAGACCCAAAGGTCAAGCGTTGACATTTTAGGCTTTATTTTGCGGCCTTGCAGCTTTAAAATTCAATAAGATATTCAAAAAAATTGCTGTCTTCACAAACAAGACTGTTTCTAAATGTTTGAAGCGTCCCGAATCCGATGGAAGTGGTTTCGTAGCTCTCCGACACTGCTAACTCTCCGCCAAATCAAAAGAGACACGTTTTTTCAGCCCCTAGAGCTCAATTATTATTATTTTTTTTCAAACAACACATTTTCTGAATCACTTTTTCATGCCGGATTTAATGGAATTGGTCCCGTCGCTCTACGACACTCCTAAGGTCTGGGGTAAATTTTACTAAGTCCCAGAGCTTGGGGACACCAAAATAAGTGCACTGGGGACTATTACCAGTCGATCCCAAATCACTTGAAACATGCAAAAAAAAAAAAAAAAATAAAAAAAAAAAGAAAAAAAGAAAAAAAAAGACAAAAAATTCAAAAAAAAAAAAAAAAAAATCAAAAAAAAAGAAGAAAAAAAAAGAAACTAAACCAAAAAAAAAAAAAAAAAAAAAACCTTCTTGATGTGGACTTAGACTTGTCTTAGTACTACAACTACAACCTATCTCAAACCCTCACCCTGAACCTAACCCGCAGACTTGTATACACTAACCCTAACCAGTCTTAGTACTACAACTACTACCTATCTCAAACCCTCACCCTAAACCTAACCCGCAGACTTGTATACACTAAGCCTAACCCTAAAAAAAAAAAAAAAAAATCTGGAAAAAAACACAAGTGTCAAAACACTTCCGGGTTCGCTTTGCGCCCCCTTCTGGACATTTTAGACAAAACTCTCAAGAGGGAAAAAGATTCGCAGTGGCCTAGCTCAGAAATCAATGAGGACAACAGATTCCGAATCGGGTCGCCATTACGGAATTTTTGATGTCTCATACTTGTGTTTTGGACTCTCAGAGGCTCCTGAGTCTTATCGGTAGAACCCCCATTACCTAACCCTAAATCTTGAAAATAACACAAGTGTCAAAACACTTCCGGGTTCGCTGTTGCGCCCCCTTCTGGACATTTTAGACAAAACTCTCAAGAGGGAAAAAGATTCGCAGTGGCCTACTTAGTACGTAGGCAAAAGTTTTTTTTTTTTTGAATTTTTTTGTGCAATTTTAATGGCAGACAAATGGTGGCGCTGTTGCCGCTAGGAAGCTCAGAAATCAATGAGGACAACAGATTCCGAATCGGGTCGCCATTACGGAATTTTAGATTTCTCATACTTGTGTCCTGGACGTTCAGAGGCTCCTGGGTCTTATCGGTAAGATTACCGGTAATCTTGCGAACCCCCATTGCCTAACCCTAACCCTAACCCTAACCCTTTAAAGTGCGATAGCTCCTCCCACAAAGGTCGACACGGTCCCATCTTTTAGTATGTTATATAGCTTGTCGAGACGGACATTTGGATATGTGTCTCTCCGCACACGGTCGCACGGTTCCTAACCCTAGGGTTAGCCTTTAAAGTGCGATAGCTCCTCCCACAAAGGTCGACACGGTCCCATCTTTTAGTATGTTATATAGCTTGTCGAGACGGACATTTGGATATGTGTCTCTCCGCACACGGTCGCACGGTTCCTAACCCTAGGGTTAGCCTTTAAAGTGCGATAGCTCCTCCCACAAAGGTCGACACGGTCCCATCTTTTAGTATGTTATATAGCTTGTCGAGACGGACATTTGGATATGTGTCTCTCCGCACACGGTCGCACGGTTCCTAACCCTAGGGTTAGCCTTTAAAGTGCGATAGCTCCTCCCACAAAGGTCAGAAATAAAAGTTAGTCACGTCCACGCGTAGCCATCGATAAGACGAACGCGATGATATGTGGCTCGCTTCTGGTACTCAATTTTAAGTTTAGCATTTCAACCAAAAACACATTCTTAGTGTCAAAACACTTCCGGGTTCGCTTTGCGCCCCCTTCTGGACATTTTAGACAAAACTCTCAAGAGGGAAAAAGATTCGCAGTGGCCTACTTAGTACGTAGGCAAAAGTTTTTTTTTTTTTGAATTTTTTTGTGCAATTTCAATGGCAGACAAATGGTGGCGCTGTTGCCGCTAGGAAGCTCAGAAATCAATGAGGACAACAGATTCCGAATCGGGTCGCCATTACGGAATTTTTGATGTCTCATACTTGTGTTTTGGACTCTCAGAGGCTCCTGAGTCTTATCGGTAGAACCCCCATTACCTAACCCTAAATCTTGAAAATAACACAAGTGTCAAAACACTTCCGGGTTCGCTGTTGCGCCCCCTTCTGGACATTTTAGACAAAACTCTCAAGAGGGAAAAAGATTCGCAGTGGCCTACTTAGTACGTAGGCAAAAGTTGTTTTTTTTTTGAATTTTTTTGTGCAATTTTAATGGCAGACAAATGGTGGCGCTGTTGACGCTAGGAAGCTCAGAAATCAATGAGGACAACAGATTCCGAATCGGGTCGCCATTACGGAATTTTAGATGTCTCATACTTGTGTCCTGGACGTTCAGAGGCTCCTGGGTCTTATCGGTAAGATTACCGGTAATCTTGCGAACCCCCATTGCCCTAACCCTAACCCTAACCCTAACCCTTTAAAGTGCGATAGCTCCTCCCACAAAGGTCGACACGGTCCCATCTTTTAGTATGTTATATAGCTTGTCGAGACGGACATTTGGATATGTGTCTCTCCGCACACGGTCGCACGGTTCCTAACCCTAGGGTTAGCCTTTAAAGTGCGATAGCTCCTCCCACAAAGGTCGACACGGTCCCATCTTTTAGTATGTTATATAGCTTGTCGAGACGGACATTTGGATATGTGTCTCTCCGCACACGGTCGCACGGTTCCTAACCCTAGGGTTAGCCTTTAAAGTGCGATAGCTCCTCCCACAAAGGTCGACACGGTCCCATCTTTTAGTATGTTATATAGCTTGTCGAGACGGACATTTGGATATGTGTCTCTCCGCACACGGTCGCACGGTTCCTAACCCTAGGGTTAGCCTTTAAAGTGCGATAGCTCCTCCCACAAAGGTCAGAAATAAAAGTTAGTCACGTCCACGCGTAGCCATCGATAAGACGAACGCGATGATATGTGGCTCGCTTCTGGTACTCAATTTTAAGTTTAGCATTTCAACCAAAAACACATTCTTAGCATCGGTAACCCTATAAGCCTTTCGATCAGGTAAAACTAGGGTTATCTAGGGTTAGGGTTAGGGGCTACGGGGGTCGCACGACAATGGCGGACATATCAGATCGTAGGCCTCGGAAAGCTGGAAACGCCAACGTCAATTACTTGTCTGACGGACGTATCGTTCAAGAGCTATCGCGCGTTGAAAACTAACCCTAACCCTAGCCAATTAAGAGAACCGTAAGTCCGTGTGCTGGGAAACACATATCAGCGCGTCCGCCTCGTCGTTCTGAGTCGGAAAATGGTCTCGGTTTTTTACAGAAGTTTTCTGGCGGCTAAGTGGCTATTACACCCACTTCCCGACATCGTAGAGACACGAGACCACCACGGCTGTATTCAGCGGGAAAAAGTGAGTCTAGGGAGCCAACTCCCGACGCTCAAAGACACTCCGAAGACCCAAAGGTCAAGCGTTGACATTTTAGGCTTTATTTTGCGGCCTTGCAGCTTTAAAATTCAATAAGATATTCAAAAAAATTGCTGTCTTCACAAACAAGACTGTTTCTAAATGTTTGAAGCGTCCCGAATCCGATGGAAGTGGTTTCGTAGCTCTCCGACACTGCTAACTCTCCGCCAAATCAAAAGAGACACGTTTTTTCAGCCCCTAGAGCTCAATTATTATTTTTTTTTTTCAAACAACACATTTTCTGAATCACTTTTTCATGCCGGATTTAATGGAATTGGTCCCGTCGCTCTACGACACTCCTAAGGTCTGGGGTAAATTTTACTAAGTCCCAGAGCTTGGGGACACCAAAATAAGTGCACTGGGGACTATTACCAGTCGATCCCAAATCACTTGAAACATGCAAAAAAAGAAAAAAAATTAAAAAAAAAAAGAAAAAAAGAAAAAAAAAGAAAAAAAATTCAAAAAAAAAAAAAAAAAAATCAAAAAAAAAGAAGAAAAAAAAAGAAACTAAACCAAAAAAAAAAAAAAAAAAAAAACCTTCTTGATGTGGACTTAGACTTGTCTTAGTACTACAACTACAACCTATCTCAAACCCTCACCCTGAACCTAACCCGCAGACTTGTATACACTAACCCTAACCAGTCTTAGTACTACAACTACTACCTATCTCAAACCCTCACCCTAAACCTAACCCGCAGACTTGTATACACTAAGCCTAACCCTAAAAAAAAAAAAAAAAAATCTGGAAAAAAACACAAGTGTCAAAACACTTCCGGGTTCGCTTTGCGCCCCCTTCTGGACATTTTAGACAAAACTCTCAAGAGGGAAAAAGATTCGCAGTGGCCTAGCTCAGAAATCAATGAGGACAACAGATTCCGAATCGGGTCGCCATTACGGAATTTTTGATGTCTCATACTTGTGTTTTGGACTCTCAGAGGCTCCTGAGTCTTATCGGTAGAACCCCCATTACCTAACCCTAAATCTTGAAAATAACACAAGTGTCAAAACACTTCCGGGTTCGCTGTTGCGCCCCCTTCTGGACATTTTAGACAAAACTCTCAAGAGGGAAAAAGATTCGCAGTGGCCTACTTAGTACGTAGGCAAAAGTTTTTTTTTTTTTGAATTTTTTTGTGCAATTTTAATGGCAGACAAATGGTGGCGCTGTTGCCGCTAGGAAGCTCAGAAATCAATGAGGACAACAGATTCCGAATCGGGTCGCCATTACGGAATTTTAGATGTCTCATACTTGTGTCCTGGACGTTCAGAGGCTCCTGGGTCTTATCGGTAAGATTACCGGTAATCTTGCGAACCCCCATTGCCTAACCCTAACCCTAACCCTAACCCTTTAAAGTGCGATAGCTCCTCCCACAAAGGTCGACACGGTCCCATCTTTTAGTATGTTATATAGCTTGTCGAGACGGACATTTGGATATGTGTCTCTCCGCACACGGTCGCACGGTTCCTAACCCTAGGGTTAGCCTTTAAAGTGCGATAGCTCCTCCCACAAAGGTCGACACGGTCCCATCTTTTAGTATGTTATATAGCTTGTCGAGACGGACATTTGGATATGTGTCTCTCCGCACACGGTCGCACGGTTCCTAACCCTAGGGTTAGCCTTTAAAGTGCGATAGCTCCTCCCACAAAGGTCGACACGGTCCCATCTTTTAGTATGTTATATAGCTTGTCGAGACGGACATTTGGATATGTGTCTCTCCGCACACGGTCGCACGGTTCCTAACCCTAGGGTTAGCCTTTAAAGTGCGATAGCTCCTCCCACAAAGGTCAGAAATAAAAGTTAGTCACGTCCACGCGTAGCCATCGATAAGACGAACGCGATGATATGTGGCTCGCTTCTGGTACTCAATTTTAAGTTTAGCATTTCAACCAAAAACACATTCTTAGTGTCAAAACACTTCCGGGTTCGCTTTGCGCCCCCTTCTGGACATTTTAGACAAAACTCTCAAGAGGGAAAAAGATTCGCAGTGGCCTACTTAGTACGTAGGCAAAAGTTGTTTTTTTTTTGAATTTTTTTGTGCAATTTCAATGGCAGACAAATGGTGGCGCTGTTGCCGCTAGGAAGCTCAGAAATCAATGAGGACAACAGATTCCGAATCGGGTCGCCATTACGGAATTTTTGATGTCTCATACTTGTGTTTTGGACTCTCAGAGGCTCCTGAGTCTTATCGGTAGAACCCCCATTACCTAACCCTAAATCTTGAAAATAACACAAGTGTCAAAACACTTCCGGGTTCGCTGTTGCGCCCCCTTCTGGACATTTTAGACAAAACTCTCAAGAGGGAAAAAGATTCGCAGTGGCCTACTTAGTACGTAGGCAAAAGTTGTTTTTTTTTTGAATTTTTTTGTGCAATTTTAATGGCAGACAAATGGTGGCGCTGTTGACGCTAGGAAGCTCAGAAATCAATGAGGACAACAGATTCCGAATCGGGTCGCCATTACGGAATTTTAGATGTCTCATACTTGTGTCCTGGACGTTCAGAGGCTCCTGGGTCTTATCGGTAAGATTACCGGTAATCTTGCGAACCCCCATTGCCCTAACCCTAACCCTAACCCTAACCCTTTAAAGTGCGATAGCTCCTCCCACAAAGGTCGACACGGTCCCATCTTTTAGTATGTTATATAGCTTGTCGAGACGGACATTTGGATATGTGTCTCTCCGCACACGGTCGCACGGTTCCTAACCCTAGGGTTAGCCTTTAAAGTGCGATAGCTCCTCCCACAAAGGTCGACACGGTCCCATCTTTTAGTATGTTATATAGCTTGTCGAGACGGACATTTGGATATGTGTCTCTCCGCACACGGTCGCACGGTTCCTAACCCTAGGGTTAGCCTTTAAAGTGCGATAGCTCCTCCCACAAAGGTCGACACGGTCCCATCTTTTAGTATGTTATATAGCTTGTCGAGACGGACATTTGGATATGTGTCTCTCCGCACACGGTCGCACGGTTCCTAACCCTAGGGTTAGCCTTTAAAGTGCGATAGCTCCTCCCACAAAGGTCAGAAATAAAAGTTAGTCACGTCCACGCGTAGCCATCGATAAGACGAACGCGATGATATGTGGCTCGCTTCTGGTACTCAATTTTAAGTTTAGCATTTCAACCAAAAACACATTCTTAGCATCGGTAACCCTATAAGCCTTTCGATCAGGTAAAACTAGGGTTATCTAGGGTTAGGGTTAGGGGCTACGGGGGTCGCACGACAATGGCGGACATATCAGATCGTAGGCCTCGGAAAGCTGGAAACGCCAACGTCAATTACTTGTCTGACGGACGTATCGTTCAAGAGCTATCGCGCGTTGAAAACTAACCCTAACCCTAGCCAATTAAGAGAACCGTAAGTCCGTGTGCTGGGAAACACATATCAGCGCGTCCGCCTCGTCGTTCTGAGTCGGAAAATGGTCTCGGTTTTTTACAGAAGTTTTCTGGCGGCTAAGTGGCTATTACACCCACTTCCCGACATCGTAGAGACACGAGACCACCACGGCTGTATTCAGCGGGAAAAAGTGAGTCTAGGGAGCCAACTCCCGACGCTCAAAGACACTCCGAAGACCCAAAGGTCAAGCGTTGACATTTTAGGCTTTATTTTGCGGCCTTGCAGCTTTAAAATTCAATAAGATATTCAAAAAAATTGCTGTCTTCACAAACAAGACTGTTTCTAAATGTTTGAAGCGTCCCGAATCCGATGGAAGTGGTTTCGTAGCTCTCCGACACTGCTAACTCTCCGCCAAATCAAAAGAGACACGTTTTTTCAGCCCCTAGAGCTCAATTATTATTATTTTTTTTCAAACAACACATTTTCTGAATCACTTTTTCATGCCGGATTTAATGGAATTGGTCCCGTCGCTCTACGACACTCCTAAGGTCTGGGGTAAATTTTACTAAGTCCCAGAGCTTGGGGACACCAAAATAAGTGCACTGGGGACTATTACCAGTCGATCCCAAATCACTTGAAACATGCAAAAAAAGAAAAAAAAAAAAAAAAAAAAAGAAAAAAAGAAAAAAAAAGAAAAAAAATTCAAAAAAAAAAAAAAAAAAAACAAAAAAAAAGAAGAAAAAAAAAGAAACTAAACCAAAAAAAAAAAAAAAAAAAAAACCTTCTTGATGTGGACTTAGACTTGTCTTAGTACTACAACTACAACCTATCTCAAACCCTCACCCTGAACCTAACCCGCAGACTTGTATACACTAACCCTAACCAGTCTTAGTACTACAACTACTACCTATCTCAAACCCTCACCCTAAACCTAACCCGCAGACTTGTATACACTAAGCCTAACCCTAAAAAAAAAAAAAAAAAATCTGGAAAAAAACACAAGTGTCAAAACACTTCCGGGTTCGCTTTGCGCCCCCTTCTGGACATTTTAGACAAAACTCTCAAGAGGGAAAAAGATTCGCAGTGGCCTAGCTCAGAAATCAATGAGGACAACAGATTCCGAATCGGGTCGCCATTACGGAATTTTTGATGTCTCATACTTGTGTTTTGGACTCTCAGAGGCTCCTGAGTCTTATCGGTAGAACCCCCATTACCTAACCCTAAATCTTGAAAATAACACAAGTGTCAAAACACTTCCGGGTTCGCTGTTGCGCCCCCTTCTGGACATTTTAGACAAAACTCTCAAGAGGGAAAAAGATTCGCAGTGGCCTACTTAGTACGTAGGCAAAAGTTTTTTTTTTTTTGAATTTTTTTGTGCAATTTTAATGGCAGACAAATGGTGGCGCTGTTGACGCTAGGAAGCTCAGAAATCAATGAGGACAACAGATTCCGAATCGGGTCGCCATTACGGAATTTTAGATGTCTCATACTTGTGTCCTGGACGTTCAGAGGCTCCTGGGTCTTATCGGTAAGATTACCGGTAATCTTGCGAACCCCCATTGCCCTAACCCTAACCCTAACCCTAACCCTTTAAAGTGCGATAGCTCCTCCCACAAAGGTCGACACGGTCCCATCTTTTAGTATGTTATATAGCTTGTCGAGACGGACATTTGGATATGTGTCTCTCCGCACACGGTCGCACGGTTCCTAACCCTAGGGTTAGCCTTTAAAGTGCGATAGCTCCTCCCACAAAGGTCGACACGGTCCCATCTTTTAGTATGTTATATAGCTTGTCGAGACGGACATTTGGATATGTGTCTCTCCGCACACGGTCGCACGGTTCCTAACCCTAGGGTTAGCCTTTAAAGTGCGATAGCTCCTCCCACAAAGGTCGACACGGTCCCATCTTTTAGTATGTTATATAGCTTGTCGAGACGGACATTTGGATATGTGTCTCTCCGCACACGGTCGCACGGTTCCTAACCCTAGGGTTAGCCTTTAAAGTGCGATAGCTCCTCCCACAAAGGTCAGAAATAAAAGTTAGTCACGTCCACGCGTAGCCATCGATAAGACGAACGCGATGATATGTGGCTCGCTTCTGGTACTCAATTTTAAGTTTAGCATTTCAACCAAAAACACATTCTTAGCATCGGTAACCCTATAAGCCTTTCGATCAGGTAAAACTAGGGTTATCTAGGGTTAGGGTTAGGGGCTACGGGGGTCGCACGACAATGGCGGACATATCAGATCGTAGGCCTCGGAAAGCTGGAAACGCCAACGTCAATTACTTGTCTGACGGACGTATCGTTCAAGAGCTATCGCGCGTTGAAAACTAACCCTAACCCTAGCCAATTAAGAGAACCGTAAGTCCGTGTGCTGGGAAACACATATCAGCGCGTCCGCCTCGTCGTTCTGAGTCGGAAAATGGTCTCGGTTTTTTACAGAAGTTTTCTGGCGGCTAAGTGGCTATTACACCCACTTCCCGACATCGTAGAGACACGAGACCACCACGGCTGTATTCAGCGGGAAAAAGTGAGTCTAGGGAGCCAACTCCCGACGCTCAAAGACACTCCGAAGACCCAAAGGTCAAGCGTTGACATTTTAGGCTTTATTTTGCGGCCTTGCAGCTTTAAAATTCAATAAGATATTCAAAAAAATTGCTGTCTTCACAAACAAGACTGTTTCTAAATGTTTGAAGCGTCCCGAATCCGATGGAAGTGGTTTCGTAGCTCTCCGACACTGCTAACTCTCCGCCAAATCAAAAGAGACACGTTTTTTCAGCCCCTAGAGCTCAATTATTATTTTTTTTTTTCAAACAACACATTTTCTGAATCACTTTTTCATGCCGGATTTAATGGAATTGGTCCCGTCGCTCTACGACACTCCTAAGGTCTGGGGTAAATTTTACTAAGTCCCAGAGCTTGGGGACACCAAAATAAGTGAACTGGGGACTATTACCAGTCGATCCCAAATCACTTGAAACATGCAAAAAAAGAAAAAAAATTAAAAAAAAAAAGAAAAAAAGAAAAAAAAAGAAAAAAAATTCAAAAAAAAAAAAAAAAAAATCAAAAAAAAAGAAAAAAAAAAAAGAAACTAAACCAAAAAAAAAAAAAAAAAAAAAACCTTCTTGATGTGGACTTAGACTTGTCTTAGTACTACAACTACAACCTATCTCAAACCCTCACCCTGAACCTAACCCGCAGACTTGTATACACTAACCCTAACCAGTCTTAGTACTACAACTACTACCTATCTCAAACCCTCACCCTAAACCTAACCCGCAGACTTGTATACACTAAGCCTAACCCTAAAAAAAAAAAAAAAAAATCTGGAAAAAAACACAAGTGTCAAAACACTTCCGGGTTCGCTTTGCGCCCCCTTCTGGACATTTTAGACAAAACTCTCAAGAGGGAAAAAGATTCGCAGTGGCCTAGCTCAGAAATCAATGAGGACAACAGATTCCGAATCGGGTCGCCATTACGGAATTTTTGATGTCTCATACTTGTGTTTTGGACTCTCAGAGGCTCCTGAGTCTTATCGGTAGAACCCCCATTACCTAACCCTAAATCTTGAAAATAACACAAGTGTCAAAACACTTCCGGGTTCGCTGTTGCGCCCCCTTCTGGACATTTTAGACAAAACTCTCAAGAGGGAAAAAGATTCGCAGTGGCCTACTTAGTACGTAGGCAAAAGTTTTTTTTTTTTTGAATTTTTTTGTGCAATTTTAATGGCAGACAAATGGTGGCGCTGTTGCCGCTAGGAAGCTCAGAAATCAATGAGGACAACAGATTCCGAATCGGGTCGCCATTACGGAATTTTAGATGTCTCATACTTGTGTCCTGGACGTTCAGAGGCTCCTGGGTCTTATCGGTAAGATTACCGGTAATCTTGCGAACCCCCATTGCCCTAACCCTAACCCTAACCCTAACCCTTTAAAGTGCGATAGCTCCTCCCACAAAGGTCGACACGGTCCCATCTTTTAGTATGTTATATAGCTTGTCGAGACGGACATTTGGATATGTGTCTCTCCGCACACGGTCGCACGGTTCCTAACCCTAGGGTTAGCCTTTAAAGTGCGATAGCTCCTCCCACAAAGGTCGACACGGTCCCATCTTTTAGTATGTTATATAGCTTGTCGAGACGGACATTTGGATATGTGTCTCTCCGCACACGGTCGCACGGTTCCTAACCCTAGGGTTAGCCTTTAAAGTGCGATAGCTCCTCCCACAAAGGTCGACACGGTCCCATCTTTTAGTATGTTATATAGCTTGTCGAGACGGACATTTGGATATGTGTCTCTCCGCACACGGTCGCACGGTTCCTAACCCTAGGGTTAGCCTTTAAAGTGCGATAGCTCCTCCCACAAAGGTCAGAAATAAAAGTTAGTCACGTCCACGCGTAGCCATCGATAAGACGAACGCGATGATATGTGGCTCGCTTCTGGTACTCAATTTTAAGTTTAGCATTTCAACCAAAAACACATTCTTAGCATCGGTAACCCTATAAGCCTTTCGATCAGGTAAAACTAGGGTTATCTAGGGTTAGGGTTAGGGGCTACGGGGGTCGCACGACAATGGCGGACATATCAGATCGTAGGCCTCGGAAAGCTGGAAACGCCAACGTCAATTACTTGTCTGACGGACGTATCGTTCAAGAGCTATCGCGCGTTGAAAACTAACCCTAACCCTAGCCAATTAAGAGAACCGTAAGTCCGTGTGCTGGGAAACACATATCAGCGCGTCCGCCTCGTCGTTCTGAGTCGGAAAATGGTCTCGGTTTTTTACAGAAGTTTTCTGGCGGCTAAGTGGCTATTACACCCACTTCCCGACATCGTAGAGACACGAGACCACCACGGCTGTATTCAGCGGGAAAAAGTGAGTCTAGGGAGCCAACTCCCGACGCTCAAAGACACTCCGAAGACCCAAAGGTCAAGCGTTGACATTTTAGGCTTTATTTTGCGGCCTTGCAGCTTTAAAATTCAATAAGATATTCAAAAAAATTGCTGTCTTCACAAACAAGACTGTTTCTAAATGTTTGAAGCGTCCCGAATCCGATGGAAGTGGTTTCGTAGCTCTCCGACACTGCTAACTCTCCGCCAAATCAAAAGAGACACGTTTTTTCAGCCCCTAGAGCTCAATTATTATTTTTTTTTTTCAAACAACACATTTTCTGAATCACTTTTTCATGCCGGATTTAATGGAATTGGTCCCGTCGCTCTACGACACTCCTAAGGTCTGGGGTAAATTTTACTAAGTCCCAGAGCTTGGGGACACCAAAATAAGTGAACTGGGGACTATTACCAGTCGATCCCAAATCACTTGAAACATGCAAAAAAAGAAAAAAAATTAAAAAAAAAAAGAAAAAAAGAAAAAAAAAGAAAAAAAATTCAAAAAAAAAAAAAAAAAAATCAAAAAAAAAGAAAAAAAAAAAAGAAACTAAACCAAAAAAAAAAAAAAAAAAAAAACCTTCTTGATGTGGACTTAGACTTGTCTTAGTACTACAACTACAACCTATCTCAAACCCTCACCCTGAACCTAACCCGCAGACTTGTATACACTAACCCTAACCAGTCTTAGTACTACAACTACTACCTATCTCAAACCCTCACCCTAAACCTAACCCGCAGACTTGTATACACTAAGCCTAACCCTAAAAAAAAAAAAAAAAAATCTGGAAAAAAACACAAGTGTCAAAACACTTCCGGGTTCGCTTTGCGCCCCCTTCTGGACATTTTAGACAAAACTCTCAAGAGGGAAAAAGATTCGCAGTGGCCTAGCTCAGAAATCAATGAGGACAACAGATTCCGAATCGGGTCGCCATTACGGAATTTTTGATGTCTCATACTTGTGTTTTGGACTCTCAGAGGCTCCTGAGTCTTATCGGTAGAACCCCCATTACCTAACCCTAAATCTTGAAAATAACACAAGTGTCAAAACACTTCCGGGTTCGCTGTTGCGCCCCCTTCTGGACATTTTAGACAAAACTCTCAAGAGGGAAAAAGATTCGCAGTGGCCTACTTAGTACGTAGGCAAAAGTTTTTTTTTTTTTGAATTTTTTTGTGCAATTTTAATGGCAGACAAATGGTGGCGCTGTTGCCGCTAGGAAGCTCAGAAATCAATGAGGACAACAGATTCCGAATCGGGTCGCCATTACGGAATTTTAGATGTCTCATACTTGTGTCCTGGACGTTCAGAGGCTCCTGGGTCTTATCGGTAAGATTACCGGTAATCTTGCGAACCCCCATTGCCTAACCCTAACCCTAACCCTAACCCTTTAAAGTGCGATAGCTCCTCCCACAAAGGTCGACACGGTCCCATCTTTTAGTATGTTATATAGCTTGTCGAGACGGACATTTGGATATGTGTCTCTCCGCACACGGTCGCACGGTTCCTAACCCTAGGGTTAGCCTTTAAAGTGCGATAGCTCCTCCCACAAAGGTCGACACGGTCCCATCTTTTAGTATGTTATATAGCTTGTCGAGACGGACATTTGGATATGTGTCTCTCCGCACACGGTCGCACGGTTCCTAACCCTAGGGTTAGCCTTTAAAGTGCGATAGCTCCTCCCACAAAGGTCGACACGGTCCCATCTTTTAGTATGTTATATAGCTTGTCGAGACGGACATTTGGATATGTGTCTCTCCGCACACGGTCGCACGGTTCCTAACCCTAGGGTTAGCCTTTAAAGTGCGATAGCTCCTCCCACAAAGGTCAGAAATAAAAGTTAGTCACGTCCACGCGTAGCCATCGATAAGACGAACGCGATGATATGTGGCTCGCTTCTGGTACTCAATTTTAAGTTTAGCATTTCAACCAAAAACACATTCTTAGCATCGGTAACCCTATAAGCCTTTCGATCAGGTAAAACTAGGGTTATCTAGGGTTAGGGTTAGGGGCTACGGGGGTCGCACGACAATGGCGGACATATCAGATCGTAGGCCTCGGAAAGCTGGAAACGCCAACGTCAATTACTTGTCTGACGGACGTATCGTTCAAGAGCTATCGCGCGTTGAAAACTAACCCTAACCCTAGCCAATTAAGAGAACCGTAAGTCCGTGTGCTGGGAAACACATATCAGCGCGTCCGCCTCGTCGTTCTGAGTCGGAAAATGGTCTCGGTTTTTTACAGAAGTTTTCTGGCGGCTAAGTGGCTATTACACCCACTTCCCGACATCGTAGAGACACGAGACCACCACGGCTGTATTCAGCGGGAAAAAGTGAGTCTAGGGAGCCAACTCCCGACGCTCAAAGACACTCCGAAGACCCAAAGGTCAAGCGTTGACATTTTAGGCTTTATTTTGCGGCCTTGCAGCTTTAAAATTCAATAAGATATTCAAAAAAATTGCTGTCTTCACAAACAAGACTGTTTCTAAATGTTTGAAGCGTCCCGAATCCGATGGAAGTGGTTTCGTAGCTCTCCGACACTGCTAACTCTCCGCCAAATCAAAAGAGACACGTTTTTTCAGCCCCTAGAGCTCAATTATTATTTTTTTTTTTCAAACAACACATTTTCTGAATCACTTTTTCATGCCGGATTTAATGGAATTGGTCCCGTCGCTCTACGACACTCCTAAGGTCTGGGGTAAATTTTACTAAGTCCCAGAGCTTGGGGACACCAAAATAAGTGCACTGGGGACTATTACCAGTCGATCCCAAATCACTTGAAACATGCAAAAAAAGAAAAAAAATTAAAAAAAAAAAAGAAAAAAAGAAAAAAAAAGAAAAAAAAAGAAAAAAAATTCAAAAAAAAAAAAAAAAAAATCAAAAAAAAAGAAGAAAAAAAAAGAAACTAAACCAAAAAAAAAAAAAAAAAAAAAACCTTCTTGATGTGGACTTAGACTTGTCTTAGTACTACAACTACAACCTATCTCAAACCCTCACCCTGAACCTAACCCGCAGACTTGTATACACTAACCCTAACCAGTCTTAGTACTACAACTACTACCTATCTCAAACCCTCACCCTAAACCTAACCCGCAGACTTGTATACACTAAGCCTAACCCTAAAAAAAAAAAAAAAAATCTGGAAAAAAACACAAGTGTCAAAACACTTCCGGGTTCGCTTTGCGCCCCCTTCTGGACATTTTAGACAAAACTCTCAAGAGGGAAAAAGATTCGCAGTGGCCTAGCTCAGAAATCAATGAGGACAACAGATTCCGAATCGGGTCGCCATTACGGAATTTTTGATGTCTCATACTTGTGTTTTGGACTCTCAGAGGCTCCTGAGTCTTATCGGTAGAACCCCCATTACCTAACCCTAAATCTTGAAAATAACACAAGTGTCAAAACACTTCCGGGTTCGCTGTTGCGCCCCCTTCTGGACATTTTAGACAAAACTCTCAAGAGGGAAAAAGATTCGCAGTGGCCTACTTAGTACGTAGGCAAAAGTTTTTTTTTTTTTGAATTTTTTTGTGCAATTTTAATGGCAGACAAATGGTGGCGCTGTTGCCGCTAGGAAGCTCAGAAATCAATGAGGACAACAGATTCCGAATCGGGTCGCCATTACGGAATTTTAGATGTCTCATACTTGTGTCCTGGACGTTCAGAGGCTCCTGGGTCTTATCGGTAAGATTACCGGTAATCTTGCGAACCCCCATTGCCTAACCCTAACCCTAACCCTAACCCTTTAAAGTGCGATAGCTCCTCCCACAAAGGTCGACACGGTCCCATCTTTTAGTATGTTATATAGCTTGTCGAGACGGACATTTGGATATGTGTCTCTCCGCACACGGTCGCACGGTTCCTAACCCTAGGGTTAGCCTTTAAAGTGCGATAGCTCCTCCCACAAAGGTCGACACGGTCCCATCTTTTAGTATGTTATATAGCTTGTCGAGACGGACATTTGGATATGTGTCTCTCCGCACACGGTCGCACGGTTCCTAACCCTAGGGTTAGCCTTTAAAGTGCGATAGCTCCTCCCACAAAGGTCGACACGGTCCCATCTTTTAGTATGTTATATAGCTTGTCGAGACGGACATTTGGATATGTGTCTCTCCGCACACGGTCGCACGGTTCCTAACCCTAGGGTTAGCCTTTAAAGTGCGATAGCTCCTCCCACAAAGGTCAGAAATAAAAGTTAGTCACGTCCACGCGTAGCCATCGATAAGACGAACGCGATGATATGTGGCTCGCTTCTGGTACTCAATTTTAAGTTTAGCATTTCAACCAAAAACACATTCTTAGTGTCAAAACACTTCCGGGTTCGCTTTGCGCCCCCTTCTGGACATTTTAGACAAAACTCTCAAGAGGGAAAAAGATTCGCAGTGGCCTACTTAGTACGTAGGCAAAAGTTTTTTTTTTTTTGAATTTTTTTGTGCAATTTCAATGGCAGACAAATGGTGGCGCTGTTGCCGCTAGGAAGCTCAGAAATCAATGAGGACAACAGATTCCGAATCGGGTCGCCATTACGGAATTTTTGATGTCTCATACTTGTGTTTTGGACTCTCAGAGGCTCCTGAGTCTTATCGGTAGAACCCCCATTACCTAACCCTAAATCTTGAAAATAACACAAGTGTCAAAACACTTCCGGGTTCGCTGTTGCGCCCCCTTCTGGACATTTTAGACAAAACTCTCAAGAGGGAAAAAGATTCGCAGTGGCCTACTTAGTACGTAGGCAAAAGTTTTTTTTTTTTTGAATTTTTTTGTGCAATTTTAATGGCAGACAAATGGTGGCGCTGTTGCCGCTAGGAAGCTCAGAAATCAATGAGGACAACAGATTCCGAATCGGGTCGCCATTACGGAATTTTAGATGTCTCATACTTGTGTCCTGGACGTTCAGAGGCTCCTGGGTCTTATCGGTAAGATTACCGGTAATCTTGCGAACCCCCATTGCCTAACCCTAACCCTAACCCTAACCCTTTAAAGTGCGATAGCTCCTCCCACAAAGGTCGACACGGTCCCATCTTTTAGTATGTTATATAGCTTGTCGAGACGGACATTTGGATATGTGTCTCTCCGCACACGGTCGCACGGTTCCTAACCCTAGGGTTAGCCTTTAAAGTGCGATAGCTCCTCCCACAAAGGTCGACACGGTCCCATCTTTTAGTATGTTATATAGCTTGTCGAGACGGACATTTGGATATGTGTCTCTCCGCACACGGTCGCACGGTTCCTAACCCTAGGGTTAGCCTTTAAAGTGCGATAGCTCCTCCCACAAAGGTCGACACGGTCCCATCTTTTAGTATGTTATATAGCTTGTCGAGACGGACATTTGGATATGTGTCTCTCCGCACACGGTCGCACGGTTCCTAACCCTAGGGTTAGCCTTTAAAGTGCGATAGCTCCTCCCACAAAGGTCAGAAATAAAAGTTAGTCACGTCCACGCGTAGCCATCGATAAGACGAACGCGATGATATGTGGCTCGCTTCTGGTACTCAATTTTAAGTTTAGCATTTCAACCAAAAACACATTCTTAGCATCGGTAACCCTATAAGCCTTTCGATCAGGTAAAACTAGGGTTATCTAGGGTTAGGGTTAGGGGCTACGGGGGTCGCACGACAATGGCGGACATATCAGATCGTAGGCCTCGGAAAGCTGGAAACGCCAACGTCAATTACTTGTCTGACGGACGTATCGTTCAAGAGCTATCGCGCGTTGAAAACTAACCCTAACCCTAGCCAATTAAGAGAACCGTAAGTCCGTGTGCTGGGAAACACATATCAGCGCGTCCGCCTCGTCGTTCTGAGTCGGAAAATGGTCTCGGTTTTTTACAGAAGTTTTCTGGCGGCTAAGTGGCTATTACACCCACTTCCCGACATCGTAGAGACACGAGACCACCACGGCTGTATTCAGCGGGAAAAAGTGAGTCTAGGGAGCCAACTCCCGACGCTCAAAGACACTCCGAAGACCCAAAGGTCAAGCGTTGACATTTTAGGCTTTATTTTGCGGCCTTGCAGCTTTAAAATTCAATAAGATATTCAAAAAAATTGCTGTCTTCACAAACAAGACTGTTTCTAAATGTTTGAAGCGTCCCGAATCCGATGGAAGTGGTTTCGTAGCTCTCCGACACTGCTAACTCTCCGCCAAATCAAAAGAGACACGTTTTTTCAGCCCCTAGAGCTCAATTATTATTATTTTTTTTCAAACAACACATTTTCTGAATCACTTTTTCATGCCGGATTTAATGGAATTGGTCCCGTCGCTCTACGACACTCCTAAGGTCTGGGGTAAATTTTACTAAGTCCCAGAGCTTGGGGACACCAAAATAAGTGCACTGGGGACTATTACCAGTCGATCCCAAATCACTTGAAACATGCAAAAAAAGAAAAAAAATTAAAAAAAAAAAGAAAAAAAGAAAAAAAAAGAAAAAAAATTAAAAAAAAAAAAAAAAAAAATCAAAAAAAAAGAAAAAAAAAAAAGAAACTAAACCAAAAAAAAAAAAAAAAAAAAAACCTTCTTGATGTGGACTTAGACTTGTCTTAGTACTACAACTACAACCTATCTCAAACCCTCACCCTGAACCTAACCCGCAGACTTGTATACACTAACCCTAACCAGTCTTAGTACTACAACTACTACCTATCTCAAACCCTCACCCTAAACCTAACCCGCAGACTTGTATACACTAAGCCTAACCCTAAAAAAAAAAAAAAAAAATCTGGAAAAAAACACAAGTGTCAAAACACTTCCGGGTTCGCTTTGCGCCCCCTTCTGGACATTTTAGACAAAACTCTCAAGAGGGAAAAAGATTCGCAGTGGCCTAGCTCAGAAATCAATGAGGACAACAGATTCCGAATCGGGTCGCCATTACGGAATTTTTGATGTCTCATACTTGTGTTTTGGACTCTCAGAGGCTCCTGAGTCTTATCGGTAGAACCCCCATTACCTAACCCTAAATCTTGAAAATAACACAAGTGTCAAAACACTTCCGGGTTCGCTGTTGCGCCCCCTTCTGGACATTTTAGACAAAACTCTCAAGAGGGAAAAAGATTCGCAGTGGCCTACTTAGTACGTAGGCAAAAGTTTTTTTTTTTTGAATTTTTTTGTGCAATTTTAATGGCAGACAAATGGTGGCGCTGTTGCCGCTAGGAAGCTCAGAAATCAATGAGGACAACAGATTCCGAATCGGGTCGCCATTACGGAATTTTTGATGTCTCATACTTGTGTTTTGGACTCTCAGAGGCTCCTGAGTCTTATCGGTAGAACCCCCATTACCTAACCCTAAATCTTGAAAATAACACAAGTGTCAAAACACTTCCGGGTTCGCTGTTGCGCCCCCTTCTGGACATTTTAGACAAAACTCTCAAGAGGGAAAAAGATTCGCAGTGGCCTACTTAGTACGTAGGCAAAAGTTTTTTTTTTTTTGAATTTTTTTGTGCAATTTTAATGGCAGACAAATGGTGGCGCTGTTGCCGCTAGGAAGCTCAGAAATCAATGAGGACAACAGATTCCGAATCGGGTCGCCATTACGGAATTTTAGATGTCTCATACTTGTGTCCTGGACGTTCAGAGGCTCCTGGGTCTTATCGGTAAGATTACCGGTAATCTTGCGAACCCCCATTGCCTAACCCTAACCCTAACCCTAACCCTTTAAAGTGCGATAGCTCCTCCCACAAAGGTCGACACGGTCCCATCTTTTAGTATGTTATATAGCTTGTCGAGACGGACATTTGGATATGTGTCTCTCCGCACACGGTCGCACGGTTCCTAACCCTAGGGTTAGCCTTTAAAGTGCGATAGCTCCTCCCACAAAGGTCGACACGGTCCCATCTTTTAGTATGTTATATAGCTTGTCGAGACGGACATTTGGATATGTGTCTCTCCGCACACGGTCGCACGGTTCCTAACCCTAGGGTTAGCCTTTAAAGTGCGATAGCTCCTCCCACAAAGGTCGACACGGTCCCATCTTTTAGTATGTTATATAGCTTGTCGAGACGGACATTTGGATATGTGTCTCTCCGCACACGGTCGCACGGTTCCTAACCCTAGGGTTAGCCTTTAAAGTGCGATAGCTCCTCCCACAAAGGTCAGAAATAAAAGTTAGTCACGTCCACGCGTAGCCATCGATAAGACGAACGCGATGATATGTGGCTCGCTTCTGGTACTCAATTTTAAGTTTAGCATTTCAACCAAAAACACATTCTTAGCATCGGTAACCCTATAAGCCTTTCGATCAGGTAAAACTAGGGTTATCTAGGGTTAGGGTTAGGGGCTACGGGGGTCGCACGACAATGGCGGACATATCAGATCGTAGGCCTCGGAAAGCTGGAAACGCCAACGTCAATTACTTGTCTGACGGACGTATCGTTCAAGAGCTATCGCGCGTTGAAAACTAACCCTAACCCTAGCCAATTAAGAGAACCGTAAGTCCGTGTGCTGGGAAACACATATCAGCGCGTCCGCCTCGTCGTTCTGAGTCGGAAAATGGTCTCGGTTTTTTACAGAAGTTTTCTGGCGGCTAAGTGGCTATTACACCCACTTCCCGACATCGTAGAGACACGAGACCACCACGGCTGTATTCAGCGGGAAAAAGTGAGTCTAGGGAGCCAACTCCCGACGCTCAAAGACACTCCGAAGACCCAAAGGTCAAGCGTTGACATTTTAGGCTTTATTTTGCGGCCTTGCAGCTTTAAAATTCAATAAGATATTCAAAAAAATTGCTGTCTTCACAAACAAGACTGTTTCTAAATGTTTGAAGCGTCCCGAATCCGATGGAAGTGGTTTCGTAGCTCTCCGACACTGCTAACTCTCCGCCAAATCAAAAGAGACACGTTTTTTCAGCCCCTAGAGCTCAATTATTATTTTTTTTTTTCAAACAACACATTTTCTGAATCACTTTTTCATGCCGGATTTAATGGAATTGGTCCCGTCGCTCTACGACACTCCTAAGGTCTGGGGTAAATTTTACTAAGTCCCAGAGCTTGGGGACACCAAAATAAGTGCACTGGGGACTATTACCAGTCGATCCCAAATCACTTGAAACATGCAAAAAAAGAAAAAAAATTAAAAAAAAAAAGAAAAAAAGAAAAAAAAAGAAAAAAAATTCAAAAAAAAATCAAAAAAAAAGAAGAAAAAAAAAGAAACTAAACCAAAAAAAAAAAAAAAAAAAAACCTTCTTGATGTGGACTTAGACTTGTCTTAGTACTACAACTACAACCTATCTCAAACCCTCACCCTGAACCTAACCCGCAGACTTGTATACACTAACCCTAACCAGTCTTAGTACTACAACTACTACCTATCTCAAACCCTCACCCTAAACCTAACCCGCAGACTTGTATACACTAAGCCTAACCCTAAAAAAAAAAAAAAAAATCTGGAAAAAAACACAAGTGTCAAAACACTTCCGGGTTCGCTTTGCGCCCCCTTCTGGACATTTTAGACAAAACTCTCAAGAGGGAAAAAGATTCGCAGTGGCCTAGCTCAGAAATCAATGAGGACAACAGATTCCGCAAGATTACCGGTAAGATTACCGGTAATCTTGCGAACCCCCATTGCCTAACCCTAACCCTAACCCTAACCCTTTAAAGTGCGATAGCTCCTCCCACAAAGGTCGACACGGTCCCATCTTTTAGTATGTTATATAGCTTGTCGAGACGGACATTTGGATATGTGTCTCTCCGCACACGGTCGCACGGTTCCTAACCCTAGGGTTAGCCTTTAAAGTGCGATAGCTCCTCCCACAAAGGTCGACACGGTCCCATCTTTTAGTATGTTATATAGCTTGTCGAGACGGACATTTGGATATGTGTCTCTCCGCACACGGTCGCACGGTTCCTAACCCTAGGGTTAGCCTTTAAAGTGCGATAGCTCCTCCCACAAAGGTCGACACGGTCCCATCTTTTAGTATGTTATATAGCTTGTCGAGACGGACATTTGGATATGTGTCTCTCCGCACACGGTCGCACGGTTCCTAACCCTAGGGTTAGCCTTTAAAGTGCGATAGCTCCTCCCACAAAGGTCAGAAATAAAAGTTAGTCACGTCCACGCGTAGCCATCGATAAGACGAACGCGATGATATGTGGCTCGCTTCTGGTACTCAATTTTAAGTTTAGCATTTCAACCAAAAACACATTCTTAGTGTCAAAACACTTCCGGGTTCGCTTTGCGCCCCCTTCTGGACATTTTAGACAAAACTCTCAAGAGGGAAAAAGATTCGCAGTGGCCTACTTAGTACGTAGGCAAAAGTTTTTTTTTTTTTGAATTTTTTTGTGCAATTTCAATGGCAGACAAATGGTGGCGCTGTTGCCGCTAGGAAGCTCAGAAATCAATGAGGACAACAGATTCCGAATCGGGTCGCCATTACGGAATTTTTGATGTCTCATACTTGTGTTTTGGACTCTCAGAGGCTCCTGAGTCTTATCGGTAGAACCCCCATTACCTAACCCTAAATCTTGAAAATAACACAAGTGTCAAAACACTTCCGGGTTCGCTGTTGCGCCCCCTTCTGGACATTTTAGACAAAACTCTCAAGAGGGAAAAAGATTCGCAGTGGCCTACTTAGTACGTAGGCAAAAGTTGTTTTTTTTTTGAATTTTTTTGTGCAATTTTAATGGCAGACAAATGGTGGCGCTGTTGCCGCTAGGAAGCTCAGAAATCAATGAGGACAACAGATTCCGAATCGGGTCGCCATTACGGAATTTTAGATGTCTCATACTTGTGTCCTGGACGTTCAGAGGCTCCTGGGTCTTATCGGTAAGATTACCGGTAATCTTGCGAACCCCCATTGCCTAACCCTAACCCTAACCCTAACCCTTTAAAGTGCGATAGCTCCTCCCACAAAGGTCGACACGGTCCCATCTTTTAGTATGTTATATAGCTTGTCGAGACGGACATTTGGATATGTGTCTCTCCGCACACGGTCGCACGGTTCCTAACCCTAGGGTTAGCCTTTAAAGTGCGATAGCTCCTCCCACAAAGGTCGACACGGTCCCATCTTTTAGTATGTTATATAGCTTGTCGAGACGGACATTTGGATATGTGTCTCTCCGCACACGGTCGCACGGTTCCTAACCCTAGGGTTAGCCTTTAAAGTGCGATAGCTCCTCCCACAAAGGTCGACACGGTCCCATCTTTTAGTATGTTATATAGCTTGTCGAGACGGACATTTGGATATGTGTCTCTCCGCACACGGTCGCACGGTTCCTAACCCTAGGGTTAGCCTTTAAAGTGCGATAGCTCCTCCCACAAAGGTCGACACGGTCCCATCTTTTAGTATGTTATATAGCTTGTCGAGACGGACATTTGGATATGTGTCTCTCCGCACACGGTCGCACGGTTCCTAACCCTAGGGTTAGCCTTTAAAGTGCGATAGCTCCTCCCACAAAGGTCAGAAATAAAAGTTAGTCACGTCCACGCGTAGCCATCGATAAGACGAACGCGATGATATGTGGCTCGCTTCTGGTACTCAATTTTAAGTTTAGCATTTCAACCAAAAACACATTCTTAGCATCGGTAACCCTATAAGCCTTTCGATCAGGTAAAACTAGGGTTATCTAGGGTTAGGGTTAGGGGCTACGGGGGTCGCACGACAATGGCGGACATATCAGATCGTAGGCCTCGGAAAGCTGGAAACGCCAACGTCAATTACTTGTCTGACGGACGTATCGTTCAAGAGCTATCGCGCGTTGAAAACTAACCCTAACCCTAGCCAATTAAGAGAACCGTAAGTCCGTGTGCTGGGAAACACATATCAGCGCGTCCGCCTCGTCGTTCTGAGTCGGAAAATGGTCTCGGTTTTTTACAGAAGTTTTCTGGCGGCTAAGTGGCTATTACACCCACTTCCCGACATCGTAGAGACACGAGACCACCACGGCTGTATTCAGCGGGAAAAAGTGAGTCTAGGGAGCCAACTCCCGACGCTCAAAGACACTCCGAAGACCCAAAGGTCAAGCGTTGACATTTTAGGCTTTATTTTGCGGCCTTGCAGCTTTAAAATTCAATAAGATATTCAAAAAAATTGCTGTCTTCACAAACAAGACTGTTTCTAAATGTTTGAAGCGTCCCGAATCCGATGGAAGTGGTTTCGTAGCTCTCCGACACTGCTAACTCTCCGCCAAATCAAAAGAGACACGTTTTTTCAGCCCCTAGAGCTCAATTATTATTATTTTTTTTCAAACAACACATTTTCTGAATCACTTTTTCATGCCGGATTTAATGGAATTGGTCCCGTCGCTCTACGACACTCCTAAGGTCTGGGGTAAATTTTACTAAGTCCCAGAGCTTGGGGACACCAAAATAAGTGCACTGGGGACTATTACCAGTCGATCCCAAATCACTTGAAACATGCAAAAAAAGAAAAAAAATTAAAAAAAAAAAGAAAAAAAGAAAAAAAAAGAAAAAAAATTAAAAAAAAAAAAAAAAAAAATCAAAAAAAAAGAAAAAAAAAAAAGAAACTAAACCAAAAAAAAAAAAAAAAAAAAAACCTTCTTGATGTGGACTTAGACTTGTCTTAGTACTACAACTACAACCTATCTCAAACCCTCACCCTGAACCTAACCCGCAGACTTGTATACACTAACCCTAACCAGTCTTAGTACTACAACTACTACCTATCTCAAACCCTCACCCTAAACCTAACCCGCAGACTTGTATACACTAAGCCTAACCCTAAAAAAAAAAAAAAAAAATCTGGAAAAAAACACAAGTGTCAAAACACTTCCGGGTTCGCTTTGCGCCCCCTTCTGGACATTTTAGACAAAACTCTCAAGAGGGAAAAAGATTCGCAGTGGCCTAGCTCAGAAATCAATGAGGACAACAGATTCCGAATCGGGTCGCCATTACGGAATTTTTGATGTCTCATACTTGTGTTTTGGACTCTCAGAGGCTCCTGAGTCTTATCGGTAGAACCCCCATTACCTAACCCTAAATCTTGAAAATAACACAAGTGTCAAAACACTTCCGGGTTCGCTGTTGCGCCCCCTTCTGGACATTTTAGACAAAACTCTCAAGAGGGAAAAAGATTCGCAGTGGCCTACTTAGTACGTAGGCAAAAGTTTTTTTTTTTTGAATTTTTTTGTGCAATTTTAATGGCAGACAAATGGTGGCGCTGTTGCCGCTAGGAAGCTCAGAAATCAATGAGGACAACAGATTCCGAATCGGGTCGCCATTACGGAATTTTAGATGTCTCATACTTGTGTCCTGGACGTTCAGAGGCTCCTGGGTCTTATCGGTAAGATTACCGGTAATCTTGCGAACCCCCATTGCCTAACCCTAACCCTAACCCTAACCCTTTAAAGTGCGATAGCTCCTCCCACAAAGGTCGACACGGTCCCATCTTTTAGTATGTTATATAGCTTGTCGAGACGGACATTTGGATATGTGTCTCTCCGCACACGGTCGCACGGTTCCTAACCCTAGGGTTAGCCTTTAAAGTGCGATAGCTCCTCCCACAAAGGTCGACACGGTCCCATCTTTTAGTATGTTATATAGCTTGTCGAGACGGACATTTGGATATGTGTCTCTCCGCACACGGTCGCACGGTTCCTAACCCTAGGGTTAGCCTTTAAAGTGCGATAGCTCCTCCCACAAAGGTCGACACGGTCCCATCTTTTAGTATGTTATATAGCTTGTCGAGACGGACATTTGGATATGTGTCTCTCCGCACACGGTCGCACGGTTCCTAACCCTAGGGTTAGCCTTTAAAGTGCGATAGCTCCTCCCACAAAGGTCAGAAATAAAAGTTAGTCACGTCCACGCGTAGCCATCGATAAGACGAACGCGATGATATGTGGCTCGCTTCTGGTACTCAATTTTAAGTTTAGCATTTCAACCAAAAACACATTCTTAGTGTCAAAACACTTCCGGGTTCGCTTTGCGCCCCCTTCTGGACATTTTAGACAAAACTCTCAAGAGGGAAAAAGATTCGCAGTGGCCTACTTAGTACGTAGGCAAAAGTTGTTTTTTTTTTGAATTTTTTTGTGCAATTTTAATGGCAGACAAATGGTGGCGCTGTTGCCGCTAGGAAGCTCAGAAATCAATGAGGACAACAGATTCCGAATCGGGTCGCCATTACGGAATTTTAGATGTCTCATACTTGTGTCCTGGACGTTCAGAGGCTCCTGGGTCTTATCGGTAAGATTACCGGTAATCTTGCGAACCCCCATTGCCCTAACCCTAACCCTAACCCTAACCCTTTAAAGTGCGATAGCTCCTCCCACAAAGGTCGACACGGTCCCATCTTTTAGTATGTTATATAGCTTGTCGAGACGGACATTTGGATATGTGTCTCTCCGCACACGGTCGCACGGTTCCTAACCCTAGGGTTAGCCTTTAAAGTGCGATAGCTCCTCCCACAAAGGTCGACACGGTCCCATCTTTTAGTATGTTATATAGCTTGTCGAGACGGACATTTGGATATGTGTCTCTCCGCACACGGTCGCACGGTTCCTAACCCTAGGGTTAGCCTTTAAAGTGCGATAGCTCCTCCCACAAAGGTCGACACGGTCCCATCTTTTAGTATGTTATATAGCTTGTCGAGACGGACATTTGGATATGTGTCTCTCCGCACACGGTCGCACGGTTCCTAACCCTAGGGTTAGCCTTTAAAGTGCGATAGCTCCTCCCACAAAGGTCAGAAATAAAAGTTAGTCACGTCCACGCGTAGCCATCGATAAGACGAACGCGATGATATGTGGCTCGCTTCTGGTACTCAATTTTAAGTTTAGCATTTCAACCAAAAACACATTCTTAGCATCGGTAACCCTATAAGCCTTTCGATCAGGTAAAACTAGGGTTATCTAGGGTTAGGGTTAGGGGCTACGGGGGTCGCACGACAATGGCGGACATATCAGATCGTAGGCCTCGGAAAGCTGGAAACGCCAACGTCAATTACTTGTCTGACGGACGTATCGTTCAAGAGCTATCGCGCGTTGAAAACTAACCCTAACCCTAGCCAATTAAGAGAACCGTAAGTCCGTGTGCTGGGAAACACATATCAGCGCGTCCGCCTCGTCGTTCTGAGTCGGAAAATGGTCTCGGTTTTTTACAGAAGTTTTCTGGCGGCTAAGTGGCTATTACACCCACTTCCCGACATCGTAGAGACACGAGACCACCACGGCTGTATTCAGCGGGAAAAAGTGAGTCTAGGGAGCCAACTCCCGACGCTCAAAGACACTCCGAAGACCCAAAGGTCAAGCGTTGACATTTTAGGCTTTATTTTGCGGCCTTGCAGCTTTAAAATTCAATAAGATATTCAAAAAAATTGCTGTCTTCACAAACAAGACTGTTTCTAAATGTTTGAAGCGTCCCGAATCCGATGGAAGTGGTTTCGTAGCTCTCCGACACTGCTAACTCTCCGCCAAATCAAAAGAGACACGTTTTTTCAGCCCCTAGAGCTCAATTATTATTATTTTTTTTCAAACAACACATTTTCTGAATCACTTTTTCATGCCGGATTTAATGGAATTGGTCCCGTCGCTCTACGACACTCCTAAGGTCTGGGGTAAATTTTACTAAGTCCCAGAGCTTGGGGACACCAAAATAAGTGCACTGGGGACTATTACCAGTCGATCCCAAATCACTTGAAACATGCAAAAAAAGAAAAAAAATTTAAAAAAAAAAGAAAAAAAGAAAAAAAAAGAAAAAAAATTCAAAAAAAAAAAAAAAAAATCAAAAAAAAAGAAAAAAAAAAAAGAAACTAAACCAAAAAAAAAAACCTTCTTGATGTGGACTTAGACTTGTCTTAGTACTACAACTACAACCTATCTCAAACCCTCACCCTGAACCTAACCCGCAGACTTGTATACACTAACCCTAACCAGTCTTAGTACTACAACTACTACCTATCTCAAACCCTCACCCTAAACCTAACCCGCAGACTTGTATACACTAAGCCTAACCCTAAAAAAAAAAAAAAAAAATCTGGAAAAAAACACAAGTGTCAAAACACTTCCGGGTTCGCTTTGCGCCCCCTTCTGGACATTTTAGACAAAACTCTCAAGAGGGAAAAAGATTCGCAGTGGCCTAGCTCAGAAATCAATGAGGACAACAGATTCCGAATCGGGTCGCCATTACGGAATTTTTGATGTCTCATACTTGTGTTTTGGACTCTCAGAGGCTCCTGAGTCTTATCGGTAGAACCCCCATTACCTAACCCTAAATCTTGAAAATAACACAAGTGTCAAAACACTTCCGGGTTCGCTGTTGCGCCCCCTTCTGGACATTTTAGACAAAACTCTCAAGAGGGAAAAAGATTCGCAGTGGCCTACTTAGTACGTAGGCAAAAGTTTTTTTTTTTTTGAATTTTTTTGTGCAATTTTAATGGCAGACAAATGGTGGCGCTGTTGCCGCTAGGAAGCTCAGAAATCAATGAGGACAACAGATTCCGAATCGGGTCGCCATTACGGAATTTTAGATGTCTCATACTTGTGTCCTGGACGTTCAGAGGCTCCTGGGTCTTATCGGTAAGATTACCGGTAATCTTGCGAACCCCCATTGCCTAACCCTAACCCTAACCCTAACCCTTTAAAGTGCGATAGCTCCTCCCACAAAGGTCGACACGGTCCCATCTTTTAGTATGTTATATAGCTTGTCGAGACGGACATTTGGATATGTGTCTCTCCGCACACGGTCGCACGGTTCCTAACCCTAGGGTTAGCCTTTAAAGTGCGATAGCTCCTCCCACAAAGGTCGACACGGTCCCATCTTTTAGTATGTTATATAGCTTGTCGAGACGGACATTTGGATATGTGTCTCTCCGCACACGGTCGCACGGTTCCTAACCCTAGGGTTAGCCTTTAAAGTGCGATAGCTCCTCCCACAAAGGTCGACACGGTCCCATCTTTTAGTATGTTATATAGCTTGTCGAGACGGACATTTGGATATGTGTCTCTCCGCACACGGTCGCACGGTTCCTAACCCTAGGGTTAGCCTTTAAAGTGCGATAGCTCCTCCCACAAAGGTCAGAAATAAAAGTTAGTCACGTCCACGCGTAGCCATCGATAAGACGAACGCGATGATATGTGGCTCGCTTCTGGTACTCAATTTTAAGTTTAGCATTTCAACCAAAAACACATTCTTAGTGTCAAAACACTTCCGGGTTCGCTTTGCGCCCCCTTCTGGACATTTTAGACAAAACTCTCAAGAGGGAAAAAGATTCGCAGTGGCCTACTTAGTACGTAGGCAAAAGTTTTTTTTTTTTTGAATTTTTTTGTGCAATTTCAATGGCAGACAAATGGTGGCGCTGTTGCCGCTAGGAAGCTCAGAAATCAATGAGGACAACAGATTCGGAATCGGGTCGCCATTACGGAATTTTTGATGTCTCATACTTGTGTTTTGGACTCTCAGAGGCTCCTGAGTCTTATCGGTAGAACCCCCATTACCTAACCCTAAATCTTGAAAATAACACAAGTGTCAAAACACTTCCGGGTTCGCTGTTGCGCCCCCTTCTGGACATTTTAGACAAAACTCTCAAGAGGGAAAAAGATTCGCAGTGGCCTACTTAGTACGTAGGCAAAAGTTTTTTTTTTTTTGAATTTTTTTGTGCAATTTTAATGGCAGACAAATGGTGGCGCTGTTGCCGCTAGGAAGCTCAGAAATCAATGAGGACAACAGATTCCGAATCGGGTCGCCATTACGGAATTTTAGATGTCTCATACTTGTGTCCTGGACGTTCAGAGGCTCCTGGGTCTTATCGGTAAGATTACCGGTAATCTTGCGAACCCCCATTGCCTAACCCTAACCCTAACCCTAACCCTTTAAAGTGCGATAGCTCCTCCCACAAAGGTCGACACGGTCCCATCTTTTAGTATGTTATATAGCTTGTCGAGACGGACATTTGGATATGTGTCTCTCCGCACACGGTCGCACGGTTCCTAACCCTAGGGTTAGCCTTTAAAGTGCGATAGCTCCTCCCACAAAGGTCGACACGGTCCCATCTTTTAGTATGTTATATAGCTTGTCGAGACGGACATTTGGATATGTGTCTCTCCGCACACGGTCGCACGGTTCCTAACCCTAGGGTTAGCCTTTAAAGTGCGATAGCTCCTCCCACAAAGGTCGACACGGTCCCATCTTTTAGTATGTTATATAGCTTGTCGAGACGGACATTTGGATATGTGTCTCTCCGCACACGGTCGCACGGTTCCTAACCCTAGGGTTAGCCTTTAAAGTGCGATAGCTCCTCCCACAAAGGTCAGAAATAAAAGTTAGTCACGTCCACGCGTAGCCATCGATAAGACGAACGCGATGATATGTGGCTCGCTTCTGGTACTCAATTTTAAGTTTAGCATTTCAACCAAAAACACATTCTTAGTGTCAAAACACTTCCGGGTTCGCTTTGCGCCCCCTTCTGGACATTTTAGACAAAACTCTCAAGAGGGAAAAAGATTCGCAGTGGCCTACTTAGTACGTAGGCAAAAGTTTTTTTTTTTTTGAATTTTTTTGTGCAATTTCAATGGCAGACAAATGGTGGCGCTGTTGCCGCTAGGAAGCTCAGAAATCAATGAGGACAACAGATTCGGAATCGGGTCGCCATTACGGAATTTTTGATGTCTCATACTTGTGTTTTGGACTCTCAGAGGCTCCTGAGTCTTATCGGTAGAACCCCCATTACCTAACCCTAAATCTTGAAAATAACACAAGTGTCAAAACACTTCCGGGTTCGCTGTTGCGCCCCCTTCTGGACATTTTAGACAAAACTCTCAAGAGGGAAAAAGATTCGCAGTGGCCTACTTAGTACGTAGGCAAAAGTTGTTTTTTTTTTTAATTTTTTTGTGCAATTTTAATGGCAGACAAATGGTGGCGCTGTTGCCGCTAGGAAGCTCAGAAATCAATGAGGACAACAGATTCCGAATCGGGTCGCCATTACGGAATTTTAGATGTCTCATACTTGTGTCCTGGACGTTCAGAGGCTCCTGGGTCTTATCGGTAAGATTACCGGTAATCTTGCGAACCCCCATTGCCCTAACCCTAACCCTAACCCTAACCCTTTAAAGTGCGATAGCTCCTCCCACAAAGGTCGACACGGTCCCATCTTTTAGTATGTTATATAGCTTGTCGAGACGGACATTTGGATATGTGTCTCTCCGCACACGGTCGCACGGTTCCTAACCCTAGGGTTAGCCTTTAAAGTGCGATAGCTCCTCCCACAAAGGTCGACACGGTCCCATCTTTTAGTATGTTATATAGCTTGTCGAGACGGACATTTGGATATGTGTCTCTCCGCACACGGTCGCACGGTTCCTAACCCTAGGGTTAGCCTTTAAAGTGCGATAGCTCCTCCCACAAAGGTCGACACGGTCCCATCTTTTAGTATGTTATATAGCTTGTCGAGACGGACATTTGGATATGTGTCTCTCCGCACACGGTCGCACGGTTCCTAACCCTAGGGTTAGCCTTTAAAGTGCGATAGCTCCTCCCACAAAGGTCAGAAATAAAAGTTAGTCACGTCCACGCGTAGCCATCGATAAGACGAACGCGATGATATGTGGCTCGCTTCTGGTACTCAATTTTAAGTTTAGCATTTCAACCAAAAACACATTCTTAGCATCGGTAACCCTATAAGCCTTTCGATCAGGTAAAACTAGGGTTATCTAGGGTTAGGGTTAGGGGCTACGGGGGTCGCACGACAATGGCGGACATATCAGATCGTAGGCCTCGGAAAGCTGGAAACGCCAACGTCAATTACTTGTCTGACGGACGTATCGTTCAAGAGCTATCGCGCGTTGAAAACTAACCCTAACCCTAGCCAATTAAGAGAACCGTAAGTCCGTGTGCTGGGAAACACATATCAGCGCGTCCGCCTCGTCGTTCTGAGTCGGAAAATGGTCTCGGTTTTTTACAGAAGTTTTCTGGCGGCTAAGTGGCTATTACACCCACTTCCCGACATCGTAGAGACACGAGACCACCACGGCTGTATTCAGCGGGAAAAAGTGAGTCTAGGGAGCCAACTCCCGACGCTCAAAGACACTCCGAAGACCCAAAGGTCAAGCGTTGACATTTTAGGCTTTATTTTGCGGCCTTGCAGCTTTAAAATTCAATAAGATATTCAAAAAAATTGCTGTCTTCACAAACAAGACTGTTTCTAAATGTTTGAAGCGTCCCGAATCCGATGGAAGTGGTTTCGTAGCTCTCCGACACTGCTAACTCTCCGCCAAATCAAAAGAGACACGTTTTTTCAGCCCCTAGAGCTCAATTATTATTTTTTTTTTTCAAACAACTCATTTTCTGAATCACTTTTTCATGCCGGATTTAATGGAATTGGTCCCGTCGCTCTACGACACTCCTAAGGTCTGGGGTAAATTTTACTAAGTCCCAGAGCTTGGGGACACCAAAATAAGTGCACTGGGGACTATTACCAGTCGATCCCAAATCACTTGAAACATGCAAAAAAAGAAAAAAAATTAAAAAAAAAAAGAAAAAAAGAAAAAAAAAAGAAAAAAAATTCAAAAAAAAAAAAAAAAAATTCAAAAAAAAAGAAAAAAAAAAGAAACTAAACCAAAAAAAAAAAAAAAAAAAAAACCTTCTTGATGTGGACTTAGACTTGTCTTAGTACTACAACTACAACCTATCTCAAACCCTCACCCTGAACCTAACCCGCAGACTTGTATACACTAACCCTAACCAGTCTTAGTACTACAACTACTACCTATCTCAAACCCTCACCCTAAACCTAACCCGCAGACTTGTATACACTAAGCCTAACCCTAAAAAAAAAAAAAAAAAATCTGGAAAAAAACACAAGTGTCAAAACACTTCCGGGTTCGCTTTGCGCCCCCTTCTGGACATTTTAGACAAAACTCTCAAGAGGGAAAAAGATTCGCAGTGGCCTAGCTCAGAAATCAATGAGGACAACAGATTCCGAATCGGGTCGCCATTACGGAATTTTTGATGTCTCATACTTGTGTTTTGGACTCTCAGAGGCTCCTGAGTCTTATCGGTAGAACCCCCATTACCTAACCCTAAATCTTGAAAATAACACAAGTGTCAAAACACTTCCGGGTTCGCTGTTGCGCCCCCTTCTGGACATTTTAGACAAAACTCTCAAGAGGGAAAAAGATTCGCAGTGGCCTACTTAGTACGTAGGCAAAAGTTTTTTTTTTTTTGAATTTTTTTGTGCAATTTTAATGGCAGACAAATGGTGGCGCTGTTGCCGCTAGGAAGCTCAGAAATCAATGAGGACAACAGATTCCGAATCGGGTCGCCATTACGGAATTTTAGATGTCTCATACTTGTGTCCTGGACGTTCAGAGGCTCCTGGGTCTTATCGGTAAGATTACCGGTAATCTTGCGAACCCCCATTGCCTAACCCTAACCCTAACCCTAACCCTTTAAAGTGCGATAGCTCCTCCCACAAAGGTCGACACGGTCCCATCTTTTAGTATGTTATATAGCTTGTCGAGACGGACATTTGGATATGTGTCTCTCCGCACACGGTCGCACGGTTCCTAACCCTAGGGTTAGCCTTTAAAGTGCGATAGCTCCTCCCACAAAGGTCGACACGGTCCCATCTTTTAGTATGTTATATAGCTTGTCGAGACGGACATTTGGATATGTGTCTCTCCGCACACGGTCGCACGGTTCCTAACCCTAGGGTTAGCCTTTAAAGTGCGATAGCTCCTCCCACAAAGGTCGACACGGTCCCATCTTTTAGTATGTTATATAGCTTGTCGAGACGGACATTTGGATATGTGTCTCTCCGCACACGGTCGCACGGTTCCTAACCCTAGGGTTAGCCTTTAAAGTGCGATAGCTCCTCCCACAAAGGTCAGAAATAAAAGTTAGTCACGTCCACGCGTAGCCATCGATAAGACGAACGCGATGATATGTGGCTCGCTTCTGGTACTCAATTTTAAGTTTAGCATTTCAACCAAAAACACATTCTTAGTGTCAAAACACTTCCGGGTTCGCTTTGCGCCCCCTTCTGGACATTTTAGACAAAACTCTCAAGAGGGAAAAAGATTCGCAGTGGCCTACTTAGTACGTAGGCAAAAGTTTTTTTTTTTTTGAATTTTTTTGTGCAATTTCAATGGCAGACAAATGGTGGCGCTGTTGCCGCTAGGAAGCTCAGAAATCAATGAGGACAACAGATTCGGAATCGGGTCGCCATTACGGAATTTTTGATGTCTCATACTTGTGTTTTGGACTCTCAGAGGCTCCTGAGTCTTATCGGTAGAACCCCCATTACCTAACCCTAAATCTTGAAAATAACACAAGTGTCAAAACACTTCCGGGTTCGCTGTTGCGCCCCCTTCTGGACATTTTAGACAAAACTCTCAAGAGGGAAAAAGATTCGCAGTGGCCTACTTAGTACGTAGGCAAAAGTTGTTTTTTTTTTGAATTTTTTTGTGCAATTTTAATGGCAGACAAATGGTGGCGCTGTTGCCGCTAGGAAGCTCAGAAATCAATGAGGACAACAGATTCCGAATCGGGTCGCCATTACGGAATTTTAGATGTCTCATACTTGTGTCCTGGACGTTCAGAGGCTCCTGGGTCTTATCGGTAAGATTACCGGTAATCTTGCGAACCCCCATTGCCCTAACCCTAACCCTAACCCTAACCCTTTAAAGTGCGATAGCTCCTCCCACAAAGGTCGACACGGTCCCATCTTTTAGTATGTTATATAGCTTGTCGAGACGGACATTTTGGATATGTGTCTCTCCGCACACGGTCGCACGGTTCCTAACCCTAGGGTTAGCCTTTAAAGTGCGATAGCTCCTCCCACAAAGGTCGACACGGTCCCATCTTTTAGTATGTTATATAGCTTGTCGAGACGGACATTTGGATATGTGTCTCTCCGCACACGGTCGCACGGTTCCTAACCCTAGGGTTAGCCTTTAAAGTGCGATAGCTCCTCCCACAAAGGTCGACACGGTCCCATCTTTTAGTATGTTATATAGCTTGTCGAGACGGACATTTGGATATGTGTCTCTCCGCACACGGTCGCACGGTTCCTAACCCTAGGGTTAGCCTTTAAAGTGCGATAGCTCCTCCCACAAAGGTCAGAAATAAAAGTTAGTCACGTCCACGCGTAGCCATCGATAAGACGAACGCGATGATATGTGGCTCGCTTCTGGTACTCAATTTTAAGTTTAGCATTTCAACCAAAAACACATTCTTAGCATCGGTAACCCATAAGCCTTTCGATCAGGTAAAACTAGGGTTATCTAGGGTTAGGGTTAGGGGCTACGGGGGTCGCACGACAATGGCGGACATATCAGATCGTAGGCCTCGGAAAGCTGGAAACGCCAACGTCAATTACTTGTCTGACGGACGTATCGTTCAAGAGCTATCGCGCGTTGAAAACTAACCCTAACCCTAGCCAATTAAGAGAACCGTAAGTCCGTGTGCTGGGAAACACATATCAGCGCGTCCGCCTCGTCGTTCTGAGTCGGAAAATGGTCTCGGTTTTTTACAGAAGTTTTCTGGCGGCTAAGTGGCTATTACACCCACTTCCCGACATCGTAGAGACACGAGACCACCACGGCTGTATTCAGCGGGAAAAAGTGAGTCTAGGGAGCCAACTCCCGACGCTCAAAGACACTCCGAAGACCCAAAGGTCAAGCGTTGACATTTTAGGCTTTATTTTGCGGCCTTGCAGCTTTAAAATTCAATAAGATATTCAAAAAAATTGCTGTCTTCACAAACAAGACTGTTTCTAAATGTTTGAAGCGTCCCGAATCCGATGGAAGTGGTTTCGTAGCTCTCCGACACTGCTAACTCTCCGCCAAATCAAAAGAGACACGTTTTTTCAGCCCCTAGAGCTCAATTATTATTTTTTTTTTTCAAACAACTCATTTTCTGAATCACTTTTTCATGCCGGATTTAATGGAATTGGTCCCGTCGCTCTACGACACTCCTAAGGTCTGGGGTAAATTTTACTAAGTCCCAGAGCTTGGGGACACCAAAATAAGTGCACTGGGGACTATTACCAGTCGATCCCAAATCACTTGAAACATGCAAAAAAAGAAAAAAAATTAAAAAAAAAAAAAAAAAAAATCAAAAAAAAAGAAAAAAAAAAGAAACTAAACCAAAAAAAAAAAAAAAAAAAAACCTTCTTGATGTGGACTTAGACTTGTCTTAGTACTACAACTACAACCTATCTCAAACCCTCACCCTGAACCTAACCCGCAGACTTGTATACACTAACCCTAACCAGTCTTAGTACTACAACTACTACCTATCTCAAACCCTCACCCTAAACCTAACCCGCAGACTTGTATACACTAAGCCTAACCCTAAAAAAAAAAAAAAAAAATCTGGAAAAAAACACAAGTGTCAAAACACTTCCGGGTTCGCTTTGCGCCCCCTTCTGGACATTTTAGACAAAACTCTCAAGAGGGAAAAAGATTCGCAGTGGCCTAGCTCAGAAATCAATGAGGACAACAGATTCCGAATCGGGTCGCCATTACGGAATTTTTGATGTCTCATACTTGTGTTTTGGACTCTCAGAGGCTCCTGAGTCTTATCGGTAGAACCCCCATTACCTAACCCTAAATCTTGAAAATAACACAAGTGTCAAAACACTTCCGGGTTCGCTGTTGCGCCCCCTTCTGGACATTTTAGACAAAACTCTCAAGAGGGAAAAAGATTCGCAGTGGCCTACTTAGTACGTAGGCAAAAGTTTTTTTTTTTTTGAATTTTTTTGTGCAATTTTAATGGCAGACAAATGGTGGCGCTGTTGCCGCTAGGAAGCTCAGAAATCAATGAGGACAACAGATTCCGAATCGGGTCGCCATTACGGAATTTTAGATGTCTCATACTTGTGTCCTGGACGTTCAGAGGCTCCTGGGTCTTATCGGTAAGATTACCGGTAATCTTGCGAACCCCCATTGCCTAACCCTAACCCTAACCCTAACCCTTTAAAGTGCGATAGCTCCTCCCACAAAGGTCGACACGGTCCCATCTTTTAGTATGTTATATAGCTTGTCGAGACGGACATTTGGATATGTGTCTCTCCGCACACGGTCGCACGGTTCCTAACCCTAGGGTTAGCCTTTAAAGTGCGATAGCTCCTCCCACAAAGGTCGACACGGTCCCATCTTTTAGTATGTTATATAGCTTGTCGAGACGGACATTTGGATATGTGTCTCTCCGCACACGGTCGCACGGTTCCTAACCCTAGGGTTAGCCTTTAAAGTGCGATAGCTCCTCCCACAAAGGTCGACACGGTCCCATCTTTTAGTATGTTATATAGCTTGTCGAGACGGACATTTGGATATGTGTCTCTCCGCACACGGTCGCACGGTTCCTAACCCTAGGGTTAGCCTTTAAAGTGCGATAGCTCCTCCCACAAAGGTCAGAAATAAAAGTTAGTCACGTCCACGCGTAGCCATCGATAAGACGAACGCGATGATATGTGGCTCGCTTCTGGTACTCAATTTTAAGTTTAGCATTTCAACCAAAAACACATTCTTAGTGTCAAAACACTTCCGGGTTCGCTTTGCGCCCCCTTCTGGACATTTTAGACAAAACTCTCAAGAGGGAAAAAGATTCGCAGTGGCCTACTTAGTACGTAGGCAAAAGTTTTTTTTTTTTTGAATTTTTTTGTGCAATTTCAATGGCAGACAAATGGTGGCGCTGTTGCCGCTAGGAAGCTCAGAAATCAATGAGGACAACAGATTCGGAATCGGGTCGCCATTACGGAATTTTTGATGTCTCATACTTGTGTTTTGGACTCTCAGAGGCTCCTGAGTCTTATCGGTAGAACCCCCATTACCTAACCCTAAATCTTGAAAATAACACAAGTGTCAAAACACTTCCGGGTTCGCTGTTGCGCCCCCTTCTGGACATTTTAGACAAAACTCTCAAGAGGGAAAAAGATTCGCAGTGGCCTACTTAGTACGTAGGCAAAAGTTGTTTTTTTTTTTAATTTTTTTGTGCAATTTTAATGGCAGACAAATGGTGGCGCTGTTGCCGCTAGGAAGCTCAGAAATCAATGAGGACAACAGATTCCGAATCGGGTCGCCATTACGGAATTTTAGATGTCTCATACTTGTGTCCTGGACGTTCAGAGGCTCCTGGGTCTTATCGGTAAGATTACCGGTAATCTTGCGAACCCCCATTGCCCTAACCCTAACCCTAACCCTAACCCTTTAAAGTGCGATAGCTCCTCCCACAAAGGTCGACACGGTCCCATCTTTTAGTATGTTATATAGCTTGTCGAGACGGACATTTGGATATGTGTCTCTCCGCACACGGTCGCACGGTTCCTAACCCTAGGGTTAGCCTTTAAAGTGCGATAGCTCCTCCCACAAAGGTCGACACGGTCCCATCTTTTAGTATGTTATATAGCTTGTCGAGACGGACATTTGGATATGTGTCTCTCCGCACACGGTCGCACGGTTCCTAACCCTAGGGTTAGCCTTTAAAGTGCGATAGCTCCTCCCACAAAGGTCGACACGGTCCCATCTTTTAGTATGTTATATAGCTTGTCGAGACGGACATTTGGATATGTGTCTCTCCGCACACGGTCGCACGGTTCCTAACCCTAGGGTTAGCCTTTAAAGTGCGATAGCTCCTCCCACAAAGGTCAGAAATAAAAGTTAGTCACGTCCACGCGTAGCCATCGATAAGACGAACGCGATGATATGTGGCTCGCTTCTGGTACTCAATTTTAAGTTTAGCATTTCAACCAAAAACACATTCTTAGCATCGGTAACCCTATAAGCCTTTCGATCAGGTAAAACTAGGGTTATCTAGGGTTAGGGTTAGGGGCTACGGGGGTCGCACGACAATGGCGGACATATCAGATCGTAGGCCTCGGAAAGCTGGAAACGCCAACGTCAATTACTTGTCTGACGGACGTATCGTTCAAGAGCTATCGCGCGTTGAAAACTAACCCTAACCCTAGCCAATTAAGAGAACCGTAAGTCCGTGTGCTGGGAAACACATATCAGCGCGTCCGCCTCGTCGTTCTGAGTCGGAAAATGGTCTCGGTTTTTTACAGAAGTTTTCTGGCGGCTAAGTGGCTATTACACCCACTTCCCGACATCGTAGAGACACGAGACCACCACGGCTGTATTCAGCGGGAAAAAGTGAGTCTAGGGAGCCAACTCCCGACGCTCAAAGACACTCCGAAGACCCAAAGGTCAAGCGTTGACATTTTAGGCTTTATTTTGCGGCCTTGCAGCTTTAAAATTCAATAAGATATTCAAAAAAATTGCTGTCTTCACAAACAAGACTGTTTCTAAATGTTTGAAGCGTCCCGAATCCGATGGAAGTGGTTTCGTAGCTCTCCGACACTGCTAACTCTCCGCCAAATCAAAAGAGACACGTTTTTTCAGCCCCTAGAGCTCAATTATTATTATTTTTTTTCAAACAACACATTTTCTGAATCACTTTTTCATGCCGGATTTAATGGAATTGGTCCCGTCGCTCTACGACACTCCTAAGGTCTGGGGTAAATTTTACTAAGTCCCAGAGCTTGGGGACACCAAAATAAGTGCACTGGGGACTATTACCAGTCGATCCCAAATCACTTGAAACATGCAAAAAAAGAAAAAAAATTTAAAAAAAAAAGAAAAAAAGAAAAAAAAAGAAAAAAAATTCAAAAAAAAAAAAAAAAAAATCAAAAAAAAAGAAAAAAAAAAAAGAAACTAAACCAAAAAAAAAAAAAAAAAAAAAACCTTCTTGATGTGGACTTAGACTTGTCTTAGTACTACAACTACAACCTATCTCAAACCCTCACCCTGAACCTAACCCGCAGACTTGTATACACTAACCCTAACCAGTCTTAGTACTACAACTACTACCTATCTCAAACCCTCACCCTAAACCTAACCCGCAGACTTGTATACACTAAGCCTAACCCTAAAAAAAAAAAAAAAAAATCTGGAAAAAAACACAAGTGTCAAAACACTTCCGGGTTCGCTTTGCGCCCCCTTCTGGACATTTTAGACAAAACTCTCAAGAGGGAAAAAGATTCGCAGTGGCCTAGCTCAGAAATCAATGAGGACAACAGATTCCGAATCGGGTCGCCATTACGGAATTTTTGATGTCTCATACTTGTGTTTTGGACTCTCAGAGGCTCCTGAGTCTTATCGGTAGAACCCCCATTACCTAACCCTAAATCTTGAAAATAACACAAGTGTCAAAACACTTCCGGGTTCGCTGTTGCGCCCCCTTCTGGACATTTTAGACAAAACTCTCAAGAGGGAAAAAGATTCGCAGTGGCCTACTTAGTACGTAGGCAAAAGTTTTTTTTTTTTTGAATTTTTTTGTGCAATTTTAATGGCAGACAAATGGTGGCGCTGTTGCCGCTAGGAAGCTCAGAAATCAATGAGGACAACAGATTCCGAATCGGGTCGCCATTACGGAATTTTAGATGTCTCATACTTGTGTCCTGGACGTTCAGAGGCTCCTGGGTCTTATCGGTAAGATTACCGGTAATCTTGCGAACCCCCATTGCCTAACCCTAACCCTAACCCTAACCCTTTAAAGTGCGATAGCTCCTCCCACAAAGGTCGACACGGTCCCATCTTTTAGTATGTTATATAGCTTGTCGAGACGGACATTTGGATATGTGTCTCTCCGCACACGGTCGCACGGTTCCTAACCCTAGGGTTAGCCTTTAAAGTGCGATAGCTCCTCCCACAAAGGTCGACACGGTCCCATCTTTTAGTATGTTATATAGCTTGTCGAGACGGACATTTGGATATGTGTCTCTCCGCACACGGTCGCACGGTTCCTAACCCTAGGGTTAGCCTTTAAAGTGCGATAGCTCCTCCCACAAAGGTCGACACGGTCCCATCTTTTAGTATGTTATATAGCTTGTCGAGACGGACATTTGGATATGTGTCTCTCCGCACACGGTCGCACGGTTCCTAACCCTAGGGTTAGCCTTTAAAGTGCGATAGCTCCTCCCACAAAGGTCAGAAATAAAAGTTAGTCACGTCCACGCGTAGCCATCGATAAGACGAACGCGATGATATGTGGCTCGCTTCTGGTACTCAATTTTAAGTTTAGCATTTCAACCAAAAACACATTCTTAGTGTCAAAACACTTCCGGGTTCGCTTTGCGCCCCCTTCTGGACATTTTAGACAAAACTCTCAAGAGGGAAAAAGATTCGCAGTGGCCTACTTAGTACGTAGGCAAAAGTTTTTTTTTTTTTGAATTTTTTTGTGCAATTTCAATGGCAGACAAATGGTGGCGCTGTTGCCGCTAGGAAGCTCAGAAATCAATGAGGACAACAGATTCGGAATCGGGTCGCCATTACGGAATTTTTGATGTCTCATACTTGTGTTTTGGACTCTCAGAGGCTCCTGAGTCTTATCGGTAGAACCCCCATTACCTAACCCTAAATCTTGAAAATAACACAAGTGTCAAAACACTTCCGGGTTCGCTGTTGCGCCCCCTTCTGGACATTTTAGACAAAACTCTCAAGAGGGAAAAAGATTCGCAGTGGCCTACTTAGTACGTAGGCAAAAGTTGTTTTTTTTTTGAATTTTTTTGTGCAATTTTAATGGCAGACAAATGGTGGCGCTGTTGCCGCTAGGAAGCTCAGAAATCAATGAGGACAACAGATTCCGAATCGGGTCGCCATTACGGAATTTTAGATGTCTCATACTTGTGTCCTGGACGTTCAGAGGCTCCTGGGTCTTATCGGTAAGATTACCGGTAATCTTGCGAACCCCCATTGCCCTAACCCTAACCCTAACCCTAACCCTTTAAAGTGCGATAGCTCCTCCCACAAAGGTCGACACGGTCCCATCTTTTAGTATGTTATATAGCTTGTCGAGACGGACATTTGGATATGTGTCTCTCCGCACACGGTCGCACGGTTCCTAACCCTAGGGTTAGCCTTTAAAGTGCGATAGCTCCTCCCACAAAGGTCGACACGGTCCCATCTTTTAGTATGTTATATAGCTTGTCGAGACGGACATTTGGATATGTGTCTCTCCGCACACGGTCGCACGGTTCCTAACCCTAGGGTTAGCCTTTAAAGTGCGATAGCTCCTCCCACAAAGGTCGACACGGTCCCATCTTTTAGTATGTTATATAGCTTGTCGAGACGGACATTTGGATATGTGTCTCTCCGCACACGGTCGCACGGTTCCTAACCCTAGGGTTAGCCTTTAAAGTGCGATAGCTCCTCCCACAAAGGTCAGAAATAAAAGTTAGTCACGTCCACGCGTAGCCATCGATAAGACGAACGCGATGATATGTGGCTCGCTTCTGGTACTCAATTTTAAGTTTAGCATTTCAACCAAAAACACATTCTTAGCATCGGTAACCCTATAAGCCTTTCGATCAGGTAAAACTAGGGTTATCTAGGGTTAGGGTTAGGGGCTACGGGGGTCGCACGACAATGGCGGACATATCAGATCGTAGGCCTCGGAAAGCTGGAAACGCCAACGTCAATTACTTGTCTGACGGACGTATCGTTCAAGAGCTATCGCGCGTTGAAAACTAACCCTAACCCTAGCCAATTAAGAGAACCGTAAGTCCGTGTGCTGGGAAACACATATCAGCGCGTCCGCCTCGTCGTTCTGAGTCGGAAAATGGTCTCGGTTTTTTACAGAAGTTTTCTGGCGGCTAAGTGGCTATTACACCCACTTCCCGACATCGTAGAGACACGAGACCACCACGGCTGTATTCAGCGGGAAAAAGTGAGTCTAGGGAGCCAACTCCCGACGCTCAAAGACACTCCGAAGACCCAAAGGTCAAGCGTTGACATTTTAGGCTTTATTTTGCGGCCTTGCAGCTTTAAAATTCAATAAGATATTCAAAAAAATTGCTGTCTTCACAAACAAGACTGTTTCTAAATGTTTGAAGCGTCCCGAATCCGATGGAAGTGGTTTCGTAGCTCTCCGACACTGCTAACTCTCCGCCAAATCAAAAGAGACACGTTTTTTCAGCCCCTAGAGCTCAATTATTATTTTTTTTTTTCAAACAACACATTTTCTGAATCACTTTTTCATGCCGGATTTAATGGAATTGGTCCCGTCGCTCTACGACACTCCTAAGGTCTGGGGTAAATTTTACTAAGTCCCAGAGCTTGGGGACACCAAAATAAGTGCACTGGGGACTATTACCAGTCGATCCCAAATCACTTGAAACATGCAAAAAAAGAAAAAAAATTAAAAAAAAAAAGAAAAAAAGAAAAAAAAAGAAAAAAAATTCAAAAAAAAAAAAAAAAAAATCAAAAAAAAAGAAAAAAAAAAAAGAAACTAAACCAAAAAAAAAAAAAAAAAAAAAACCTTCTTGATGTGGACTTAGACTTGTCTTAGTACTACAACTACAACCTATCTCAAACCCTCACCCTGAACCTAACCCGCAGACTTGTATACACTAACCCTAACCAGTCTTAGTACTACAACTACTACCTATCTCAAACCCTCACCCTAAACCTAACCCGCAGACTTGTATACACTAAGCCTAACCCTAAAAAAAAAAAAAAAAAATCTGGAAAAAAACACAAGTGTCAAAACACTTCCGGGTTCGCTTTGCGCCCCCTTCTGGACATTTTAGACAAAACTCTCAAGAGGGAAAAAGATTCGCAGTGGCCTAGCTCAGAAATCAATGAGGACAACAGATTCCGAATCGGGTCGCCATTACGGAATTTTTGATGTCTCATACTTGTGTTTTGGACTCTCAGAGGCTCCTGAGTCTTATCGGTAGAACCCCCATTACCTAACCCTAAATCTTGAAAATAACACAAGTGTCAAAACACTTCCGGGTTCGCTGTTGCGCCCCCTTCTGGACATTTTAGACAAAACTCTCAAGAGGGAAAAAGATTCGCAGTGGCCTACTTAGTACGTAGGCAAAAGTTTTTTTTTTTTTGAATTTTTTTGTGCAATTTTAATGGCAGACAAATGGTGGCGCTGTTGCCGCTAGGAAGCTCAGAAATCAATGAGGACAACAGATTCCGAATCGGGTCGCCATTACGGAATTTTAGATGTCTCATACTTGTGTCCTGGACGTTCAGAGGCTCCTGGGTCTTATCGGTAAGATTACCGGTAATCTTGCGAACCCCCATTGCCTAACCCTAACCCTAACCCTAACCCTTTAAAGTGCGATAGCTCCTCCCACAAAGGTCGACACGGTCCCATCTTTTAGTATGTTATATAGCTTGTCGAGACGGACATTTGGATATGTGTCTCTCCGCACACGGTCGCACGGTTCCTAACCCTAGGGTTAGCCTTTAAAGTGCGATAGCTCCTCCCACAAAGGTCGACACGGTCCCATCTTTTAGTATGTTATATAGCTTGTCGAGACGGACATTTGGATATGTGTCTCTCCGCACACGGTCGCACGGTTCCTAACCCTAGGGTTAGCCTTTAAAGTGCGATAGCTCCTCCCACAAAGGTCGACACGGTCCCATCTTTTAGTATGTTATATAGCTTGTCGAGACGGACATTTGGATATGTGTCTCTCCGCACACGGTCGCACGGTTCCTAACCCTAGGGTTAGCCTTTAAAGTGCGATAGCTCCTCCCACAAAGGTCAGAAATAAAAGTTAGTCACGTCCACGCGTAGCCATCGATAAGACGAACGCGATGATATGTGGCTCGCTTCTGGTACTCAATTTTAAGTTTAGCATTTCAACCAAAAACACATTCTTAGCATCGGTAACCCTATAAGCCTTTCGATCAGGTAAAACTAGGGTTATCTAGGGTTAGGGTTAGGGGCTACGGGGGTCGCACGACAATGGCGGACATATCAGATCGTAGGCCTCGGAAAGCTGGAAACGCCAACGTCAATTACTTGTCTGACGGACGTATCGTTCAAGAGCTATCGCGCGTTGAAAACTAACCCTAACCCTAGCCAATTAAGAGAACCGTAAGTCCGTGTGCTGGGAAACACATATCAGCGCGTCCGCCTCGTCGTTCTGAGTCGGAAAATGGTCTCGGTTTTTTACAGAAGTTTTCTGGCGGCTAAGTGGCTATTACACCCACTTCCCGACATCGTAGAGACACGAGACCACCACGGCTGTATTCAGCGGGAAAAAGTGAGTCTAGGGAGCCAACTCCCGACGCTCAAAGACACTCCGAAGACCCAAAGGTCAAGCGTTGACATTTTAGGCTTTATTTTGCGGCCTTGCAGCTTTAAAATTCAATAAGATATTCAAAAAAATTGCTGTCTTCACAAACAAGACTGTTTCTAAATGTTTGAAGCGTCCCGAATCCGATGGAAGTGGTTTCGTAGCTCTCCGACACTGCTAACTCTCCGCCAAATCAAAAGAGACACGTTTTTTCAGCCCCTAGAGCTCAATTATTATTATTTTTTTTCAAACAACACATTTTCTGAATCACTTTTTCATGCCGGATTTAATGGAATTGGTCCCGTCGCTCTACGACACTCCTAAGGTCTGGGGTAAATTTTACTAAGTCCCAGAGCTTGGGGACACCAAAATAAGTGCACTGGGGACTATTACCAGTCGATCCCAAATCACTTGAAACATGCAAAAAAAGAAAAAAAATTAAAAAAAAAAAGAAAAAAAGAAAAAAAAAGAAAAAAAATTCAAAAAAAAAAAAAAAAAATCAAAAAAAAAGAAAAAAAAAAAAGAAACTAAACCAAAAAAAAAAAAAAAAAAAAAACCTTCTTGATGTGGACTTAGACTTGTCTTAGTACTACAACTACAACCTATCTCAAACCCTCACCCTGAACCTAACCCGCAGACTTGTATACACTAACCCTAACCAGTCTTAGTACTACAACTACTACCTATCTCAAACCCTCACCCTAAACCTAACCCGCAGACTTGTATACACTAAGCCTAACCCTAAAAAAAAAAAAAAAAAATCTGGAAAAAAACACAAGTGTCAAAACACTTCCGGGTTCGCTTTGCGCCCCCTTCTGGACATTTTAGACAAAACTCTCAAGAGGGAAAAAGATTCGCAGTGGCCTAGCTCAGAAATCAATGAGGACAACAGATTCCGAATCGGGTCGCCATTACGGAATTTTTGATGTCTCATACTTGTGTTTTGGACTCTCAGAGGCTCCTGAGTCTTATCGGTAGAACCCCCATTACCTAACCCTAAATCTTGAAAATAACACAAGTGTCAAAACACTTCCGGGTTCGCTGTTGCGCCCCCTTCTGGACATTTTAGACAAAACTCTCAAGAGGGAAAAAGATTCGCAGTGGCCTACTTAGTACGTAGGCAAAAGTTTTTTTTTTTTTTAATTTTTTTGTGCAATTTTAATGGCAGACAAATGGTGGCGCTGTTGCCGCTAGGAAGCTCAGAAATCAATGAGGACAACAGATTCCGAATCGGGTCGCCATTACGGAATTTTAGATGTCTCATACTTGTGTCCTGGACGTTCAGAGGCTCCTGGGTCTTATCGGTAAGATTACCGGTAATCTTGCGAACCCCCATTGCCTAACCCTAACCCTAACCCTAACCCTTTAAAGTGCGATAGCTCCTCCCACAAAGGTCGACACGGTCCCATCTTTTAGTATGTTATATAGCTTGTCGAGACGGACATTTGGATATGTGTCTCTCCGCACACGGTCGCACGGTTCCTAACCCTAGGGTTAGCCTTTAAAGTGCGATAGCTCCTCCCACAAAGGTCGACACGGTCCCATCTTTTAGTATGTTATATAGCTTGTCGAGACGGACATTTGGATATGTGTCTCTCCGCACACGGTCGCACGGTTCCTAACCCTAGGGTTAGCCTTTAAAGTGCGATAGCTCCTCCCACAAAGGTCGACACGGTCCCATCTTTTAGTATGTTATATAGCTTGTCGAGACGGACATTTGGATATGTGTCTCTCCGCACACGGTCGCACGGTTCCTAACCCTAGGGTTAGCCTTTAAAGTGCGATAGCTCCTCCCACAAAGGTCAGAAATAAAAGTTAGTCACGTCCACGCGTAGCCATCGATAAGACGAACGCGATGATATGTGGCTCGCTTCTGGTACTCAATTTTAAGTTTAGCATTTCAACCAAAAACACATTCTTAGTGTCAAAACACTTCCGGGTTCGCTTTGCGCCCCCTTCTGGACATTTTAGACAAAACTCTCAAGAGGGAAAAAGATTCGCAGTGGCCTACTTAGTACGTAGGCAAAAGTTTTTTTTTTTTTGAATTTTTTTGTGCAATTTCAATGGCAGACAAATGGTGGCGCTGTTGCCGCTAGGAAGCTCAGAAATCAATGAGGACAACAGATTCGGAATCGGGTCGCCATTACGGAATTTTTGATGTCTCATACTTGTGTTTTGGACTCTCAGAGGCTCCTGAGTCTTATCGGTAGAACCCCCATTACCTAACCCTAAATCTTGAAAATAACACAAGTGTCAAAACACTTCCGGGTTCGCTGTTGCGCCCCCTTCTGGACATTTTAGACAAAACTCTCAAGAGGGAAAAAGATTCGCAGTGGCCTACTTAGTACGTAGGCAAAAGTTGTTTTTTTTTTGAATTTTTTTGTGCAATTTTAATGGCAGACAAATGGTGGCGCTGTTGCCGCTAGGAAGCTCAGAAATCAATGAGGACAACAGATTCCGAATCGGGTCGCCATTACGGAATTTTAGATGTCTCATACTTGTGTCCTGGACGTTCAGAGGCTCCTGGGTCTTATCGGTAAGATTACCGGTAATCTTGCGAACCCCCATTGCCCTAACCCTAACCCTAACCCTAACCCTTTAAAGTGCGATAGCTCCTCCCACAAAGGTCGACACGGTCCCATCTTTTAGTATGTTATATAGCTTGTCGAGACGGACATTTGGATATGTGTCTCTCCGCACACGGTCGCACGGTTCCTAACCCTAGGGTTAGCCTTTAAAGTGCGATAGCTCCTCCCACAAAGGTCGACACGGTCCCATCTTTTAGTATGTTATATAGCTTGTCGAGACGGACATTTGGATATGTGTCTCTCCGCACACGGTCGCACGGTTCCTAACCCTAGGGTTAGCCTTTAAAGTGCGATAGCTCCTCCCACAAAGGTCGACACGGTCCCATCTTTTAGTATGTTATATAGCTTGTCGAGACGGACATTTGGATATGTGTCTCTCCGCACACGGTCGCACGGTTCCTAACCCTAGGGTTAGCCTTTAAAGTGCGATAGCTCCTCCCACAAAGGTCAGAAATAAAAGTTAGTCACGTCCACGCGTAGCCATCGATAAGACGAACGCGATGATATGTGGCTCGCTTCTGGTACTCAATTTTAAGTTTAGCATTTCAACCAAAAACACATTCTTAGCATCGGTAACCCTATAAGCCTTTCGATCAGGTAAAACTAGGGTTATCTAGGGTTAGGGTTAGGGGCTACGGGGGTCGCACGACAATGGCGGACATATCAGATCGTAGGCCTCGGAAAGCTGGAAACGCCAACGTCAATTACTTGTCTGACGGACGTATCGTTCAAGAGCTATCGCGCGTTGAAAACTAACCCTAACCCTAGCCAATTAAGAGAACCGTAAGTCCGTGTGCTGGGAAACACATATCAGCGCGTCCGCCTCGTCGTTCTGAGTCGGAAAATGGTCTCGGTTTTTTACAGAAGTTTTCTGGCGGCTAAGTGGCTATTACACCCACTTCCCGACATCGTAGAGACACGAGACCACCACGGCTGTATTCAGCGGGAAAAAGTGAGTCTAGGGAGCCAACTCCCGACGCTCAAAGACACTCCGAAGACCCAAAGGTCAAGCGTTGACATTTTAGGCTTTATTTTGCGGCCTTGCAGCTTTAAAATTCAATAAGATATTCAAAAAAATTGCTGTCTTCACAAACAAGACTGTTTCTAAATGTTTGAAGCGTCCCGAATCCGATGGAAGTGGTTTCGTAGCTCTCCGACACTGCTAACTCTCCGCCAAATCAAAAGAGACACGTTTTTTCAGCCCCTAGAGCTCAATTATTATTATTTTTTTTCAAACAACACATTTTCTGAATCACTTTTTCATGCCGGATTTAATGGAATTGGTCCCGTCGCTCTACGACACTCCTAAGGTCTGGGGTAAATTTTACTAAGTCCCAGAGCTTGGGGACACCAAAATAAGTGCACTGGGGACTATTACCAGTCGATCCCAAATCACTTGAAACATGCAAAAAAAGAAAAAAAATTAAAAAAAAAAAGAAAAAAAGAAAAAAAAAGAAAAAAAATTCAAAAAAAAAAAAAAAAAAATCAAAAAAAAAGAAAAAAAAAAAGAAACTAAACCAAAAAAAAAAAAAAAAAAAAAACCTTCTTGATGTGGACTTAGACTTGTCTTAGTACTACAACTACAACCTATCTCAAACCCTCACCCTGAACCTAACCCGCAGACTTGTATACACTAACCCTAACCAGTCTTAGTACTACAACTACTACCTATCTCAAACCCTCACCCTAAACCTAACCCGCAGACTTGTATACACTAAGCCTAACCCTAAAAAAAAAAAAAAAAAATCTGGAAAAAAACACAAGTGTCAAAACACTTCCGGGTTCGCTTTGCGCCCCCTTCTGGACATTTTAGACAAAACTCTCAAGAGGGAAAAAGATTCGCAGTGGCCTAGCTCAGAAATCAATGAGGACAACAGATTCCGAATCGGGTCGCCATTACGGAATTTTTGATGTCTCATACTTGTGTTTTGGACTCTCAGAGGCTCCTGAGTCTTATCGGTAGAACCCCCATTACCTAACCCTAAATCTTGAAAATAACACAAGTGTCAAAACACTTCCGGGTTCGCTGTTGCGCCCCCTTCTGGACATTTTAGACAAAACTCTCAAGAGGGAAAAAGATTCGCAGTGGCCTACTTAGTACGTAGGCAAAAGTTTTTTTTTTTTTGAATTTTTTTGTGCAATTTTAATGGCAGACAAATGGTGGCGCTGTTGCCGCTAGGAAGCTCAGAAATCAATGAGGACAACAGATTCCGAATCGGGTCGCCATTACGGAATTTTAGATGTCTCATACTTGTGTCCTGGACGTTCAGAGGCTCCTGGGTCTTATCGGTAAGATTACCGGTAATCTTGCGAACCCCCATTGCCTAACCCTAACCCTAACCCTAACCCTTTAAAGTGCGATAGCTCCTCCCACAAAGGTCGACACGGTCCCATCTTTTAGTATGTTATATAGCTTGTCGAGACGGACATTTGGATATGTGTCTCTCCGCACACGGTCGCACGGTTCCTAACCCTAGGGTTAGCCTTTAAAGTGCGATAGCTCCTCCCACAAAGGTCGACACGGTCCCATCTTTTAGTATGTTATATAGCTTGTCGAGACGGACATTTGGATATGTGTCTCTCCGCACACGGTCGCACGGTTCCTAACCCTAGGGTTAGCCTTTAAAGTGCGATAGCTCCTCCCACAAAGGTCGACACGGTCCCATCTTTTAGTATGTTATATAGCTTGTCGAGACGGACATTTGGATATGTGTCTCTCCGCACACGGTCGCACGGTTCCTAACCCTAGGGTTAGCCTTTAAAGTGCGATAGCTCCTCCCACAAAGGTCAGAAATAAAAGTTAGTCACGTCCACGCGTAGCCATCGATAAGACGAACGCGATGATATGTGGCTCGCTTCTGGTACTCAATTTTAAGTTTAGCATTTCAACCAAAAACACATTCTTAGTGTCAAAACACTTCCGGGTTCGCTTTGCGCCCCCTTCTGGACATTTTAGACAAAACTCTCAAGAGGGAAAAAGATTCGCAGTGGCCTACTTAGTACGTAGGCAAAAGTTTTTTTTTTTTTGAATTTTTTTGTGCAATTTCAATGGCAGACAAATGGTGGCGCTGTTGCCGCTAGGAAGCTCAGAAATCAATGAGGACAACAGATTCGGAATCGGGTCGCCATTACGGAATTTTTGATGTCTCATACTTGTGTTTTGGACTCTCAGAGGCTCCTGAGTCTTATCGGTAGAACCCCCATTACCTAACCCTAAATCTTGAAAATAACACAAGTGTCAAAACACTTCCGGGTTCGCTGTTGCGCCCCCTTCTGGACATTTTAGACAAAACTCTCAAGAGGGAAAAAGATTCGCAGTGGCCTACTTAGTACGTAGGCAAAAGTTGTTTTTTTTTTGAATTTTTTTGTGCAATTTTAATGGCAGACAAATGGTGGCGCTGTTGCCGCTAGGAAGCTCAGAAATCAATGAGGACAACAGATTCCGAATCGGGTCGCCATTACGGAATTTTAGATGTCTCATACTTGTGTCCTGGACGTTCAGAGGCTCCTGGGTCTTATCGGTAAGATTACCGGTAATCTTGCGAACCCCCATTGCCCTAACCCTAACCCTAACCCTAACCCTTTAAAGTGCGATAGCTCCTCCCACAAAGGTCGACACGGTCCCATCTTTTAGTATGTTATATAGCTTGTCGAGACGGACATTTGGATATGTGTCTCTCCGCACACGGTCGCACGGTTCCTAACCCTAGGGTTAGCCTTTAAAGTGCGATAGCTCCTCCCACAAAGGTCGACACGGTCCCATCTTTTAGTATGTTATATAGCTTGTCGAGACGGACATTTGGATATGTGTCTCTCCGCACACGGTCGCACGGTTCCTAACCCTAGGGTTAGCCTTTAAAGTGCGATAGCTCCTCCCACAAAGGTCGACACGGTCCCATCTTTTAGTATGTTATATAGCTTGTCGAGACGGACATTTGGATATGTGTCTCTCCGCACACGGTCGCACGGTTCCTAACCCTAGGGTTAGCCTTTAAAGTGCGATAGCTCCTCCCACAAAGGTCAGAAATAAAAGTTAGTCACGTCCACGCGTAGCCATCGATAAGACGAACGCGATGATATGTGGCTCGCTTCTGGTACTCAATTTTAAGTTTAGCATTTCAACCAAAAACACATTCTTAGTGTCAAAACACTTCCGGGTTCGCTTTGCGCCCCCTTCTGGACATTTTAGACAAAACTCTCAAGAGGGAAAAAGATTCGCAGTGGCCTACTTAGTACGTAGGCAAAAGTTTTTTTTTTTTGAATTTTTTTGTGCAATTTCAATGGCAGACAAATGGTGGCGCTGTTGCCGCTAGGAAGCTCAGAAATCAATGAGGACAACAGATTCGGAATCGGGTCGCCATTACGGAATTTTTGATGTCTCATACTTGTGTTTTGGACTCTCAGAGGCTCCTGAGTCTTATCGGTAGAACCCCCATTACCTAACCCTAAATCTTGAAAATAACACAAGTGTCAAAACACTTCCGGGTTCGCTGTTGCGCCCCCTTCTGGACATTTTAGACAAAACTCTCAAGAGGGAAAAAGATTCGCAGTGGCCTACTTAGTACGTAGGCAAAAGTTTTTTTTTTTTTGAATTTTTTTGTGCAATTTTAATGGCAGACAAATGGTGGCGCTGTTGCCGCTAGGAAGCTCAGAAATCAATGAGGACAACAGATTCCGAATCGGGTCGCCATTACGGAATTTTAGATGTCTCATACTTGTGTCCTGGACGTTCAGAGGCTCCTGGGTCTTATCGGTAAGATTACCGGTAATCTTGCGAACCCCCATTGCCTAACCCTAACCCTAACCCTAACCCTTTAAAGTGCGATAGCTCCTCCCACAAAGGTCGACACGGTCCCATCTTTTAGTATGTTATATAGCTTGTCGAGACGGACATTTGGATATGTGTCTCTCCGCACACGGTCGCACGGTTCCTAACCCTAGGGTTAGCCTTTAAAGTGCGATAGCTCCTCCCACAAAGGTCGACACGGTCCCATCTTTTAGTATGTTATATAGCTTGTCGAGACGGACATTTGGATATGTGTCTCTCCGCACACGGTCGCACGGTTCCTAACCCTAGGGTTAGCCTTTAAAGTGCGATAGCTCCTCCCACAAAGGTCGACACGGTCCCATCTTTTAGTATGTTATATAGCTTGTCGAGACGGACATTTGGATATGTGTCTCTCCGCACACGGTCGCACGGTTCCTAACCCTAGGGTTAGCCTTTAAAGTGCGATAGCTCCTCCCACAAAGGTCAGAAATAAAAGTTAGTCACGTCCACGCGTAGCCATCGATAAGACGAACGCGATGATATGTGGCTCGCTTCTGGTACTCAATTTTAAGTTTAGCATTTCAACCAAAAACACATTCTTAGTGTCAAAACACTTCCGGGTTCGCTTTGCGCCCCCTTCTGGACATTTTAGACAAAACTCTCAAGAGGGAAAAAGATTCGCAGTGGCCTACTTAGTACGTAGGCAAAAGTTTTTTTTTTTTTGAATTTTTTTGTGCAATTTCAATGGCAGACAAATGGTGGCGCTGTTGCCGCTAGGAAGCTCAGAAATCAATGAGGACAACAGATTCGGAATCGGGTCGCCATTACGGAATTTTTGATGTCTCATACTTGTGTTTTGGACTCTCAGAGGCTCCTGAGTCTTATCGGTAGAACCCCCATTACCTAACCCTAAATCTTGAAAATAACACAAGTGTCAAAACACTTCCGGGTTCGCTGTTGCGCCCCCTTCTGGACATTTTAGACAAAACTCTCAAGAGGGAAAAAGATTCGCAGTGGCCTACTTAGTACGTAGGCAAAAGTTGTTTTTTTTTTGAATTTTTTTGTGCAATTTTAATGGCAGACAAATGGTGGCGCTGTTGCCGCTAGGAAGCTCAGAAATCAATGAGGACAACAGATTCCGAATCGGGTCGCCATTACGGAATTTTAGATGTCTCATACTTGTGTCCTGGACGTTCAGAGGCTCCTGGGTCTTATCGGTAAGATTACCGGTAATCTTGCGAACCCCCATTGCCCTAACCCTAACCCTAACCCTAACCCTTTAAAGTGCGATAGCTCCTCCCACAAAGGTCGACACGGTCCCATCTTTTAGTATGTTATATAGCTTGTCGAGACGGACATTTGGATATGTGTCTCTCCGCACACGGTCGCACGGTTCCTAACCCTAGGGTTAGCCTTTAAAGTGCGATAGCTCCTCCCACAAAGGTCGACACGGTCCCATCTTTTAGTATGTTATATAGCTTGTCGAGACGGACATTTGGATATGTGTCTCTCCGCACACGGTCGCACGGTTCCTAACCCTAGGGTTAGCCTTTAAAGTGCGATAGCTCCTCCCACAAAGGTCGACACGGTCCCATCTTTTAGTATGTTATATAGCTTGTCGAGACGGACATTTGGATATGTGTCTCTCCGCACACGGTCGCACGGTTCCTAACCCTAGGGTTAGCCTTTAAAGTGCGATAGCTCCTCCCACAAAGGTCAGAAATAAAAGTTAGTCACGTCCACGCGTAGCCATCGATAAGACGAACGCGATGATATGTGGCTCGCTTCTGGTACTCAATTTTAAGTTTAGCATTTCAACCAAAAACACATTCTTAGCATCGGTAACCCTATAAGCCTTTCGATCAGGTAAAACTAGGGTTATCTAGGGTTAGGGTTAGGGGCTACGGGGGTCGCACGACAATGGCGGACATATCAGATCGTAGGCCTCGGAAAGCTGGAAACGCCAACGTCAATTACTTGTCTGACGGACGTATCGTTCAAGAGCTATCGCGCGTTGAAAACTAACCCTAACCCTAGCCAATTAAGAGAACCGTAAGTCCGTGTGCTGGGAAACACATATCAGCGCGTCCGCCTCGTCGTTCTGAGTCGGAAAATGGTCTCGGTTTTTTACAGAAGTTTTCTGGCGGCTAAGTGGCTATTACACCCACTTCCCGACATCGTAGAGACACGAGACCACCACGGCTGTATTCAGCGGGAAAAAGTGAGTCTAGGGAGCCAACTCCCGACGCTCAAAGACACTCCGAAGACCCAAAGGTCAAGCGTTGACATTTTAGGCTTTATTTTGCGGCCTTGCAGCTTTAAAATTCAATAAGATATTCAAAAAAATTGCTGTCTTCACAAACAAGACTGTTTCTAAATGTTTGAAGCGTCCCGAATCCGATGGAAGTGGTTTCGTAGCTCTCCGACACTGCTAACTCTCCGCCAAATCAAAAGAGACACGTTTTTTCAGCCCCTAGAGCTCAATTATTTTTTTTTTTTTTCAAACAACACATTTTCTGAATCACTTTTTCATGCCGGATTTAATGGAATTGGTCCCGTCGCTCTACGACACTCCTAAGGTCTGGGGTAAATTTTACTAAGTCCCAGAGCTTGGGGACACCAAAATAAGTGCACTGGGGACTATTACCAGTCGATCCCAAATCACTTGAAACATGCAAAAAAAGAAAAAAAATTAAAAAAAAAAAGAAAAAAAGAAAAAAAAAGAAAAAAAATTCAAAAAAAAAAAAAAAAAAATCAAAAAAAAAGAAAAAAAAAAAGAAACTAAACAAAAAAAAAAAAAAAAAAAAAAACCTTCTTGATGTGGACTTAGACTTGTCTTAGTACTACAACTACAACCTATCTCAAACCCTCACCCTGAACCTAACCCGCAGACTTGTATACACTAACCCTAACCAGTCTTAGTACTACAACTACTACCTATCTCAAACCCTCACCCTAAACCTAACCCGCAGACTTGTATACACTAAGCCTAACCCTAAAAAAAAAAAAAAAAAATCTGGAAAAAAACACAAGTGTCAAAACACTTCCGGGTTCGCTTTGCGCCCCCTTCTGGACATTTTAGACAAAACTCTCAAGAGGGAAAAAGATTCGCAGTGGCCTAGCTCAGAAATCAATGAGGACAACAGATTCCGAATCGGGTCGCCATTACGGAATTTTTGATGTCTCATACTTGTGTCCTGGACGTTCAGAGGCTCCTGGGTCTTATCGGTAAGATTACCGGTAATCTTGCGAACCCCCATTGCCTAACCCTAACCCTAACCCTAACCCTTTAAAGTGCGATAGCTCCTCCCACAAAGGTCGACACGGTCCCATCTTTTAGTATGTTATATAGCTTGTCGAGACGGACATTTGGATATGTGTCTCTCCGCACACGGTCGCACGGTTCCTAACCCTAGGGTTAGCCTTTAAAGTGCGATAGCTCCTCCCACAAAGGTCGACACGGTCCCATCTTTTAGTATGTTATATAGCTTGTCGAGACGGACATTTGGATATGTGTCTCTCCGCACACGGTCGCACGGTTCCTAACCCTAGGGTTAGCCTTTAAAGTGCGATAGCTCCTCCCACAAAGGTCGACACGGTCCCATCTTTTAGTATGTTATATAGCTTGTCGAGACGGACATTTGGATATGTGTCTCTCCGCACACGGTCGCACGGTTCCTAACCCTAGGGTTAGCCTTTAAAGTGCGATAGCTCCTCCCACAAAGGTCAGAAATAAAAGTTAGTCACGTCCACGCGTAGCCATCGATAAGACGAACGCGATGATATGTGGCTCGCTTCTGGTACTCAATTTTAAGTTTAGCATTTCAACCAAAAACACATTCTTAGTGTCAAAACACTTCCGGGTTCGCTTTGCGCCCCCTTCTGGACATTTTAGACAAAACTCTCAAGAGGGAAAAAGATTCGCAGTGGCCTACTTAGTACGTAGGCAAAAGTTTTTTTTTTTTTGAATTTTTTTGTGCAATTTCAATGGCAGACAAATGGTGGCGCTGTTGCCGCTAGGAAGCTCAGAAATCAATGAGGACAACAGATTCGGAATCGGGTCGCCATTACGGAATTTTTGATGTCTCATACTTGTGTTTTGGACTCTCAGAGGCTCCTGAGTCTTATCGGTAGAACCCCCATTACCTAACCCTAAATCTTGAAAATAACACAAGTGTCAAAACACTTCCGGGTTCGCTGTTGCGCCCCCTTCTGGACATTTTAGACAAAACTCTCAAGAGGGAAAAAGATTCGCAGTGGCCTACTTAGTACGTAGGCAAAAGTTGTTTTTTTTTTGAATTTTTTTGTGCAATTTTAATGGCAGACAAATGGTGGCGCTGTTGCCGCTAGGAAGCTCAGAAATCAATGAGGACAACAGATTCCGAATCGGGTCGCCATTACGGAATTTTAGATGTCTCATACTTGTGTCCTGGACGTTCAGAGGCTCCTGGGTCTTATCGGTAAGATTACCGGTAATCTTGCGAACCCCCATTGCCCTAACCCTAACCCTAACCCTAACCCTTTAAAGTGCGATAGCTCCTCCCACAAAGGTCGACACGGTCCCATCTTTTAGTATGTTATATAGCTTGTCGAGACGGACATTTGGATATGTGTCTCTCCGCACACGGTCGCACGGTTCCTAACCCTAGGGTTAGCCTTTAAAGTGCGATAGCTCCTCCCACAAAGGTCGACACGGTCCCATCTTTTAGTATGTTATATAGCTTGTCGAGACGGACATTTGGATATGTGTCTCTCCGCACACGGTCGCACGGTTCCTAACCCTAGGGTTAGCCTTTAAAGTGCGATAGCTCCTCCCACAAAGGTCGACACGGTCCCATCTTTTAGTATGTTATATAGCTTGTCGAGACAGACATTTGGATATGTGTCTCTCCGCACACGGTCGCACGGTTCCTAACCCTAGGGTTAGCCTTTAAAGTGCGATAGCTCCTCCCACAAAGGTCAGAAATAAAAGTTAGTCACGTCCACGCGTAGCCATCGATAAGACGAACGCGATGATATGTGGCTCGCTTCTGGTACTCAATTTTAAGTTTAGCATTTCAACCAAAAACACATTCTTAGCATCGGTAACCCTATAAGCCTTTCGATCAGGTAAAACTAGGGTTATCTAGGGTTAGGGTTAGGGGCTACGGGGGTCGCACGACAATGGCGGACATATCAGATCGTAGGCCTCGGAAAGCTGGAAACGCCAACGTCAATTACTTGTCTGACGGACGTATCGTTCAAGAGCTATCGCGCGTTGAAAACTAACCCTAACCCTAGCCAATTAAGAGAACCGTAAGTCCGTGTGCTGGGAAACACATATCAGCGCGTCCGCCTCGTCGTTCTGAGTCGGAAAATGGTCTCGGTTTTTTACAGAAGTTTTCTGGCGGCTAAGTGGCTATTACACCCACTTCCCGACATCGTAGAGACACGAGACCACCACGGCTGTATTCAGCGGGAAAAAGTGAGTCTAGGGAGCCAACTCCCGACGCTCAAAGACACTCCGAAGACCCAAAGGTCAAGCGTTGACATTTTAGGCTTTATTTTGCGGCCTTGCAGCTTTAAAATTCAATAAGATATTCAAAAAAATTGCTGTCTTCACAAACAAGACTGTTTCTAAGTGTTTGAAGCGTCCCGAATCCGATGGAAGTGGTTTCGTAGCTCTCCGACACTGCTAACTCTCCGCCAAATCAAAAGAGACACGTTTTTTCAGCCCCTAGAGCTCAATTATTATTTTTTTTTTTCAAACAACACATTTTCTGAATCACTTTTTCATGCCGGATTTAATGGAATTGGTCCCGTCGCTCTACGACACTCCTAAGGTCTGGGGTAAATTTTACTAAGTCCCAGAGCTTGGGGACACCAAAATAAGTGCACTGGGGACTATTACCAGTCGATCCCAAATCACTTGAAACATGCAAAAAAAGAAAAAAAATTAAAAAAAAAAAGAAAAAAAGAAAAAAAATTCAAAAAAATTCAAAAAAAAAAAAAAAAAATCAAAAAAAAAGAAAAAAAAAAAAGAAACTAAACCAAAAAAAAAAAAAAAAAAAAAACCTTCTTGATGTGGACTTAGACTTGTCTTAGTACTACAACTACAACCTATCTCAAACCCTCACCCTGAACCTAACCCGCAGACTTGTATACACTAACCCTAACCAGTCTTAGTACTACAACTACTACCTATCTCAAACCCTCACCCTAAACCTAACCCGCAGACTTGTATACACTAAGCCTAACCCTAAAAAAAAAAAAAAAAAATCTGGAAAAAAACACAAGTGTCAAAACACTTCCGGGTTCGCTTTGCGCCCCCTTCTGGACATTTTAGACAAAACTCTCAAGAGGGAAAAAGATTCGCAGTGGCCTAGCTCAGAAATCAATGAGGACAACAGATTCCGAATCGGGTCGCCATTACGGAATTTTTGATGTCTCATACTTGTGTTTTGGACTCTCAGAGGCTCCTGAGTCTTATCGGTAGAACCCCCATTACCTAACCCTAAATCTTGAAAATAACACAAGTGTCAAAACACTTCCGGGTTCGCTGTTGCGCCCCCTTCTGGACATTTTAGACAAAACTCTCAAGAGGGAAAAAGATTCGCAGTGGCCTACTTAGTACGTAGGCAAAAGTTTTTTTTTTTTTTAATTTTTTTGTGCAATTTTAATGGCAGACAAATGGTGGCGCTGTTGCCGCTAGGAAGCTCAGAAATCAATGAGGACAACAGATTCCGAATCGGGTCGCCATTACGGAATTTTAGATGTCTCATACTTGTGTCCTGGACGTTCAGAGGCTCCTGGGTCTTATCGGTAAGATTACCGGTAATCTTGCGAACCCCCATTGCCTAACCCTAACCCTAACCCTAACCCTTTAAAGTGCGATAGCTCCTCCCACAAAGGTCGACACGGTCCCATCTTTTAGTATGTTATATAGCTTGTCGAGACGGACATTTGGATATGTGTCTCTCCGCACACGGTCGCACGGTTCCTAACCCTAGGGTTAGCCTTTAAAGTGCGATAGCTCCTCCCACAAAGGTCGACACGGTCCCATCTTTTAGTATGTTATATAGCTTGTCGAGACGGACATTTGGATATGTGTCTCTCCGCACACGGTCGCACGGTTCCTAACCCTAGGGTTAGCCTTTAAAGTGCGATAGCTCCTCCCACAAAGGTCGACACGGTCCCATCTTTTAGTATGTTATATAGCTTGTCGAGACGGACATTTGGATATGTGTCTCTCCGCACACGGTCGCACGGTTCCTAACCCTAGGGTTAGCCTTTAAAGTGCGATAGCTCCTCCCACAAAGGTCAGAAATAAAAGTTAGTCACGTCCACGCGTAGCCATCGATAAGACGAACGCGATGATATGTGGCTCGCTTCTGGTACTCAATTTTAAGTTTAGCATTTCAACCAAAAACACATTCTTAGTGTCAAAACACTTCCGGGTTCGCTTTGCGCCCCCTTCTGGACATTTTAGACAAAACTCTCAAGAGGGAAAAAGATTCGCAGTGGCCTACTTAGTACGTAGGCAAAAGTTTTTTTTTTTTTGAATTTTTTTGTGCAATTTCAATGGCAGACAAATGGTGGCGCTGTTGCCGCTAGGAAGCTCAGAAATCAATGAGGACAACAGATTCGGAATCGGGTCGCCATTACGGAATTTTTGATGTCTCATACTTGTGTTTTGGACTCTCAGAGGCTCCTGAGTCTTATCGGTAGAACCCCCATTACCTAACCCTAAATCTTGAAAATAACACAAGTGTCAAAACACTTCCGGGTTCGCTGTTGCGCCCCCTTCTGGACATTTTAGACAAAACTCTCAAGAGGGAAAAAGATTCGCAGTGGCCTACTTAGTACGTAGGCAAAAGTTGTTTTTTTTTTGAATTTTTTTGTGCAATTTTAATGGCAGACAAATGGTGGCGCTGTTGCCGCTAGGAAGCTCAGAAATCAATGAGGACAACAGATTCCGAATCGGGTCGCCATTACGGAATTTTAGATGTCTCATACTTGTGTCCTGGACGTTCAGAGGCTCCTGGGTCTTATCGGTAAGATTACCGGTAATCTTGCGAACCCCCATTGCCCTAACCCTAACCCTAACCCTAACCCTTTAAAGTGCGATAGCTCCTCCCACAAAGGTCGACACGGTCCCATCTTTTAGTATGTTATATAGCTTGTCGAGACGGACATTTGGATATGTGTCTCTCCGCACACGGTCGCACGGTTCCTAACCCTAGGGTTAGCCTTTAAAGTGCGATAGCTCCTCCCACAAAGGTCGACACGGTCCCATCTTTTAGTATGTTATATAGCTTGTCGAGACGGACATTTGGATATGTGTCTCTCCGCACACGGTCGCACGGTTCCTAACCCTAGGGTTAGCCTTTAAAGTGCGATAGCTCCTCCCACAAAGGTCGACACGGTCCCATCTTTTAGTATGTTATATAGCTTGTCGAGACGGACATTTGGATATGTGTCTCTCCGCACACGGTCGCACGGTTCCTAACCCTAGGGTTAGCCTTTAAAGTGCGATAGCTCCTCCCACAAAGGTCAGAAATAAAAGTTAGTCACGTCCACGCGTAGCCATCGATAAGACGAACGCGATGATATGTGGCTCGCTTCTGGTACTCAATTTTAAGTTTAGCATTTCAACCAAAAACACATTCTTAGTGTCAAAACACTTCCGGGTTCGCTTTGCGCCCCCTTCTGGACATTTTAGACAAAACTCTCAAGAGGGAAAAAGATTCGCAGTGGCCTACTTAGTACGTAGGCAAAAGTTTTTTTTTTTTTTAATTTTTTTGTGCAATTTTAATGGCAGACAAATGGTGGCGCTGTTGCCGCTAGGAAGCTCAGAAATCAATGAGGACAACAGATTCCGAATCGGGTCGCCATTACGGAATTTTAGATGTCTCATACTTGTGTCCTGGACGTTCAGAGGCTCCTGGGTCTTATCGGTAAGATTACCGGTAATCTTGCGAACCCCCATTGCCTAACCCTAACCCTAACCCTAACCCTTTAAAGTGCGATAGCTCCTCCCACAAAGGTCGACACGGTCCCATCTTTTAGTATGTTATATAGCTTGTCGAGACGGACATTTGGATATGTGTCTCTCCGCACACGGTCGCACGGTTCCTAACCCTAGGGTTAGCCTTTAAAGTGCGATAGCTCCTCCCACAAAGGTCGACACGGTCCCATCTTTTAGTATGTTATATAGCTTGTCGAGACGGACATTTGGATATGTGTCTCTCCGCACACGGTCGCACGGTTCCTAACCCTAGGGTTAGCCTTTAAAGTGCGATAGCTCCTCCCACAAAGGTCGACACGGTCCCATCTTTTAGTATGTTATATAGCTTGTCGAGACGGACATTTGGATATGTGTCTCTCCGCACACGGTCGCACGGTTCCTAACCCTAGGGTTAGCCTTTAAAGTGCGATAGCTCCTCCCACAAAGGTCAGAAATAAAAGTTAGTCACGTCCACGCGTAGCCATCGATAAGACGAACGCGATGATATGTGGCTCGCTTCTGGTACTCAATTTTAAGTTTAGCATTTCAACCAAAAACACATTCTTAGTGTCAAAACACTTCCGGGTTCGCTTTGCGCCCCCTTCTGGACATTTTAGACAAAACTCTCAAGAGGGAAAAAGATTCGCAGTGGCCTACTTAGTACGTAGGCAAAAGTTTTTTTTTTTTTTAATTTTTTTGTGCAATTTCAATGGCAGACAAATGGTGGCGCTGTTGCCGCTAGGAAGCTCAGAAATCAATGAGGACAACAGATTCGGAATCGGGTCGCCATTACGGAATTTTTGATGTCTCATACTTGTGTTTTGGACTCTCAGAGGCTCCTGAGTCTTATCGGTAGAACCCCCATTACCTAACCCTAAATCTTGAAAATAACACAAGTGTCAAAACACTTCCGGGTTCGCTGTTGCGCCCCCTTCTGGACATTTTAGACAAAACTCTCAAGAGGGAAAAAGATTCGCAGTGGCCTACTTAGTACGTAGGCAAAAGTTGTTTTTTTTTTTAATTTTTTTGTGCAATTTTAATGGCAGACAAATGGTGGCGCTGTTGCCGCTAGGAAGCTCAGAAATCAATGAGGACAACAGATTCCGAATCGGGTCGCCATTACGGAATTTTAGATGTCTCATACTTGTGTCCTGGACGTTCAGAGGCTCCTGGGTCTTATCGGTAAGATTACCGGTAATCTTGCGAACCCCCATTGCCCTAACCCTAACCCTAACCCTAACCCTTTAAAGTGCGATAGCTCCTCCCACAAAGGTCGACACGGTCCCATCTTTTAGTATGTTATATAGCTTGTCGAGACGGACATTTGGATATGTGTCTCTCCGCACACGGTCGCACGGTTCCTAACCCTAGGGTTAGCCTTTAAAGTGCGATAGCTCCTCCCACAAAGGTCGACACGGTCCCATCTTTTAGTATGTTATATAGCTTGTCGAGACGGACATTTGGATATGTGTCTCTCCGCACACGGTCGCACGGTTCCTAACCCTAGGGTTAGCCTTTAAAGTGCGATAGCTCCTCCCACAAAGGTCGACACGGTCCCATCTTTTAGTATGTTATATAGCTTGTCGAGACGGACATTTGGATATGTGTCTCTCCGCACACGGTCGCACGGTTCCTAACCCTAGGGTTAGCCTTTAAAGTGCGATAGCTCCTCCCACAAAGGTCAGAAATAAAAGTTAGTCACGTCCACGCGTAGCCATCGATAAGACGAACGCGATGATATGTGGCTCGCTTCTGGTACTCAATTTTAAGTTTAGCATTTCAACCAAAAACACATTCTTAGCATCGGTAACCCTATAAGCCTTTCGATCAGGTAAAACTAGGGTTATCTAGGGTTAGGGTTAGGGGCTACGGGGGTCGCACGACAATGGCGGACATATCAGATCGTAGGCCTCGGAAAGCTGGAAACGCCAACGTCAATTACTTGTCTGACGGACGTATCGTTCAAGAGCTATCGCGCGTTGAAAACTAACCCTAACCCTAGCCAATTAAGAGAACCGTAAGTCCGTGTGCTGGGAAACACATATCAGCGCGTCCGCCTCGTCGTTCTGAGTCGGAAAATGGTCTCGGTTTTTTACAGAAGTTTTCTGGCGGCTAAGTGGCTATTACACCCACTTCCCGACATCGTAGAGACACGAGACCACCACGGCTGTATTCAGCGGGAAAAAGTGAGTCTAGGGAGCCAACTCCCGACGCTCAAAGACACTCCGAAGACCCAAAGGTCAAGCGTTGACATTTTAGGCTTTATTTTGCGGCCTTGCAGCTTTAAAATTCAATAAGATATTCAAAAAAATTGCTGTCTTCACAAACAAGACTGTTTCTAAATGTTTGAAGCGTCCCGAATCCGATGGAAGTGGTTTCGTAGCTCTCCGACACTGCTAACTCTCCGCCAAATCAAAAGAGACACGTTTTTTCAGCCCCTAGAGCTCAATTATTATTTTTTTTTTTCAAACAACACATTTTCTGAATCACTTTTTCATGCCGGATTTAATGGAATTGGTCCCGTCGCTCTACGACACTCCTAAGGTCTGGGGTAAATTTTACTAAGTCCCAGAGCTTGGGGACACCAAAATAAGTGCACTGGGGACTATTACCAGTCGATCCCAAATCACTTGAAACATGCAAAAAAAGAAAAAAAATTAAAAAAAAAAAGAAAAAAAGAAAAAAAAAGAAAAAAAATTCAAAAAAAAAAAAAAAAAATCAAAAAAAAAGAAAAAAAAAAAAGAAACTAAACCAAAAAAAAAAAAAAAAAAAAAACCTTCTTGATGTGGACTTAGACTTGTCTTAGTACTACAACTACAACCTATCTCAAACCCTCACCCTGAACCTAACCCGCAGACTTGTATACACTAACCCTAACCAGTCTTAGTACTACAACTACTACCTATCTCAAACCCTCACCCTAAACCTAACCCGCAGACTTGTATACACTAAGCCTAACCCTAAAAAAAAAAAAAAAAAATCTGGAAAAAAACACAAGTGTCAAAACACTTCCGGGTTCGCTTTGCGCCCCCTTCTGGACATTTTAGACAAAACTCTCAAGAGGGAAAAAGATTCGCAGTGGCCTAGCTCAGAAATCAATGAGGACAACAGATTCCGAATCGGGTCGCCATTACGGAATTTTTGATGTCTCATACTTGTGTTTTGGACTCTCAGAGGCTCCTGAGTCTTATCGGTAGAACCCCCATTACCTAACCCTAAATCTTGAAAATAACACAAGTGTCAAAACACTTCCGGGTTCGCTGTTGCGCCCCCTTCTGGACATTTTAGACAAAACTCTCAAGAGGGAAAAAGATTCGCAGTGGCCTACTTAGTACGTAGGCAAAAGTTTTTTTTTTTTTGAATTTTTTTGTGCAATTTTAATGGCAGACAAATGGTGGCGCTGTTGCCGCTAGGAAGCTCAGAAATCAATGAGGACAACAGATTCCGAATCGGGTCGCCATTACGGAATTTTAGATGTCTCATACTTGTGTCCTGGACGTTCAGAGGCTCCTGGGTCTTATCGGTAAGATTACCGGTAATCTTGCGAACCCCCATTGCCTAACCCTAACCCTAACCCTAACCCTTTAAAGTGCGATAGCTCCTCCCACAAAGGTCGACACGGTCCCATCTTTTAGTATGTTATATAGCTTGTCGAGACGGACATTTGGATATGTGTCTCTCCGCACACGGTCGCACGGTTCCTAACCCTAGGGTTAGCCTTTAAAGTGCGATAGCTCCTCCCACAAAGGTCGACACGGTCCCATCTTTTAGTATGTTATATAGCTTGTCGAGACGGACATTTGGATATGTGTCTCTCCGCACACGGTCGCACGGTTCCTAACCCTAGGGTTAGCCTTTAAAGTGCGATAGCTCCTCCCACAAAGGTCGACACGGTCCCATCTTTTAGTATGTTATATAGCTTGTCGAGACGGACATTTGGATATGTGTCTCTCCGCACACGGTCGCACGGTTCCTAACCCTAGGGTTAGCCTTTAAAGTGCGATAGCTCCTCCCACAAAGGTCAGAAATAAAAGTTAGTCACGTCCACGCGTAGCCATCGATAAGACGAACGCGATGATATGTGGCTCGCTTCTGGTACTCAATTTTAAGTTTAGCATTTCAACCAAAAACACATTCTTAGTGTCAAAACACTTCCGGGTTCGCTTTGCGCCCCCTTCTGGACATTTTAGACAAAACTCTCAAGAGGGAAAAAGATTCGCAGTGGCCTACTTAGTACGTAGGCAAAAGTTTTTTTTTTTTTGAATTTTTTTGTGCAATTTCAATGGCAGACAAATGGTGGCGCTGTTGCCGCTAGGAAGCTCAGAAATCAATGAGGACAACAGATTCGGAATCGGGTCGCCATTACGGAATTTTTGATGTCTCATACTTGTGTTTTGGACTCTCAGAGGCTCCTGAGTCTTATCGGTAGAACCCCCATTACCTAACCCTAAATCTTGAAAATAACACAAGTGTCAAAACACTTCCGGGTTCGCTGTTGCGCCCCCTTCTGGACATTTTAGACAAAACTCTCAAGAGGGAAAAAGATTCGCAGTGGCCTACTTAGTACGTAGGCAAAAGTTTTTTTTTTTTTGAATTTTTTTGTGCAATTTTAATGGCAGACAAATGGTGGCGCTGTTGCCGCTAGGAAGCTCAGAAATCAATGAGGACAACAGATTCCGAATCGGGTCGCCATTACGGAATTTTAGATGTCTCATACTTGTGTCCTGGACGTTCAGAGGCTCCTGGGTCTTATCGGTAAGATTACCGGTAATCTTGCGAACCCCCATTGCCTAACCCTAACCCTAACCCTAACCCTTTAAAGTGCGATAGCTCCTCCCACAAAGGTCGACACGGTCCCATCTTTTAGTATGTTATATAGCTTGTCGAGACGGACATTTGGATATGTGTCTCTCCGCACACGGTCGCACGGTTCCTAACCCTAGGGTTAGCCTTTAAAGTGCGATAGCTCCTCCCACAAAGGTCGACACGGTCCCATCTTTTAGTATGTTATATAGCTTGTCGAGACGGACATTTGGATATGTGTCTCTCCGCACACGGTCGCACGGTTCCTAACCCTAGGGTTAGCCTTTAAAGTGCGATAGCTCCTCCCACAAAGGTCGACACGGTCCCATCTTTTAGTATGTTATATAGCTTGTCGAGACGGACATTTGGATATGTGTCTCTCCGCACACGGTCGCACGGTTCCTAACCCTAGGGTTAGCCTTTAAAGTGCGATAGCTCCTCCCACAAAGGTCAGAAATAAAAGTTAGTCACGTCCACGCGTAGCCATCGATAAGACGAACGCGATGATATGTGGCTCGCTTCTGGTACTCAATTTTAAGTTTAGCATTTCAACCAAAAACACATTCTTAGTGTCAAAACACTTCCGGGTTCGCTTTGCGCCCCCTTCTGGACATTTTAGACAAAACTCTCAAGAGGGAAAAAGATTCGCAGTGGCCTACTTAGTACGTAGGCAAAAGTTTTTTTTTTTTGAATTTTTTTGTGCAATTTCAATGGCAGACAAATGGTGGCGCTGTTGCCGCTAGGAAGCTCAGAAATCAATGAGGACAACAGATTCGGAATCGGGTCGCCATTACGGAATTTTTGATGTCTCATACTTGTGTTTTGGACTCTCAGAGGCTCCTGAGTCTTATCGGTAGAACCCCCATTACCTAACCCTAAATCTTGAAAATAACACAAGTGTCAAAACACTTCCGGGTTCGCTGTTGCGCCCCCTTCTGGACATTTTAGACAAAACTCTCAAGAGGGAAAAAGATTCGCAGTGGCCTACTTAGTACGTAGGCAAAAGTTTTTTTTTTTTTGAATTTTTTTGTGCAATTTTAATGGCAGACAAATGGTGGCGCTGTTGCCGCTAGGAAGCTCAGAAATCAATGAGGACAACAGATTCCGAATCGGGTCGCCATTACGGAATTTTAGATGTCTCATACTTGTGTCCTGGACGTTCAGAGGCTCCTGGGTCTTATCGGTAAGATTACCGGTAATCTTGCGAACCCCCATTGCCTAACCCTAACCCTAACCCTAACCCTTTAAAGTGCGATAGCTCCTCCCACAAAGGTCGACACGGTCCCATCTTTTAGTATGTTATATAGCTTGTCGAGACGGACATTTGGATATGTGTCTCTCCGCACACGGTCGCACGGTTCCTAACCCTAGGGTTAGCCTTTAAAGTGCGATAGCTCCTCCCACAAAGGTCGACACGGTCCCATCTTTTAGTATGTTATATAGCTTGTCGAGACGGACATTTGGATATGTGTCTCTCCGCACACGGTCGCACGGTTCCTAACCCTAGGGTTAGCCTTTAAAGTGCGATAGCTCCTCCCACAAAGGTCGACACGGTCCCATCTTTTAGTATGTTATATAGCTTGTCGAGACGGACATTTGGATATGTGTCTCTCCGCACACGGTCGCACGGTTCCTAACCCTAGGGTTAGCCTTTAAAGTGCGATAGCTCCTCCCACAAAGGTCAGAAATAAAAGTTAGTCACGTCCACGCGTAGCCATCGATAAGACGAACGCGATGATATGTGGCTCGCTTCTGGTACTCAATTTTAAGTTTAGCATTTCAACCAAAAACACATTCTTAGTGTCAAAACACTTCCGGGTTCGCTTTGCGCCCCCTTCTGGACATTTTAGACAAAACTCTCAAGAGGGAAAAAGATTCGCAGTGGCCTACTTAGTACGTAGGCAAAAGTTTTTTTTTTTTTGAATTTTTTTGTGCAATTTCAATGGCAGACAAATGGTGGCGCTGTTGCCGCTAGGAAGCTCAGAAATCAATGAGGACAACAGATTCGGAATCGGGTCGCCATTACGGAATTTTTGATGTCTCATACTTGTGTTTTGGACTCTCAGAGGCTCCTGAGTCTTATCGGTAGAACCCCCATTACCTAACCCTAAATCTTGAAAATAACACAAGTGTCAAAACACTTCCGGGTTCGCTGTTGCGCCCCCTTCTGGACATTTTAGACAAAACTCTCAAGAGGGAAAAAGATTCGCAGTGGCCTACTTAGTACGTAGGCAAAAGTTGTTTTTTTTTTGAATTTTTTTGTGCAATTTTAATGGCAGACAAATGGTGGCGCTGTTGCCGCTAGGAAGCTCAGAAATCAATGAGGACAACAGATTCCGAATCGGGTCGCCATTACGGAATTTTAGATGTCTCATACTTGTGTCCTGGACGTTCAGAGGCTCCTGGGTCTTATCGGTAAGATTACCGGTAATCTTGCGAACCCCCATTGCCCTAACCCTAACCCTAACCCTAACCCTTTAAAGTGCGATAGCTCCTCCCACAAAGGTCGACACGGTCCCATCTTTTAGTATGTTATATAGCTTGTCGAGACGGACATTTGGATATGTGTCTCTCCGCACACGGTCGCACGGTTCCTAACCCTAGGGTTAGCCTTTAAAGTGCGATAGCTCCTCCCACAAAGGTCGACACGGTCCCATCTTTTAGTATGTTATATAGCTTGTCGAGACGGACATTTGGATATGTGTCTCTCCGCACACGGTCGCACGGTTCCTAACCCTAGGGTTAGCCTTTAAAGTGCGATAGCTCCTCCCACAAAGGTCGACACGGTCCCATCTTTTAGTATGTTATATAGCTTGTCGAGACGGACATTTGGATATGTGTCTCTCCGCACACGGTCGCACGGTTCCTAACCCTAGGGTTAGCCTTTAAAGTGCGATAGCTCCTCCCACAAAGGTCAGAAATAAAAGTTAGTCACGTCCACGCGTAGCCATCGATAAGACGAACGCGATGATATGTGGCTCGCTTCTGGTACTCAATTTTAAGTTTAGCATTTCAACCAAAAACACATTCTTAGTGTCAAAACACTTCCGGGTTCGCTTTGCGCCCCCTTCTGGACATTTTAGACAAAACTCTCAAGAGGGAAAAAGATTCGCAGTGGCCTACTTAGTACGTAGGCAAAAGTTTTTTTTTTTTTGAATTTTTTTGTGCAATTTCAATGGCAGACAAATGGTGGCGCTGTTGCCGCTAGGAAGCTCAGAAATCAATGAGGACAACAGATTCGGAATCGGGTCGCCATTACGGAATTTTTGATGTCTCATACTTGTGTTTTGGACTCTCAGAGGCTCCTGAGTCTTATCGGTAGAACCCCCATTACCTAACCCTAAATCTTGAAAATAACACAAGTGTCAAAACACTTCCGGGTTCGCTGTTGCGCCCCCTTCTGGACATTTTAGACAAAACTCTCAAGAGGGAAAAAGATTCGCAGTGGCCTACTTAGTACGTAGGCAAAAGTTGTTTTTTTTTTGAATTTTTTTGTGCAATTTTAATGGCAGACAAATGGTGGCGCTGTTGCCGCTAGGAAGCTCAGAAATCAATGAGGACAACAGATTCCGAATCGGGTCGCCATTACGGAATTTTAGATGTCTCATACTTGTGTCCTGGACGTTCAGAGGCTCCTGGGTCTTATCGGTAAGATTACCGGTAATCTTGCGAACCCCCATTGCCCTAACCCTAACCCTAACCCTAACCCTTTAAAGTGCGATAGCTCCTCCCACAAAGGTCGACACGGTCCCATCTTTTAGTATGTTATATAGCTTGTCGAGACGGACATTTGGATATGTGTCTCTCCGCACACGGTCGCACGGTTCCTAACCCTAGGGTTAGCCTTTAAAGTGCGATAGCTCCTCCCACAAAGGTCGACACGGTCCCATCTTTTAGTATGTTATATAGCTTGTCGAGACGGACATTTGGATATGTGTCTCTCCGCACACGGTCGCACGGTTCCTAACCCTAGGGTTAGCCTTTAAAGTGCGATAGCTCCTCCCACAAAGGTCGACACGGTCCCATCTTTTAGTATGTTATATAGCTTGTCGAGACGGACATTTGGATATGTGTCTCTCCGCACACGGTCGCACGGTTCCTAACCCTAGGGTTAGCCTTTAAAGTGCGATAGCTCCTCCCACAAAGGTCAGAAATAAAAGTTAGTCACGTCCACGCGTAGCCATCGATAAGACGAACGCGATGATATGTGGCTCGCTTCTGGTACTCAATTTTAAGTTTAGCATTTCAACCAAAAACACATTCTTAGCATCGGTAACCCTATAAGCCTTTCGATCAGGTAAAACTAGGGTTATCTAGGGTTAGGGTTAGGGGCTACGGGGGTCGCACGACAATGGCGGACATATCAGATCGTAGGCCTCGGAAAGCTGGAAACGCCAACGTCAATTACTTGTCTGACGGACGTATCGTTCAAGAGCTATCGCGCGTTGAAAACTAACCCTAACCCTAGCCAATTAAGAGAACCGTAAGTCCGTGTGCTGGGAAACACATATCAGCGCGTCCGCCTCGTCGTTCTGAGTCGGAAAATGGTCTCGGTTTTTTACAGAAGTTTTCTGGCGGCTAAGTGGCTATTACACCCACTTCCCGACATCGTAGAGACACGAGACCACCACGGCTGTATTCAGCGGGAAAAAGTGAGTCTAGGGAGCCAACTCCCGACGCTCAAAGACACTCCGAAGACCCAAAGGTCAAGCGTTGACATTTTAGGCTTTATTTTGCGGCCTTGCAGCTTTAAAATTCAATAAGATATTCAAAAAAATTGCTGTCTTCACAAACAAGACTGTTTCTAAATGTTTGAAGCGTCCCGAATCCGATGGAAGTGGTTTCGTAGCTCTCCGACACTGCTAACTCTCCGCCAAATCAAAAGAGACACGTTTTTTCAGCCCCTAGAGCTCAATTATTATTTATTTTTTTCAAACAACACATTTTCTGAATCACTTTTTCATGCCGGATTTAATGGAATTGGTCCCGTCGCTCTACGACACTCCTAAGGTCTGGGGTAAATTTTACTAAGTCCCAGAGCTTGGGGACACCAAAATAAGTGCACTGGGGACTATTACCAGTCGATCCCAAATCACTTGAAACATGCAAAAAAAGAAAAAAAATTAAAAAAAAAAAAGAAAAAAAGAAAAAAAAAGAAAAAAAAATCAAAAAAAAAGAAAAAAAAAATAAGAAACTAAACCAAAAAAAAAAAAACAAAAAAAACCTTCTTGATGTGGACTTAGACTTGTCTTAGTACTACAACTACAACCTATCTCAAACCCTCACCCTGAACCTAACCCGCAGACTTGTATACACTAACCCTAACCAGTCTTAGTACTACAACTACTACCTATCTCAAACCCTCACCCTAAACCTAACCCGCAGACTTGTATACACTAAGCCTAACCCTAAAAAAAAAAAAAAAAAATCTGGAAAAAAACACAAGTGTCAAAACACTTCCGGGTTCGCTTTGCGCCCCCTTCTGGACATTTTAGACAAAACTCTCAAGAGGGAAAAAGATTCGCAGTGGCCTAGCTCAGAAATCAATGAGGACAACAGATTCCGAATCGGGTCGCCATTACGGAATTTTTGATGTCTCATACTTGTGTTTTGGACTCTCAGAGGCTCCTGAGTCTTATCGGTAGAACCCCCATTACCTAACCCTAAATCTTGAAAATAACACAAGTGTCAAAACACTTCCGGGTTCGCTGTTGCGCCCCCTTCTGGACATTTTAGACAAAACTCTCAAGAGGGAAAAAGATTCGCAGTGGCCTACTTAGTACGTAGGCAAAAGTTTTTTTTTTTTTGAATTTTTTTGTGCAATTTTAATGGCAGACAAATGGTGGCGCTGTTGCCGCTAGGAAGCTCAGAAATCAATGAGGACAACAGATTCCGAATCGGGTCGCAATAACGGAATTTTAGATGTCTCATACTTGTGTCCTGGACGTTCAGAGGCTCCTGGGTCTTATCGGTAAGATTACCGGTAATCTTGCGAACCCCCATTGCCTAACCCTAACCCTAACCCTAACCCTTTAAAGTGCGATAGCTCCTCCCACAAAGGTCGACACGGTCCCATCTTTTAGTATGTTATATAGCTTGTCGAGACGGACATTTGGATATGTGTCTCTCCGCACACGGTCGCACGGTTCCTAACCCTAGGGTTAGCCTTTAAAGTGCGATAGCTCCTCCCACAAAGGTCGACACGGTCCCATCTTTTAGTATGTTATATAGCTTGTCGAGACGGACATTTGGATATGTGTCTCTCCGCACACGGTCGCACGGTTCCTAACCCTAGGGTTAGCCTTTAAAGTGCGATAGCTCCTCCCACAAAGGTCGACACGGTCCCATCTTTTAGTATGTTATATAGCTTGTCGAGACGGACATTTGGATATGTGTCTCTCCGCACACGGTCGCACGGTTCCTAACCCTAGGGTTAGCCTTTAAAGTGCGATAGCTCCTCCCACAAAGGTCAGAAATAAAAGTTAGTCACGTCCACGCGTAGCCATCGATAAGACGAACGCGATGATATGTGGCTCGCTTCTGGTACTCAATTTTAAGTTTAGCATTTCAACCAAAAACACATTCTTAGTGTCAAAACACTTCCGGGTTCGCTTTGCGCCCCCTTCTGGACATTTTAGACAAAACTCTCAAGAGGGAAAAAGATTCGCAGTGGCCTACTTAGTACGTAGGCAAAAGTTTTTTTTTTTTTGAATTTTTTTGTGCAATTTCAATGGCAGACAAATGGTGGCGCTGTTGCCGCTAGGAAGCTCAGAAATCAATGAGGACAACAGATTCCGAATCGGGTCGCCATTACGGAATTTTTGATGTCTCATACTTGTGTCCTGGACGTTCAGAGGCTCCTGGGTCTTATCGGTAAGATTACCGGTAATCTTGCGAACCCCCATTGCCCTAACCCTAACCCTAACCCTAACCCTTTAAAGTGCGATAGCTCCTCCCACAAAGGTCGACACGGTCCCATCTTTTAGTATGTTATATAGCTTGTCGAGACGGACATTTGGATATGTGTCTCTCCGCACACGGTCGCACGGTTCCTAACCCTAGGGTTAGCCTTTAAAGTGCGATAGCTCCTCCCACAAAGGTCGACACGGTCCCATCTTTTAGTATGTTATATAGCTTGTCGAGACGGACATTTGGATATGTGTCTCTCCGCACACGGTCGCACGGTTCCTAACCCTAGGGTTAGCCTTTAAAGTGCGATAGCTCCTCCCACAAAGGTCGACACGGTCCCATCTTTTAGTATGTTATATAGCTTGTCGAGACGGACATTTGGATATGTGTCTCTCCGCACACGGTCGCACGGTTCCTAACCCTAGGGTTAGCCTTTAAAGTGCGATAGCTCCTCCCACAAAGGTCAGAAATAAAAGTTAGTCACGTCCACGCGTAGCCATCGATAAGACGAACGCGATGATATGTGGCTCGCTTCTGGTACTCAATTTTAAGTTTAGCATTTCAACCAAAAACACATTCTTAGCATCGGTAACCCTATAAGCCTTTCGATCAGGTAAAACTAGGGTTATCTAGGGTTAGGGTTAGGGGCTACGGGGGTCGCACGACAATGGCGGACATATCAGATCGTAGGCCTCGGAAAGCTGGAAACGCCAACGTCAATTACTTGTCTGACGGACGTATCGTTCAAGAGCTATCGCGCGTTGAAAACTAACCCTAACCCTAGCCAATTAAGAGAACCGTAAGTCCGTGTGCTGGGAAACACATATCAGCGCGTCCGCCTCGTCGTTCTGAGTCGGAAAATGGTCTCGGTTTTTTACAGAAGTTTTCTGGCGGCTAAGTGGCTATTACACCCACTTCCCGACATCGTAGAGACACGAGACCACCACGGCTGTATTCAGCGGGAAAAAGTGAGTCTAGGGAGCCAACTCCCGACGCTCAAAGACACTCCGAAGACCCAAAGGTCAAGCGTTGACATTTTAGGCTTTATTTTGCGGCCTTGCAGCTTTAAAATTCAATAAGATATTCAAAAAAATTGCTGTCTTCACAAACAAGACTGTTTCTAAATGTTTGAAGCGTCCCGAATCCGATGGAAGTGGTTTCGTAGCTCTCCGACACTGCTAACTCTCCGCCAAATCAAAAGAGACACGTTTTTTCAGCCCCTAGAGCTCAATTATTATTTTTTTTTTTCAAACAACACATTTTCTGAATCACTTTTTCATGCCGGATTTAATGGAATTGGTCCCGTCGCTCTACGACACTCCTAAGGTCTGGGGTAAATTTTACTAAGTCCCAGAGCTTGGGGACACCAAAATAAGTGCACTGGGGACTATTACCAGTCGATCCCAAATCACTTGAAACATGCAAAAAAAGAAAAAAAATTAAAAAAAAAAAAGAAAAAAAGAAAAAAAAAGAAAAAAAAATCAAAAAAAAAAAAAAAAAAATCAAAAAAAAAGAAAAAAAAAAAAGAAACTAAACCAAAAAAAAAAAAACAAAAAAAACCTTCTTGATGTGGACTTAGACTTGTCTTAGTACTACAACTACAACCTATCTCAAACCCTCACCCTGAACCTAACCCGCAGACTTGTATACACTAACCCTAACCAGTCTTAGTACTACAACTACTACCTATCTCAAACCCTCACCCTAAACCTAACCCGCAGACTTGTATACACTAAGCCTAACCCTAAAAAAAAAAAAAAAAAATCTGGAAAAAAACACAAGTGTCAAAACACTTCCGGGTTCGCTTTGCGCCCCCTTCTGGACATTTTAGACAAAACTCTCAAGAGGGAAAAAGATTCGCAGTGGCCTAGCTCAGAAATCAATGAGGACAACAGATTCCGAATCGGGTCGCCATTACGGAATTTTTGATGTCTCATACTTGTGTTTTGGACTCTCAGAGGCTCCTGAGTCTTATCGGTAGAACCCCCATTACCTAACCCTAAATCTTGAAAATAACACAAGTGTCAAAACACTTCCGGGTTCGCTGTTGCGCCCCCTTCTGGACATTTTAGACAAAACTCTCAAGAGGGAAAAAGATTCGCAGTGGCCTACTTAGTACGTAGGCAAAAGTTTTTTTTTTTTTGAATTTTTTTGTGCAATTTTAATGGCAGACAAATGGTGGCGCTGTTGCCGCTAGGAAGCTCAGAAATCAATGAGGACAACAGATTCCGAATCGGGTCGCCATTACGGAATTTTAGATGTCTCATACTTGTGTCCTGGACGTTCAGAGGCTCCTGGGTCTTATCGGTAAGATTACCGGTAATCTTGCGAACCCCCATTGCCTAACCCTAACCCTAACCCTAACCCTTTAAAGTGCGATAGCTCCTCCCACAAAGGTCGACACGGTCCCATCTTTTAGTATGTTATATAGCTTGTCGAGACGGACATTTGGATATGTGTCTCTCCGCACACGGTCGCATGGTTCCTAACCCTAGGGTTAGCCTTTAAAGTGCGATAGCTCCTCCCACAAAGGTCGACACGGTCCCATCTTTTAGTATGTTATATAGCTTGTCGAGACGGACATTTGGATATGTGTCTCTCCGCACACGGTCGCACGGTTCCTAACCCTAGGGTTAGCCTTTAAAGTGCGATAGCTCCTCCCACAAAGGTCGACACGGTCCCATCTTTTAGTATGTTATATAGCTTGTCGAGACGGACATTTGGATATGTGTCTCTCCGCACACGGTCGCACGGTTCCTAACCCTAGGGTTAGCCTTTAAAGTGCGATAGCTCCTCCCACAAAGGTCAGAAATAAAAGTTAGTCACGTCCACGCGTAGCCATCGATAAGACGAACGCGATGATATGTGGCTCGCTTCTGGTACTCAATTTTAAGTTTAGCATTTCAACCAAAAACACATTCTTAGTGTCAAAACACTTCCGGGTTCGCTTTGCGCCCCCTTCTGGACATTTTAGACAAAACTCTCAAGAGGGAAAAAGATTCGCAGTGGCCTACTTAGTACGTAGGCAAAAGTTTTTTTTTTTTTGAATTTTTTTGTGCAATTTCAATGGCAGACAAATGGTGGCGCTGTTGCCGCTAGGAAGCTCAGAAATCAATGAGGACAACAGATTCCGAATCGGGTCGCCATTACGGAATTTTTGATGTCTCATACTTGTGTCCTGGACGTTCAGAGGCTCCTGGGTCTTATCGGTAAGATTACCGGTAATCTTGCGAACCCCCATTGCCCTAACCCTAACCCTAACCCTAACCCTTTAAAGTGCGATAGCTCCTCCCACAAAGGTCGACACGGTCCCATCTTTTAGTATGTTATATAGCTTGTCGAGACGGACATTTGGATATGTGTCTCTCCGCACACGGTCGCACGGTTCCTAACCCTAGGGTTAGCCTTTAAAGTGCGATAGCTCCTCCCACAAAGGTCGACACGGTCCCATCTTTTAGTATGTTATATAGCTTGTCGAGACGGACATTTGGATATGTGTCTCTCCGCACACGGTCGCACGGTTCCTAACCCTAGGGTTAGCCTTTAAAGTGCGATAGCTCCTCCCACAAAGGTCGACACGGTCCCATCTTTTAGTATGTTATATAGCTTGTCGAGACGGACATTTGGATATGTGTCTCTCCGCACACGGTCGCACGGTTCCTAACCCTAGGGTTAGCCTTTAAAGTGCGATAGCTCCTCCCACAAAGGTCAGAAATAAAAGTTAGTCACGTCCACGCGTAGCCATCGATAAGACGAACGCGATGATATGTGGCTCGCTTCTGGTACTCAATTTTAAGTTTAGCATTTCAACCAAAAACACATTCTTAGCATCGGTAACCCTATAAGCCTTTCGATCAGGTAAAACTAGGGTTATCTAGGGTTAGGGTTAGGGGCTACGGGGGTCGCACGACAATGGCGGACATATCAGATCGTAGGCCTCGGAAAGCTGGAAACGCCAACGTCAATTACTTGTCTGACGGACGTATCGTTCAAGAGCTATCGCGCGTTGAAAACTAACCCTAACCCTAGCCAATTAAGAGAACCGTAAGTCCGTGTGCTGGGAAACACATATCAGCGCGTCCGCCTCGTCGTTCTGAGTCGGAAAATGGTCTCGGTTTTTTACAGAAGTTTTCTGGCGGCTAAGTGGCTATTACACCCACTTCCCGACATCGTAGAGACACGAGACCACCACGGCTGTATTCAGCGGGAAAAAGTGAGTCTAGGGAGCCAACTCCCGACGCTCAAAGACACTCCGAAGACCCAAAGGTCAAGCGTTGACATTTTAGGCTTTATTTTGCGGCCTTGCAGCTTTAAAATTCAATAAGATATTCAAAAAAATTGCTGTCTTCACAAACAAGACTGTTTCTAAATGTTTGAAGCGTCCCGAATCCGATGGAAGTGGTTTCGTAGCTCTCCGACACTGCTAACTCTCCGCCAAATCAAAAGAGACACGTTTTTTCAGCCCCTAGAGCTCAATTATTATTTTTTTTTTTCAAACAACACATTTTCTGAATCACTTTTTCATGCCGGATTTAATGGAATTGGTCCCGTCGCTCTACGACACTCCTAAGGTCTGGGGTAAATTTTACTAAGTCCCAGAGCTTGGGGACACCAAAATAAGTGCACTGGGGACTATTACCAGTCGATCCCAAATCACTTGAAACATGCAAAAAAAGAAAAAAAATTAAAAAAAAAAAGAAAAAAAGAAAAAAAAAGAAAAAAAATTCAAAAAAAAAAAAAAAAAAATCAAAAAAAAGAAGAAAAAAAAAGAAACTAAACCAAAAAAAAAAAAAAAAAAAAAACCTTCTTGATGTGGACTTAGACTTGTCTTAGTACTACAACTACAACCTATCTCAAACCCTCACCCTGAACCTAACCCGCAGACTTGTATACACTAACCCTAACCAGTCTTAGTACTACAACTACTACCTATCTCAAACCCTCACCCTAAACCTAACCCGCAGACTTGTATACACTAAGCCTAACCCTAAAAAAAAAAAAAAAAAATCTGGAAAAAAACACAAGTGTCAAAACACTTCCGGGTTCGCTTTGCGCCCCCTTCTGGACATTTTAGACAAAACTCTCAAGAGGGAAAAAGATTCGCAGTGGCCTAGCTCAGAAATCAATGAGGACAACAGATTCCGAATCGGGTCGCCATTACGGAATTTTTGATGTCTCATACTTGTGTTTTGGACTCTCAGAGGCTCCTGAGTCTTATCGGTAGAACCCCCATTACCTAACCCTAAATCTTGAAAATAACACAAGTGTCAAAACACTTCCGGGTTCGCTGTTGCGCCCCCTTCTGGACATTTTAGACAAAACTCTCAAGAGGGAAAAAGATTCGCAGTGGCCTACTTAGTACGTAGGCAAAAGTTTTTTTTTTTTTGAATTTTTTTGTGCAATTTTAATGGCAGACAAATGGTGGCGCTGTTGCCGCTAGGAAGCTCAGAAATCAATGAGGACAACAGATTCCGAATCGGGTCGCCATTACGGAATTTTAGATGTCTCATACTTGTGTCCTGGACGTTCAGAGGCTCCTGGGTCTTATCGGTAAGATTACCGGTAATCTTGCGAACCCCCATTGCCTAACCCTAACCCTAACCCTAACCCTTTAAAGTGCGATAGCTCCTCCCACAAAGGTCGACACGGTCCCATCTTTTAGTATGTTATATAGCTTGTCGAGACGGACATTTGGATATGTGTCTCTCCGCACACGGTCGCACGGTTCCTAACCCTAGGGTTAGCCTTTAAAGTGCGATAGCTCCTCCCACAAAGGTCGACACGGTCCCATCTTTTAGTATGTTATATAGCTTGTCGAGACGGACATTTGGATATGTGTCTCTCCGCACACGGTCGCACGGTTCCTAACCCTAGGGTTAGCCTTTAAAGTGCGATAGCTCCTCCCACAAAGGTCGACACGGTCCCATCTTTTAGTATGTTATATAGCTTGTCGAGACGGACATTTGGATATGTGTCTCTCCGCACACGGTCGCACGGTTCCTAACCCTAGGGTTAGCCTTTAAAGTGCGATAGCTCCTCCCACAAAGGTCAGAAATAAAAGTTAGTCACGTCCACGCGTAGCCATCGATAAGACGAACGCGATGATATGTGGCTCGCTTCTGGTACTCAATTTTAAGTTTAGCATTTCAACCAAAAACACATTCTTAGTGTCAAAACACTTCCGGGTTCGCTTTGCGCCCCCTTCTGGACATTTTAGACAAAACTCTCAAGAGGGAAAAAGATTCGCAGTGGCCTACTTAGTACGTAGGCAAAAGTTTTTTTTTTTTTGAATTTTTTTGTGCAATTTCAATGGCAGACAAATGGTGGCGCTGTTGCCGCTAGGAAGCTCAGAAATCAATGAGGACAACAGATTCCGAATCGGGTCGCCATTACGGAATTTTTGATGTCTCATACTTGTGTTTTGGACTCTCAGAGGCTCCTGAGTCTTATCGGTAGAACCCCCATTACCTAACCCTAAATCTTGAAAATAACACAAGTGTCAAAACACTTCCGGGTTCGCTGTTGCGCCCCCTTCTGGACATTTTAGACAAAACTCTCAAGAGGGAAAAAGATTCGCAGTGGCCTACTTAGTACGTAGAAAACTAACCCTAACCCTAGCCAATTAAGAGAACCGTAAGTCCGTGTGCTGGGAAACACATATCAGCGCGTCCGCCTCGTCGTTCTGAGTCGGAAAATGGTCTCGGTTTTTTACAGAAGTTTTCTGGCGGCTAAGTGGCTATTACACCCACTTCCCGACATCGTAGAGACACGAGACCACCACGGCTGTATTCAGCGGGAAAAAGTGAGTCTAGGGAGCCAACTCCCGACGCTCAAAGACACTCCGAAGACCCAAAGGTCAAGCGTTGACATTTTAGGCTTTATTTTGCGGCCTTGCAGCTTTAAAATTCAATAAGATATTCAAAAAAATTGCTGTCTTCACAAACAAGACTGTTTCTAAATGTTTGAAGCGTCCCGAATCCGATGGAAGTGGTTTCGTAGCTCTCCGACACTGCTAACTCTCCGCCAAATCAAAAGAGACACGTTTTTTCAGCCCCTAGAGCTCAATTATTATTTTTTTTTTTCAAACAACACATTTTCTGAATCACTTTTTCATGCCGGATTTAATGGAATTGGTCCCGTCGCTCTACGACACTCCTAAGGTCTGGGGTAAATTTTACTAAGTCCCAGAGCTTGGGGACACCAAAATAAGTGCACTGGGGACTATTACCAGTCGATCCCAAATCACTTGAAACATGCAAAAAAAGAAAAAAAATTAAAAAAAAAAAGAAAAAAAGAAAAAAAAAGAAAAAAAATTCAAAAAAAAAAAAAAAAAAATCAAAAAAAAGAAGAAAAAAAAAGAAACTAAACCAAAAAAAAAAAAAAAAAAAAAACCTTCTTGATGTGGACTTAGACTTGTCTTAGTACTACAACTACAACCTATCTCAAACCCTCACCCTGAACCTAACCCGCAGACTTGTATACACTAACCCTAACCAGTCTTAGTACTACAACTACTACCTATCTCAAACCCTCACCCTAAACCTAACCCGCAGACTTGTATACACTAAGCCTAACCCTAAAAAAAAAAAAAAAAATCTGGAAAAAAACACAAGTGTCAAAACACTTCCGGGTTCGCTTTGCGCCCCCTTCTGGACATTTTAGACAAAACTCTCAAGAGGGAAAAAGATTCGCAGTGGCCTAGCTCAGAAATCAATGAGGACAACAGATTCCGAATCGGGTCGCCATTACGGAATTTTTGATGTCTCATACTTGTGTTTTGGACTCTCAGAGGCTCCTGAGTCTTATCGGTAGAACCCCCATTACCTAACCCTAAATCTTGAAAATAACACAAGTGTCAAAACACTTCCGGGTTCGCTGTTGCGCCCCCTTCTGGACATTTTAGACAAAACTCTCAAGAGGGAAAAAGATTCGCAGTGGCCTACTTAGTACGTAGGCAAAAGTTTTTTTTTTTTTGAATTTTTTTGTGCAATTTTAATGGCAGACAAATGGTGGCGCTGTTGCCGCTAGGAAGCTCAGAAATCAATGAGGACAACAGATTCCGAATCGGGTCGCCATTACGGAATTTTAGATGTCTCATACTTGTGTCCTGGACGTTCAGAGGCTCCTGGGTCTTATCGGTAAGATTACCGGTAATCTTGCGAACCCCCATTGCCTAACCCTAACCCTAACCCTAACCCTTTAAAGTGCGATAGCTCCTCCCACAAAGGTCGACACGGTCCCATCTTTTAGTATGTTATATAGCTTGTCGAGACGGACATTTGGATATGTGTCTCTCCGCACACGGTCGCACGGTTCCTAACCCTAGGGTTAGCCTTTAAAGTGCGATAGCTCCTCCCACAAAGGTCGACACGGTCCCATCTTTTAGTATGTTATATAGCTTGTCGAGACGGACATTTGGATATGTGTCTCTCCGCACACGGTCGCACGGTTCCTAACCCTAGGGTTAGCCTTTAAAGTGCGATAGCTCCTCCCACAAAGGTCGACACGGTCCCATCTTTTAGTATGTTATATAGCTTGTCGAGACGGACATTTGGATATGTGTCTCTCCGCACACGGTCGCACGGTTCCTAACCCTAGGGTTAGCCTTTAAAGTGCGATAGCTCCTCCCACAAAGGTCAGAAATAAAAGTTAGTCACGTCCACGCGTAGCCATCGATAAGACGAACGCGATGATATGTGGCTCGCTTCTGGTACTCAATTTTAAGTTTAGCATTTCAACCAAAAACACATTCTTAGTGTCAAAACACTTCCGGGTTCGCTTTGCGCCCCCTTCTGGACATTTTAGACAAAACTCTCAAGAGGGAAAAAGATTCGCAGTGGCCTACTTAGTACGTAGGCAAAAGTTTTTTTTTTTTTGAATTTTTTTGTGCAATTTCAATGGCAGACAAATGGTGGCGCTGTTGCCGCTAGGAAGCTCAGAAATCAATGAGGACAACAGATTCCGAATCGGGTCGCCATTACGGAATTTTTGATGTCTCATACTTGTGTTTTGGACTCTCAGAGGCTCCTGAGTCTTATCGGTAGAACCCCCATTACCTAACCCTAAATCTTGAAAATAACACAAGTGTCAAAACACTTCCGGGTTCGCTGTTGCGCCCCCTTCTGGACATTTTAGACAAAACTCTCAAGAGGGAAAAAGATTCGCAGTGGCCTACTTAGTACGTAGGCAAAAGTTTTTTTTTTTTTGAATTTTTTTGTGCAATTTTAATGGCAGACAAATGGTGGCGCTGTTGCCGCTAGGAAGCTCAGAAATCAATGAGGACAACAGATTCCGAATCGGGTCGCCATTACGGAATTTTAGATGTCTCATACTTGTGTCCTGGACGTTCAGAGGCTCCTGGGTCTTATCGGTAAGATTACCGGTAATCTTGCGAACCCCCATTGCCTAACCCTAACCCTAACCCTAACCCTTTAAAGTGCGATAGCTCCTCCCACAAAGGTCGACACGGTCCCATCTTTTAGTATGTTATATAGCTTGTCGAGACGGACATTTGGATATGTGTCTCTCCGCACACGGTCGCACGGTTCCTAACCCTAGGGTTAGCCTTTAAAGTGCGATAGCTCCTCCCACAAAGGTCGACACGGTCCCATCTTTTAGTATGTTATATAGCTTGTCGAGACGGACATTTGGATATGTGTCTCTCCGCACACGGTCGCACGGTTCCTAACCCTAGGGTTAGCCTTTAAAGTGCGATAGCTCCTCCCACAAAGGTCGACACGGTCCCATCTTTTAGTATGTTATATAGCTTGTCGAGACGGACATTTGGATATGTGTCTCTCCGCACACGGTCGCACGGTTCCTAACCCTAGGGTTAGCCTTTAAAGTGCGATAGCTCCTCCCACAAAGGTCAGAAATAAAAGTTAGTCACGTCCACGCGTAGCCATCGATAAGACGAACGCGATGATATGTGGCTCGCTTCTGGTACTCAATTTTAAGTTTAGCATTTCAACCAAAAACACATTCTTAGTGTCAAAACACTTCCGGGTTCGCTTTGCGCCCCCTTCTGGACATTTTAGACAAAACTCTCAAGAGGGAAAAAGATTCGCAGTGGCCTACTTAGTACGTAGGCAAAAGTTTTTTTTTTTTTGAATTTTTTTGTGCAATTTCAATGGCAGACAAATGGTGGCGCTGTTGCCGCTAGGAAGCTCAGAAATCAATGAGGACAACAGATTCCGAATCGGGTCGCCATTACGGAATTTTTGATGTCTCATACTTGTGTCCTGGACGTTCAGAGGCTCCTGGGTCTTATCGGTAAGATTACCGGTAATCTTGCGAACCCCCATTGCCTAACCCTAACCCTAACCCTAACCCTTTAAAGTGCGATAGCTCCTCCCACAAAGGTCGACACGGTCCCATCTTTTAGTATGTTATATAGCTTGTCGAGACGGACATTTGGATATGTGTCTCTCCGCACACGGTCGCACGGTTCCTAACCCTAGGGTTAGCCTTTAAAGTGCGATAGCTCCTCCCACAAAGGTCGACACGGTCCCATCTTTTAGTATGTTATATAGCTTGTCGAGACGGACATTTGGATATGTGTCTCTCCGCACACGGTCGCACGGTTCCTAACCCTAGGGTTAGCCTTTAAAGTGCGATAGCTCCTCCCACAAAGGTCGACACGGTCCCATCTTTTAGTATGTTATATAGCTTGTCGAGACGGACATTTGGATATGTGTCTCTCCGCACACGGTCGCACGGTTCCTAACCCTAGGGTTAGCCTTTAAAGTGCGATAGCTCCTCCCACAAAGGTCGACACGGTCCCATCTTTTAGTATGTTATATAGCTTGTCGAGACGGACATTTGGATATGTGTCTCTCCGCACACGGTCGCACGGTTCCTAACCCTAGGGTTAGCCTTTAAAGTGCGATAGCTCCTCCCACAAAGGTCAGAAATAAAAGTTAGTCACGTCCACGCGTAGCCATCGATAAGACGAACGCGATGATATGTGGCTCGCTTCTGGTACTCAATTTTAAGTTTAGCATTTCAACCAAAAACACATTCTTAGTGTCAAAACACTTCCGGGTTCGCTTTGCGCCCCCTTCTGGACATTTTAGACAAAACTCTCAAGAGGGAAAAAGATTCGCAGTGGCCTACTTAGTACGTAGGCAAAAGTTTTTTTTTTTTTGAATTTTTTTGTGCAATTTCAATGGCAGACAAATGGTGGCGCTGTTGCCGCTAGGAAGCTCAGAAATCAATGAGGACAACAGATTCCGAATCGGGTCGCCATTACGGAATTTTTGATGTCTCATACTTGTGTCCTGGACGTTCAGAGGCTCCTGGGTCTTATCGGTAAGATTACCGGTAATCTTGCGAACCCCCATTGCCTAACCCTAACCCTAACCCTAACCCTTTAAAGTGCGATAGCTCCTCCCACAAAGGTCGACACGGTCCCATCTTTTAGTATGTTATATAGCTTGTCGAGACGGACATTTGGATATGTGTCTCTCCGCACACGGTCGCACGGTTCCTAACCCTAGGGTTAGCCTTTAAAGTGCGATAGCTCCTCCCACAAAGGTCGACACGGTCCCATCTTTTAGTATGTTATATAGCTTGTCGAGACGGACATTTGGATATGTGTCTCTCCGCACACGGTCGCACGGTTCCTAACCCTAGGGTTAGCCTTTAAAGTGCGATAGCTCCTCCCACAAAGGTCGACACGGTCCCATCTTTTAGTATGTTATATAGCTTGTCGAGACGGACATTTGGATATGTGTCTCTCCGCACACGGTCGCACGGTTCCTAACCCTAGGGTTAGCCTTTAAAGTGCGATAGCTCCTCCCACAAAGGTCAGAAATAAAAGTTAGTCACGTCCACGCGTAGCCATCGATAAGACGAACGCGATGATATGTGGCTCGCTTCTGGTACTCAATTTTAAGTTTAGCATTTCAACCAAAAACACATTCTTAGTGTCAAAACACTTCCGGGTTCGCTTTGCGCCCCCTTCTGGACATTTTAGACAAAACTCTCAAGAGGGAAAAAGATTCGCAGTGGCCTACTTAGTACGTAGGCAAAAGTTTTTTTTTTTTTGAATTTTTTTGTGCAATTTCAATGGCAGACAAATGGTGGCGCTGTTGCCGCTAGGAAGCTCAGAAATCAATGAGGACAACAGATTCCGAATCGGGTCGCCATTACGGAATTTTTGATGTCTCATACTTGTGTTTTGGACTCTCAGAGGCTCCTGAGTCTTATCGGTAGAACCCCCATTACCTAACCCTAAATCTTGAAAATAACACAAGTGTCAAAACACTTCCGGGTTCGCTGTTGCGCCCCCTTCTGGACATTTTAGACAAAACTCTCAAGAGGGAAAAAGATTCGCAGTGGCCTACTTAGTACGTAGGCAAAAGTTGTTTTTTTTTTTAATTTTTTTGTGCAATTTTAATGGCAGACAAATGGTGGCGCTGTTGCCGCTAGGAAGCTCAGAAATCAATGAGGACAACAGATTCCGAATCGGGTCGCCATTACGGAATTTTAGATGTCTCATACTTGTGTCCTGGACGTTCAGAGGCTCCTGGGTCTTATCGGTAAGATTACCGGTAATCTTGCGAACCCCCATTGCCCTAACCCTAACCCTAACCCTAACCCTTTAAAGTGCGATAGCTCCTCCCACAAAGGTCGACACGGTCCCATCTTTTAGTATGTTATATAGCTTGTCGAGACGGACATTTGGATATGTGTCTCTCCGCACACGGTCGCACGGTTCCTAACCCTAGGGTTAGCCTTTAAAGTGCGATAGCTCCTCCCACAAAGGTCGACACGGTCCCATCTTTTAGTATGTTATATAGCTTGTCGAGACGGACATTTGGATATGTGTCTCTCCGCACACGGTCGCACGGTTCCTAACCCTAGGGTTAGCCTTTAAAGTGCGATAGCTCCTCCCACAAAGGTCGACACGGTCCCATCTTTTAGTATGTTATATAGCTTGTCGAGACGGACATTTGGATATGTGTCTCTCCGCACACGGTCGCACGGTTCCTAACCCTAGGGTTAGCCTTTAAAGTGCGATAGCTCCTCCCACAAAGGTCAGAAATAAAAGTTAGTCACGTCCACGCGTAGCCATCGATAAGACGAACGCGATGATATGTGGCTCGCTTCTGGTACTCAATTTTAAGTTTAGCATTTCAACCAAAAACACATTCTTAGCATCGGTAACCCTATAAGCCTTTCGATCAGGTAAAACTAGGGTTATCTAGGGTTAGGGTTAGGGGCTACGGGGGTCGCACGACAATGGCGGACATATCAGATCGTAGGCCTCGGAAAGCTGGAAACGCCAACGTCAATTACTTGTCTGACGGACGTATCGTTCAAGAGCTATCGCGCGTTGAAAACTAACCCTAACCCTAGCCAATTAAGAGAACCGTAAGTCCGTGTGCTGGGAAACACATATCAGCGCGTCCGCCTCGTCGTTCTGAGTCGGAAAATGGTCTCGGTTTTTTACAGAAGTTTTCTGGCGGCTAAGTGGCTATTACACCCACTTCCCGACATCGTAGAGACACGAGACCACCACGGCTGTATTCAGCGGGAAAAAGTGAGTCTAGGGAGCCAACTCCCGACGCTCAAAGACACTCCGAAGACCCAAAGGTCAAGCGTTGACATTTTAGGCTTTATTTTGCGGCCTTGCAGCTTTAAAATTCAATAAGATATTCAAAAAAATTGCTGTCTTCACAAACAAGACTGTTTCTAAATGTTTGAAGCGTCCCGAATCCGATGGAAGTGGTTTCGTAGCTCTCCGACACTGCTAACTCTCCGCCAAATCAAAAGAGACACGTTTTTTCAGCCCCTAGAGCTCAATTATTATTTATTTTTTTCAAACAACACATTTTCTGAATCACTTTTTCATGCCGGATTTAATGGAATTGGTCCCGTCGCTCTACGACACTCCTAAGGTCTGGGGTAAATTTTACTAAGTCCCAGAGCTTGGGGACACCAAAATAAGTGCACTGGGGACTATTACCAGTCGATCCCAAATCACTTGAAACATGCAAAAAAAGAAAAAAAATTAAAAAAAAAAAGAAAAAAAGAAAAAAAAAGAAAAAAAATTCAAAAAAAAAAAAAAAAAATCAAAAAAAAAGAAGAAAAAAAAAGAAACTAAACCAAAAAAAAAAAAAAAAAAAAAACCTTCTTGATGTGGACTTAGACTTGTCTTAGTACTACAACTACAACCTATCTCAAACCCTCACCCTGAACCTAACCCGCAGACTTGTATACACTAACCCTAACCAGTCTTAGTACTACAACTACTACCTATCTCAAACCCTCACCCTAAACCTAACCCGCAGACTTGTATACACTAAGCCTAACCCTAAAAAAAAAAAAAAAAATCTGGAAAAAAACACAAGTGTCAAAACACTTCCGGGTTCGCTTTGCGCCCCCTTCTGGACATTTTAGACAAAACTCTCAAGAGGGAAAAAGATTCGCAGTGGCCTAGCTCAGAAATCAATGAGGACAACAGATTCCGAATCGGGTCGCCATTACGGAATTTTTGATGTCTCATACTTGTGTTTTGGACTCTCAGAGGCTCCTGAGTCTTATCGGTAGAACCCCCATTACCTAACCCTAAATCTTGAAAATAACACAAGTGTCAAAACACTTCCGGGTTCGCTGTTGCGCCCCCTTCTGGACATTTTAGACAAAACTCTCAAGAGGGAAAAAGATTCGCAGTGGCCTACTTAGTACGTAGGCAAAAGTTTTTTTTTTTTTGAATTTTTTTGTGCAATTTTAATGGCAGACAAATGGTGGCGCTGTTGCCGCTAGGAAGCTCAGAAATCAATGAGGACAACAGATTCCGAATCGGGTCGCCATTACGGAATTTTAGATGTCTCATACTTGTGTCCTGGACGTTCAGAGGCTCCTGGGTCTTATCGGTAAGATTACCGGTAATCTTGCGAACCCCCATTGCCTAACCCTAACCCTAACCCTAACCCTTTAAAGTGCGATAGCTCCTCCCACAAAGGTCGACACGGTCCCATCTTTTAGTATGTTATATAGCTTGTCGAGACGGACATTTGGATACGTGTCTCTCCGCACACGGTCGCACGGTTCCTAACCCTAGGGTTAGCCTTTAAAGTGCGATAGCTCCTCCCACAAAGGTCGACACGGTCCCATCTTTTAGTATGTTATATAGCTTGTCGAGACGGACATTTGGATATGTGTCTCTCCGCACACGGTCGCACGGTTCCTAACCCTAGGGTTAGCCTTTAAAGTGCGATAGCTCCTCCCACAAAGGTCGACACGGTCCCATCTTTTAGTATGTTATATAGCTTGTCGAGACGGACATTTGGATATGTGTCTCTCCGCACACGGTCGCACGGTTCCTAACCCTAGGGTTAGCCTTTAAAGTGCGATAGCTCCTCCCACAAAGGTCAGAAATAAAAGTTAGTCACGTCCACGCGTAGCCATCGATAAGACGAACGCGATGATATGTGGCTCGCTTCTGGTACTCAATTTTAAGTTTAGCATTTCAACCAAAAACACATTCTTAGTGTCAAAACACTTCCGGGTTCGCTTTGCGCCCCCTTCTGGACATTTTAGACAAAACTCTCAAGAGGGAAAAAGATTCGCAGTGGCCTACTTAGTACGTAGGCAAAAGTTTTTTTTTTTTTGAATTTTTTTGTGCAATTTCAATGGCAGACAAATGGTGGCGCTGTTGCCGCTAGGAAGCTCAGAAATCAATGAGGACAACAGATTCCGAATCGGGTCGCCATTACGGAATTTTTGATGTCTCATACTTGTGTTTTGGACTCTCAGAGGCTCCTGAGTCTTATCGGTAGAACCCCCATTACCTAACCCTAAATCTTGAAAATAACACAAGTGTCAAAACACTTCCGGGTTCGCTGTTGCGCCCCCTTCTGGACATTTTAGACAAAACTCTCAAGAGGGAAAAAGATTCGCAGTGGCCTACTTAGTACGTAGGCAAAAGTTGTTTTTTTTTTGAATTTTTTTGTGCAATTTTAATGGCAGACAAATGGTGGCGCTGTTGCCGCTAGGAAGCTCAGAAATCAATGAGGACAACAGATTCCGAATCGGGTCGCCATTACGGAATTTTAGATGTCTCATACTTGTGTCCTGGACGTTCAGAGGCTCCTGGGTCTTATCGGTAAGATTACCGGTAATCTTGCGAACCCCCATTGCCCTAACCCTAACCCTAACCCTAACCCTTTAAAGTGCGATAGCTCCTCCCACAAAGGTCGACACGGTCCCATCTTTTAGTATGTTATATAGCTTGTCGAGACGGACATTTGGATATGTGTCTCTCCGCACACGGTCGCACGGTTCCTAACCCTAGGGTTAGCCTTTAAAGTGCGATAGCTCCTCCCACAAAGGTCGACACGGTCCCATCTTTTAGTATGTTATATAGCTTGTCGAGACGGACATTTGGATATGTGTCTCTCCGCACACGGTCGCACGGTTCCTAACCCTAGGGTTAGCCTTTAAAGTGCGATAGCTCCTCCCACAAAGGTCGACACGGTCCCATCTTTTAGTATGTTATATAGCTTGTCGAGACGGACATTTGGATATGTGTCTCTCCGCACACGGTCGCACGGTTCCTAACCCTAGGGTTAGCCTTTAAAGTGCGATAGCTCCTCCCACAAAGGTCAGAAATAAAAGTTAGTCACGTCCACGCGTAGCCATCGATAAGACGAACGCGATGATATGTGGCTCGCTTCTGGTACTCAATTTTAAGTTTAGCATTTCAACCAAAAACACGTTCTTAGCATCGGTAACCCTATAAGCCTTTCGATCAGGTAAAACTAGGGTTATCTAGGGTTAGGGTTAGGGGCTACGGGGGTCGCACGACAATGGCGGACATATCAGATCGTAGGCCTCGGAAAGCTGGAAACGCCAACGTCAATTACTTGTCTGACGGACGTATCGTTCAAGAGCTATCGCGCGTTGAAAACTAACCCTAACCCTAGCCAATTAAGAGAACCGTAAGTCCGTGTGCTGGGAAACACATATCAGCGCGTCCGCCTCGTCGTTCTGAGTCGGAAAATGGTCTCGGTTTTTTACAGAAGTTTTCTGGCGGCTAAGTGGCTATTACACCCACTTCCCGACATCGTAGAGACACGAGACCACCACGGCTGTATTCAGCGGGAAAAAGTGAGTCTAGGGAGCCAACTCCCGACGCTCAAAGACACTCCGAAGACCCAAAGGTCAAGCGTTGACATTTTAGGCTTTATTTTGCGGCCTTGCAGCTTTAAAATTCAATAAGATATTCAAAAAAATTGCTGTCTTCACAAACAAGACTGTTTCTAAATGTTTGAAGCGTCCCGAATCCGATGGAAGTGGTTTCGTAGCTCTCCGACACTGCTAACTCTCCGCCAAATCAAAAGAGACACGTTTTTTCAGCCCCTAGAGCTCAATTATTATTTTTTTTTTTCAAACAACACATTTTCTGAATCACTTTTTCATGCCGGATTTAATGGAATTGGTCCCGTCGCTCTACGACACTCCTAAGGTCTGGGGTAAATTTTACTAAGTCCCAGAGCTTGGGGACACCAAAATAAGTGCACTGGGGACTATTACCAGTCGATCCCAAATCACTTGAAACATGCAAAAAAAGAAAAAAAATTAAAAAAAAAAAGAAAAAAAGAAAAAAAAAGAAAAAAAAATCAAAAAAAAAAAAAAAAAAATCAAAAAAAAAGAAAAAAAAAAGAAACTAAACCAAAAAAAAAAAAAAAAAAAAAACCTTCTTGATGTGGACTTAGACTTGTCTTAGTACTACAACTACAACCTATCTCAAACCCTCACCCTGAACCTAACCCGCAGACTTGTATACACTAACCCTAACCAGTCTTAGTACTACAACTACTACCTATCTCAAACCCTCACCCTAAACCTAACCCGCAGACTTGTATACACTAAGCCTAACCCTAAAAAAAAAAAAAAAAAATCTGGAAAAAAACACAAGTGTCAAAACACTTCCGGGTTCGCTTTGCGCCCCCTTCTGGACATTTTAGACAAAACTCTCAAGAGGGAAAAAGATTCGCAGTGGCCTAGCTCAGAAATCAATGAGGACAACAGATTCCGAATCGGGTCGCCATTACGGAATTTTTGATGTCTCATACTTGTGTTTTGGACTCTCAGAGGCTCCTGAGTCTTATCGGTAGAACCCCCATTACCTAACCCTAAATCTTGAAAATAACACAAGTGTCAAAACACTTCCGGGTTCGCTGTTGCGCCCCCTTCTGGACATTTTAGACAAAACTCTCAAGAGGGAAAAAGATTCGCAGTGGCCTACTTAGTACGTAGGCAAAAGTTTTTTTTTTTTTGAATTTTTTTGTGCAATTTTAATGGCAGACAAATGGTGGCGCTGTTGCCGCTAGGAAGCTCAGAAATCAATGAGGACAACAGATTCCGAATCGGGTCGCCATTACGGAATTTTAGATGTCTCATACTTGTGTCCTGGACGTTCAGAGGCTCCTGGGTCTTATCGGTAAGATTACCGGTAATCTTGCGAACCCCCATTGCCTAACCCTAACCCTAACCCTTTAAAGTGCGATAGCTCCTCCCACAAAGGTCGACACGGTCCCATCTTTTAGTATGTTATATAGCTTGTCGAGACGGACATTTGGATATGTGTCTCTCCGCACACGGTCGCACGGTTCCTAACCCTAGGGTTAGCCTTTAAAGTGCGATAGCTCCTCCCACAAAGGTCGACACGGTCCCATCTTTTAGTATGTTATATAGCTTGTCGAGACGGACATTTGGATATGTGTCTCTCCGCACACGGTCGCACGGTTCCTAACCCTAGGGTTAGCCTTTAAAGTGCGATAGCTCCTCCCACAAAGGTCGACACGGTCCCATCTTTTAGTATGTTATATAGCTTGTCGAGACGGACATTTGGATATGTGTCTCTCCGCACACGGTCGCACGGTTCCTAACCCTAGGGTTAGCCTTTAAAGTGCGATAGCTCCTCCCACAAAGGTCAGAAATAAAAGTTAGTCACGTCCACGCGTAGCCATCGATAAGACGAACGCGATGATATGTGGCTCGCTTCTGGTACTCAATTTTAAGTTTAGCATTTCAACCAAAAACACATTCTTAGTGTCAAAACACTTCCGGGTTCGCTTTGCGCCCCCTTCTGGACATTTTAGACAAAACTCTCAAGAGGGAAAAAGATTCGCAGTGGCCTACTTAGTACGTAGGCAAAAGTTTTTTTTTTTTTGAATTTTTTTGTGCAATTTCAATGGCAGACAAATGGTGGCGCTGTTGCCGCTAGGAAGCTCAGAAATCAATGAGGACAACAGATTCCGAATCGGGTCGCCATTACGGAATTTTTGATGTCTCATACTTGTGTTTTGGACTCTCAGAGGCTCCTGAGTCTTATCGGTAGAACCCCCATTACCTAACCCTAAATCTTGAAAATAACACAAGTGTCAAAACACTTCCGGGTTCGCTGTTGCGCCCCCTTCTGGACATTTTAGACAAAACTCTCAAGAGGGAAAAAGATTCGCAGTGGCCTACTTAGTACGTAGGCAAAAGTTGTTTTTTTTTTGAATTTTTTTGTGCAATTTTAATGGCAGACAAATGGTGGCGCTGTTGCCGCTAGGAAGCTCAGAAATCAATGAGGACAACAGATTCCGAATCGGGTCGCCATTACGGAATTTTAGATGTCTCATACTTGTGTCCTGGACGTTCAGAGGCTCCTGGGTCTTATCGGTAAGATTACCGGTAATCTTGCGAACCCCCATTGCCCTAACCCTAACCCTAACCCTAACCCTTTAAAGTGCGATAGCTCCTCCCACAAAGGTCGACACGGTCCCATCTTTTAGTATGTTATATAGCTTGTCGAGACGGACATTTGGATATGTGTCTCTCCGCACACGGTCGCACGGTTCCTAACCCTAGGGTTAGCCTTTAAAGTGCGATAGCTCCTCCCACAAAGGTCGACACGGTCCCATCTTTTAGTATGTTATATAGCTTGTCGAGACGGACATTTGGATATGTGTCTCTCCGCACACGGTCGCACGGTTCCTAACCCTAGGGTTAGCCTTTAAAGTGCGATAGCTCCTCCCACAAAGGTCGACACGGTCCCATCTTTTAGTATGTTATATAGCTTGTCGAGACGGACATTTGGATATGTGTCTCTCCGCACACGGTCGCACGGTTCCTAACCCTAGGGTTAGCCTTTAAAGTGCGATAGCTCCTCCCACAAAGGTCAGAAATAAAAGTTAGTCGCGTCCACGCGTAGCTATCGATGAGACGAACGCGATGATATGTGGCTCGCTTCTGGTACTCAATTTTAAATTTAGCATTTAAACCAAAAACACATTCTTAGCATCGGTAACCCTATAAGCCTTTCGATCAGGTAAAACTAGGGTTATCTAGGGTTAGGGTTAGGGGCTACGGGGGTCGCACGACAATGGCGGACATATCAGATCGTAGGCCTCGGAAAGCTGGAAACGCCAACGTCAATTACTTGTCTGACGGACGTATCGTTCAAGAGTTATCGCGCGTTGAAAACTAACCCTAACCCTAGCCAATTAAGAGAACCGTAAGTCCGTGTGCTGGGAAACACATATCAGCGCGTCCGCCTCGTCGTTCTGAGTCAGAAAATGGTCTCGGTTTTTTACAGAAGATTTCTGGCGGCTAAGTGGCTATTACACCCACTTCCCGACATCGTAGAGACACGAGACCACCACAGCTGTATTCAGCGGGAAAAAGTGAGTCTAGGGAGCCCGCTCCCGACGCTCAAAGACACTCGGAAGACCCAAAGGTCAAGCGTTGACATTTAAGGCTTTAATTTGCGGCCTTTTAGCTTTAAAATTCAATAAGATATTCAAAAAAATTGCTGTCTTCACAAACAAGACTGTTTCTAAATGTTTGAAGCGTCCCGAATCCGATGGAAGTGGTTTCGTAGCTCTCCGACACTGCTAACTCTCCGCCAAATCAAAAGAGACACGTTTTTTCAGCCCCTAGAGCTCAATTATTATTATTTTTTTTTAAACAACACATTTTCTGAATCACTTTTTCATGCCGGATTTAATGGAATTGGTCCCGTCGCTCTACGACACTCCTAAGGTCTGGGGTAAATTTTACTAAGTCCCAGAGCTTGGGGACACCAAAATAAGTGCACTGGGGACTATTACCAGTCGATCCCAAATCACTTGAAACATGCAAAAAAAGAAAAAAAATTCAAAAAAAAGAAAAAAAAAGAAAAAAAAAGGAAAAAAAATCAAAAAAAAAAAAAAAAAAAGAAAAAAAAAAGAAAAAAAAAAGAAACTAAACCAAAAAAAAAAAAAAAAAAAAAACCTTCTTGATGTGGACTTAGACTTGTCTTAGTACTACAACTACAACCTATCTCAAACCCTCACCCTGAACCTAACCCGCAGACTTGTATACACTAACCCTAACCAGTCTTAGTACTACAACTACTACCTATCTCAAACCCTCACCCTAAACCTAACCCGCAGACTTGTATACACTAAGCCTAACCCTAAAAAAAAAAAAAAAAAATCTGGAAAAAAACACAAGTGTCAAAACACTTCCGGGTTCGCTGTTGCGCCCCCTTCTGGACATTTTAGACAAAACTCTCAAGAGGGAAAAAGATTCGCAGTGGCCTACTTAGTACGTAGGCAAAAGTTTTTTTTTTTTAGTGCAATTTCAATGGCAGACTAATGGTGGCGCTGTTGCCGCTAGGATTAGCTTTAAAGTGCGATAGCTCCTCCCACAAAGGTCGACACGGTCCCATCTTTTAGTATGTTATATAGCTTGTCGAGACGGACATTTGGATATGTGTCTCTCCGCACACGGTCGCACGGTTCCTAACCCTAGGGTTAGCCTTTAAAGTGCGATAGCTCCTCCCACAAAGGTCGACACGGTCCCATCTTTTAGTATGTTATATAGCTTGTCGAGACGGACATTTGGATATGTGTCTCTCCGCACACGGTCGCACGGTTCCTAACCCTAGGGTTAGCCTTTAAAGTGCGATAGCTCCTCCCACAAAGGTCAGAAATAAAAGTTAGTCGCGTCCACGCGTAGCTATCGATGAGACGAACGCGATGATATGTGGCTCGCTTCTGGTACTCAATTTTAAATTTAGCATTTAAACCAAAAACACATTCTTAGCATCGGTAACCCTATAAGCCTTTCGATCAGGTAAAACTAGGGTTATCTAGGGTTAGGGTTAGGGGCTACGGGGGTCGCACGACAATGGCGGACATATCAGATCGTAGGCCTCGGAAAGCTGGAAACGCCAACGTCAATTACTTGTCTGACGGACGTATCGTTCAAGAGTTATCGCGCGTTGAAAACTAACCCTAACCCTAGCCAATTAAGAGAACCGTAAGTCCGTGTGCTGGGAAACACATATCAGCGCGTCCGCCTCGTCGTTCTGAGTCAGAAAATGGTCTCGGTTTTTTACAGAAGATTTCTGGCGGCTAAGTGGCTATTACACCCACTTCCCGACATCGTAGAGACACGAGACCACCACAGCTGTATTCAGCGGGAAAAAGTGAGTCTAGGGAGCCCGCTCCCGACGCTCAAAGACACTCGGAAGACCCAAAGGTCAAGCGTTGACATTTAAGGCTTTAATTTGCGGCCTTTTAGCTTTAAAATTCAATAAGATATTCAAAAAAATTGCTGTCTTCACAAACAAGACTGTTTCTAAATGTTTGAAGCGTCCCGAATCCGATGGAAGTGGTTTCGTAGCTCTCCGACACTGCTAACTCTCCGCCAAATCAAAAGAGACACGTTTTTTCAGCCCCTAGAGCTCAATTATTATTATTTTTTTTTAAACAACACATTTTCTGAATCACTTTTTCATGCCGGATTTAATGGAATTGGTCCCGTCGCTCTACGACACTCCTAAGGTCTGGGGTAAATTTTACTAAGTCCCAGAGCTTGGGGACACCAAAATAAGTGCACTGGGGACTATTACCAGTCGATCCCAAATCACTTGAAACATGCAAAAAAAGAAAAAAAATTCAAAAAAAAGAAAAAAAAAGAAAAAAAAAGAAAAAAAATTCAAAAAAAAAAAAAAAAAAAGAAAAAAAAAAGAAAAAAAAAAAGAAACTAAACCAAAAAAAAAAAAAAAAAAAAAACCTTCTTGATGTGGACTTAGACTTGTCTTAGTACTACAACTACAACCTATCTCAAACCCTCACCCTGAACCTAACCCGCAGACTTGTATACACTAACCCTAACCAGTCTTAGTACTACAACTACTACCTATCTCAAACCCTCACCCTAAACCTAACCCGCAGACTTGTATACACTAAGCCTAACCCTAAAAAAAAAAAAAAAAAATCTGGAAAAAAACACAAGTGTCAAAACACTTCCGGGTTCGCTGTTGCGCCCCCTTCTGGACATTTTAGACAAAACTCTCAAGAGGGAAAAAGATTCGCAGTGGCCTACTTAGTACGTAGGCAAAAGTTTTTTTTTTTTAGTGCAATTTCAATGGCAGACTAATGGTGGCGCTGTTGCCGCTAGGATTAGCTTTAAAGTGCGATAGCTCCTCCCACAAAGGTCGACACGGTCCCATCTTTTAGTATGTTATATAGCTTGTCGAGACGGACATTTGGATATGTGTCTCTCCGCACACGGTCGCACGGTTCCTAACCCTAGGGTTAGCCTTTAAAGTGCGATAGCTCCTCCCACAAAGGTCGACACGGTCCCATCTTTTAGTATGTTATATAGCTTGTCGAGACGGACATTTGGATATGTGTCTCTCCGCACACGGTCGCACGGTTCCTAACCCTAGGGTTAGCCTTTAAAGTGCGATAGCTCCTCCCACAAAGGTCAGAAATAAAAGTTAGTCGCGTCCACGCGTAGCTATCGATGAGACGAACGCGATGATATGTGGCTCGCTTCTGGTACTCAATTTTAAATTTAGCATTTAAACCAAAAACACATTCTTAGCATCGGTAACCCTATAAGCCTTTCGATCAGGTAAAACTAGGGTTATCTAGGGTTAGGGTTAGGGGCTACGGGGGTCGCACGACAATGGCGGACATATCAGATCGTAGGCCTCGGAAAGCTGGAAACGCCAACGTCAATTACTTGTCTGACGGACGTATCGTTCAAGAGTTATCGCGCGTTGAAAACTAACCCTAACCCTAGCCAATTAAGAGAACCGTAAGTCCGTGTGCTGGGAAACACATATCAGCGCGTCCGCCTCGTCGTTCTGAGTCAGAAAATGGTCTCGGTTTTTTACAGAAGATTTCTGGCGGCTAAGTGGCTATTACACCCACTTCCCGACATCGTAGAGACACGAGACCACCACAGCTGTATTCAGCGGGAAAAAGTGAGTCTAGGGAGCCCGCTCCCGACGCTCAAAGACACTCGGAAGACCCAAAGGTCAAGCGTTGACATTTAAGGCTTTAATTTGCGGCCTTTTAGCTTTAAAATTCAATAAGATATTCAAAAAAATTGCTGTCTTCACAAACAAGACTGTTTCTAAATGTTTGAAGCGTCCCGAATCCGATGGAAGTGGTTTCGTAGCTCTCCGACACTGCTAACTCTCCGCCAAATCAAAAGAGACACGTTTTTTCAGCCCCTAGAGCTCAATTATTATTATTTTTTTTTAAACAACACATTTTCTGAATCACTTTTTCATGCCGGATTTAATGGAATTGGTCCCGTCGCTCTACGACACTCCTAAGGTCTGGGGTAAATTTTACTAAGTCCCAGAGCTTGGGGACACCAAAATAAGTGCACTGGGGACTATTACCAGTCGATCCCAAATCACTTGAAACATGCAAAAAAAGAAAAAAAATTCAAAAAAAAGAAAAAAAAAGAAAAAAAAAGAAAAAAAATTCAAAAAAAAAAAAAAAAAAGGAAAAAAAAAAGAAAAAAAAAAAGAAACTAAACCAAAAAAAAAAAAAAAAAAAAAACCTTCTTGATGTGGACTTAGACTTGTCTTAGTACTACAACTACAACCTATCTCAAACCCTCACCCTGAACCTAACCCGCAGACTTGTATACACTAACCCTAACCAGTCTTAGTACTACAACTACTACCTATCTCAAACCCTCACCCTAAACCTAACCCGCAGACTTGTATACACTAAGCCTAACCCTAAAAAAAAAAAAAAAAAATCTGGAAAAAAACACAAGTGTCAAAACACTTCCGGGTTCGCTGTTGCGCCCCCTTCTGGACATTTTAGACAAAACTCTCAAGAGGGAAAAAGATTCGCAGTGGCCTACTTAGTACGTAGGCAAAAGTTTTTTTTTTTTAGTGCAATTTCAATGGCAGACTAATGGTGGCGCTGTTGCCGCTAGGATTAGCTTTAAAGTGCGATAGCTCCTCCCACAAAGGTCGACACGGTCCCATCTTTTAGTATGTTATATAGCTTGTCGAGACGGACATTTGGATATGTGTCTCTCCGCACACGGTCGCACGGTTCCTAACCCTAGGGTTAGCCTTTAAAGTGCGATAGCTCCTCCCACAAAGGTCGACACGGTCCCATCTTTTAGTATGTTATATAGCTTGTCGAGACGGACATTTGGATATGTGTCTCTCCGCACACGGTCGCACGGTTCCTAACCCTAGGGTTAGCCTTTAAAGTGCGATAGCTCCTCCCACAAAGGTCAGAAATAAAAGTTAGTCGCGTCCACGCGTAGCTATCGATGAGACGAACGCGATGATATGTGGCTCGCTTCTGGTACTCAATTTTAAATTTAGCATTTAAACCAAAACACATTCTTAGCATCGGTAACCCTATAAGCCTTTCGATCAGGTAAAACTAGGGTTATCTAGGGTTAGGGTTAGGGGCTACGGGGGTCGCACGACAATGGCGGACATATCAGATCGTAGGCCTCGGAAAGCTGGAAACGCCAACGTCAATTACTTGTCTGACGGACGTATCGTTCAAGAGTTATCGCGCGTTGAAAACTAACCCTAACCCTAGCCAATTAAGAGAACCGTAAGTCCGTGTGCTGGGAAACACATATCAGCGCGTCCGCCTCGTCGTTCTGAGTCAGAAAATGGTCTCGGTTTTTTACAGAAGATTTCTGGCGGCTAAGTGGCTATTACACCCACTTCCCGACATCGTAGAGACACGAGACCACCACAGCTGTATTCAGCGGGAAAAAGTGAGTCTAGGGAGCCCGCTCCCGACGCTCAAAGACACTCGGAAGACCCAAAGGTCAAGCGTTGACATTTAAGGCTTTAATTTGCGGCCTTTTAGCTTTAAAATTCAATAAGATATTCAAAAAAATTGCTGTCTTCACAAACAAGACTGTTTCTAAATGTTTGAAGCGTCCCGAATCCGATGGAAGTGGTTTCGTAGCTCTCCGACACTGCTAACTCTCCGCCAAATCAAAAGAGACACGTTTTTTCAGCCCCTAGAGCTCAATTATTATTATTTTTTTTTAAACAACACATTTTCTGAATCACTTTTTCATGCCGGATTTAATGGAATTGGTCCCGTCGCTCTACGACACTCCTAAGGTCTGGGGTAAATTTTACTAAGTCCCAGAGCTTGGGGACACCAAAATAAGTGCACTGGGGACTATTACCAGTCGATCCCAAATCACTTGAAACATGCAAAAAAAGAAAAAAAATTCAAAAAAAAGAAAAAAAAAGAAAAAAAAAGAAAAAAAAGAAAAAAAAAAAAAAAAAAAAAGAAAAAAAAAAGAAAAAAAAAAAGAAACTAAACCAAAAAAAAAAAAAAAAAAAAAACCTTCTTGATGTGGACTTAGACTTGTCTTAGTACTACAACTACAACCTATCTCAAACCCTCACCCTGAACCTAACCCGCAGACTTGTATACACTAACCCTAACCAGTCTTAGTACTACAACTACTACCTATCTCAAACCCTCACCCTAAACCTAACCCGCAGACTTGTATACACTAAGCCTAACCCTAAAAAAAAAAAAAAAAAATCTGGAAAAAAACACAAGTGTCAAAACACTTCCGGGTTCGCTGTTGCGCCCCCTTCTGGACATTTTAGACAAAACTCTCAAGAGGGAAAAAGATTCGCAGTGGCCTACTTAGTACGTAGGCAAAAGTTTTTTTTTTTTAGTGCAATTTCAATGGCAGACTAATGGTGGCGCTGTTGCCGCTAGGATTAGCTTTAAAGTGCGATAGCTCCTCCCACAAAGGTCGACACGGTCCCATCTTTTAGTATGTTATATAGCTTGTCGAGACGGACATTTGGATATGTGTCTCTCCGCACACGGTCGCACGGTTCCTAACCCTAGGGTTAGCCTTTAAAGTGCGATAGCTCCTCCCACAAAGGTCGACACGGTCCCATCTTTTAGTATGTTATATAGCTTGTCGAGACGGACATTTGGATATGTGTCTCTCCGCACACGGTCGCACGGTTCCTAACCCTAGGGTTAGCCTTTAAAGTGCGATAGCTCCTCCCACAAAGGTCAGAAATAAAAGTTAGTCGCGTCCACGCGTAGCTATCGATGAGACGAACGCGATGATATGTGGCTCGCTTCTGGTACTCAATTTTAAATTTAGCATTTCAACCAAAAACACATTCTTAGCATCGGTAACCCTATAAGCCTTTCGATCAGGTAAAACTAGGGTTATCTAGGGTTAGGGTTAGGGGCTACGGGGGTCGCACGACAATGGCGGACATATCAGATCGTAGGCCTCGGAAAGCTGGAAACGCCAACGTCAATTACTTGTCTGACGGACGTATCGTTCAAGAGTTATCGCGCGTTGAAAACTAACCCTAACCCTAGCCAATTAAGAGAACCGTAAGTCCGTGTGCTGGGAAACACATATCAGCGCGTCCGCCTCGTCGTTCTGAGTCAGAAAATGGTCTCGGTTTTTTACAGAAGATTTCTGGCGGCTAAGTGGCTATTACACCCACTTCCCGACATCGTAGAGACACGAGACCACCACAGCTGTATTCAGCGGGAAAAAGTGAGTCTAGGGAGCCCGCTCCCGACGCTCAAAGACACTCGGAAGACCCAAAGGTCAAGCGTTGACATTTAAGGCTTTAATTTGCGGCCTTTTAGCTTTAAAATTCAATAAGATATTCAAAAAAATTGCTGTCTTCACAAACAAGACTGTTTCTAAATGTTTGAAGCGTCCCGAATCCGATGGAAGTGGTTTCGTAGCTCTCCGACACTGCTAACTCTCCGCCAAATCAAAAGAGACACGTTTTTTCAGCCCCTAGAGCTCAATTATTATTATTTTTTTTTAAACAACACATTTTCTGAATCACTTTTTCATGCCGGATTTAATGGAATTGGTCCCGTCGCTCTACGACACTCCTAAGGTCTGGGGTAAATTTTACTAAGTCCCAGAGCTTGGGGACACCAAAATAAGTGCACTGGGGACTATTACCAGTCGATCCCAAATCACTTGAAACATGCAAAAAAAGAAAAAAAATTCAAAAAAAAGAAAAAAAAAGAAAAAAAAAGAAAAAAATTCAAAAAAAAAAAAAAAAAAAGAAAAAAAAAAGAAAAAAAAAAAGAAACTAAACCAAAAAAAAAAAAAAAAAAAAAACCTTCTTGATGTGGACTTAGACTTGTCTTAGTACTACAACTACAACCTATCTCAAACCCTCACCCTGAACCTAACCCGCAGACTTGTATACACTAACCCTAACCAGTCTTAGTACTACAACTACTACCTATCTCAAACCCTCACCCTAAACCTAACCCGCAGACTTGTATACACTAAGCCTAACCCTAAAAAAAAAAAAAAAAAATCTGGAAAAAAACACAAGTGTCAAAACACTTCCGGGTTCGCTGTTGCGCCCCCTTCTGGACATTTTAGACAAAACTCTCAAGAGGGAAAAAGATTCGCAGTGGCCTACTTAGTACGTAGGCAAAAGTTTTTTTTTTTTAGTGCAATTTCAATGGCAGACTAATGGTGGCGCTGTTGCCGCTAGGATTAGCTTTAAAGTGCGATAGCTCCTCCCACAAAGGTCGACACGGTCCCATCTTTTAGTATGTTATATAGCTTGTCGAGACGGACATTTGGATATGTGTCTCTCCGCACACGGTCGCACGGTTCCTAACCCTAGGGTTAGCCTTTAAAGTGCGATAGCTCCTCCCACAAAGGTCGACACGGTCCCATCTTTTAGTATGTTATATAGCTTGTCGAGACGGACATTTGGATATGTGTCTCTCCGCACACGGTCGCACGGTTCCTAACCCTAGGGTTAGCCTTTAAAGTGCGATAGCTCCTCCCACAAAGGTCAGAAATAAAAGTTAGTCGCGTCCACGCGTAGCTATCGATGAGACGAACGCGATGATATGTGGCTCGCTTCTGGTACTCAATTTTAAATTTAGCATTTCAACCAAAAACACATTCTTAGCATCGGTAACCCTATAAGCCTTTCGATCAGGTAAAACTAGGGTTATCTAGGGTTAGGGTTAGGGGCTACGGGGGTCGCACGACAATGGCGGACATATCAGATCGTAGGCCTCGGAAAGCTGGAAACGCCAACGTCAATTACTTGTCTGACGGACGTATCGTTCAAGAGTTATCGCGCGTTGAAAACTAACCCTAACCCTAGCCAATTAAGAGAACCGTAAGTCCGTGTGCTGGGAAACACATATCAGCGCGTCCGCCTCGTCGTTCTGAGTCAGAAAATGGTCTCGGTTTTTTACAGAAGATTTCTGGCGGCTAAGTGGCTATTACACCCACTTCCCGACATCGTAGAGACACGAGACCACCACAGCTGTATTCAGCGGGAAAAAGTGAGTCTAGGGAGCCCGCTCCCGACGCTCAAAGACACTCGGAAGACCCAAAGGTCAAGCGTTGACATTTAAGGCTTTAATTTGCGGCCTTTTAGCTTTAAAATTCAATAAGATATTCAAAAAAATTGCTGTCTTCACAAACAAGACTGTTTCTAAATGTTTGAAGCGTCCCGAATCCGATGGAAGTGGTTTCGTAGCTCTCCGACACTGCTAACTCTCCGCCAAATCAAAAGAGACACGTTTTTTCAGCCCCTAGAGCTCAATTATTATTATTTTTTTTTAAACAACACATTTTCTGAATCACTTTTTCATGCCGGATTTAATGGAATTGGTCCCGTCGCTCTACGACACTCCTAAGGTCTGGGGTAAATTTTACTAAGTCCCAGAGCTTGGGGACACCAAAATAAGTGCACTGGGGACTATTACCAGTCGATCCCAAATCACTTGAAACATGCAAAAAAAGAAAAAAAATTCAAAAAAAAGAAAAAAAAAGAAAAAAAAAGAAAAAAATTCAAAAAAAAAAAAAAAAAAAGAAAAAAAAAAGAAAAATAAAAAGAAACTAAACCAAAAAAAAAAAAAAAAAAAAAACCTTCTTGATGTGGACTTAGACTTGTCTTAGTACTACAACTACAACCTATCTCAAACCCTCACCCTGAACCTAACCCGCAGACTTCTATACACTAACCCTAACCAGTCTTAGTACTACAACTACTACCTATCTCAAACCCTCACCCTAAACCTAACCCGCAGACTTGTATACACTAAGCCTAACCCTAAAAAAAAAAAAAAAAAATCTGGAAAAAAACACAAGTGTCAAAACACTTCCGGGTTCGCTGTTGCGCCCCCTTCTGGACATTTTAGACAAAACTCTCAAGAGGGAAAAAGATTCGCAGTGGCCTACTTAGTACGTAGGCAAAAGTTTTTTTTTTTTAGTGCAATTTCAATGGCAGACTAATGGTGGCGCTGTTGCCGCTAGGATTAGCTTTAAAGTGCGATAGCTCCTCCCACAAAGGTCGACACGGTCCCATCTTTTAGTATGTTATATAGCTTGTCGAGACGGACATTTGGATATGTGTCTCTCCGCACACGGTCGCACGGTTCCTAACCCTAGGGTTAGCCTTTAAAGTGCGATAGCTCCTCCCACAAAGGTCGACACGGTCCCATCTTTTAGTATGTTATATAGCTTGTCGAGACGGACATTTGGATATGTGTCTCTCCGCACACGGTCGCACGGTTCCTAACCCTAGGGTTAGCCTTTAAAGTGCGATAGCTCCTCCCACAAAGGTCAGAAATAAAAGTTAGTCGCGTCCACGCGTAGCTATCGATGAGACGAACGCGATGATATGTGGCTCGCTTCTGGTACTCAATTTTAAATTTAGCATTTCAACCAAAAACACATTCTTAGCATCGGTAACCCTATAAGCCTTTCGATCAGGTAAAACTAGGGTTATCTAGGGTTAGGGTTAGGGGCTACGGGGGTCGCACGACAATGGCGGACATATCAGATCGTAGGCCTCGGAAAGCTGGAAACGCCAACGTCAATTACTTGTCTGACGGACGTATCGTTCAAGAGTTATCGCGCGTTGAAAACTAACCCTAACCCTAGCCAATTAAGAGAACCGTAAGTCCGTGTGCTGGGAAACACATATCAGCGCGTCCGCCTCGTCGTTCTGAGTCAGAAAATGGTCTCGGTTTTTTACAGAAGATTTCTGGCGGCTAAGTGGCTATTACACCCACTTCCCGACATCGTAGAGACACGAGACCACCACAGCTGTATTCAGCGGGAAAAAGTGAGTCTAGGGAGCCCGCTCCCGACGCTCAAAGACACTCGGAAGACCCAAAGGTCAAGCGTTGACATTTAAGGCTTTAATTTGCGGCCTTTTAGCTTTAAAATTCAATAAGATATTCAAAAAAATTGCTGTCTTCACAAACAAGACTGTTTCTAAATGTTTGAAGCGTCCCGAATCCGATGGAAGTGGTTTCGTAGCTCTCCGACACTGCTAACTCTCCGCCAAATCAAAAGAGACACGTTTTTTCAGCCCCTAGAGCTCAATTATTATTATTTTTTTTTAAACAACACATTTTCTGAATCACTTTTTCATGCCGGATTTAATGGAATTGGTCCCGTCGCTCTACGACACTCCTAAGGTCTGGGGTAAATTTTACTAAGTCCCAGAGCTTGGGGACACCAAAATAAGTGCACTGGGGACTATTACCAGTCGATCCCAAATCACTTGAAACATGCAAAAAAAGAAAAAAAATTCAAAAAAAAGAAAAAAAAAGAAAAAAAAAGAAAAAAAATTCAAAAAAAAAAAAAAAAAAAGAAAAAAAAAAGAAAAAAAAAAAGAAACTAAACCAAAAAAAAAAAAAAAAAAAAAACCTTCTTGATGTGGACTTAGACTTGTCTTAGTACTACAACTACAACCTATCTCAAACCCTCACCCTGAACCTAACCCGCAGACTTGTATACACTAACCCTAACCAGTCTTAGTACTACAACTACTACCTATCTCAAACCCTCACCCTAAACCTAACCCGCAGACTTGTATACACTAAGCCTAACCCTAAAAAAAAAAAAAAAAAATCTGGAAAAAAACACAAGTGTCAAAACACTTCCGGGTTCGCTGTTGCGCCCCCTTCTGGACATTTTAGACAAAACTCTCAAGAGGGAAAAAGATTCGCAGTGGCCTACTTAGTACGTAGGCAAAAGTTTTTTTTTTTTAGTGCAATTTCAATGGCAGACTAATGGTGGCGCTGTTGCCGCTAGGATTAGCTTTAAAGTGCGATAGCTCCTCCCACAAAGGTCGACACGGTCCCATCTTTTAGTATGTTATATAGCTTGTCGAGACGGACATTTGGATATGTGTCTCTCCGCACACGGTCGCACGGTTCCTAACCCTAGGGTTAGCCTTTAAAGTGCGATAGCTCCTCCCACAAAGGTCGACACGGTCCCATCTTTTAGTATGTTATATAGCTTGTCGAGACGGACATTTGGATATGTGTCTCTCCGCACACGGTCGCACGGTTCCTAACCCTAGGGTTAGCCTTTAAAGTGCGATAGCTCCTCCCACAAAGGTCAGAAATAAAAGTTAGTCGCGTCCACGCGTAGCTATCGATGAGACGAACGCGATGATATGTGGCTCGCTTCTGGTACTCAATTTTAAATTTAGCATTTCAACCAAAAACACATTCTTAGCATCGGTAACCCTATAAGCCTTTCGATCAGGTAAAACTAGGGTTATCTAGGGTTAGGGTTAGGGGCTACGGGGGTCGCACGACAATGGCGGACATATCAGATCGTAGGCCTCGGAAAGCTGGAAACGCCAACGTCAATTACTTGTCTGACGGACGTATCGTTCAAGAGTTATCGCGCGTTGAAAACTAACCCTAACCCTAGCCAATTAAGAGAACCGTAAGTCCGTGTGCTGGGAAACACATATCAGCGCGTCCGCCTCGTCGTTCTGAGTCAGAAAATGGTCTCGGTTTTTTACAGAAGATTTCTGGCGGCTAAGTGGCTATTACACCCACTTCCCGACATCGTAGAGACACGAGACCACCACAGCTGTATTCAGCGGGAAAAAGTGAGTCTAGGGAGCCCGCTCCCGACGCTCAAAGACACTCGGAAGACCCAAAGGTCAAGCGTTGACATTTAAGGCTTTAATTTGCGGCCTTTTAGCTTTAAAATTCAATAAGATATTCAAAAAAATTGCTGTCTTCACAAACAAGACTGTTTCTAAATGTTTGAAGCGTCCCGAATCCGATGGAAGTGGTTTCGTAGCTCTCCGACACTGCTAACTCTCCGCCAAATCAAAAGAGACACGTTTTTTCAGCCCCTAGAGCTCAATTATTATTATTTTTTTTTAAACAACACATTTTCTGAATCACTTTTTCATGCCGGATTTAATGGAATTGGTCCCGTCGCTCTACGACACTCCTAAGGTCTGGGGTAAATTTTACTAAGTCCCAGAGCTTGGGGACACCAAAATAAGTGCACTGGGGACTATTACCAGTCGATCCCAAATCACTTGAAACATGCAAAAAAAGAAAAAAAATTCAAAAAAAAGAAAAAAAAAGAAAAAAAATTAAAAAAAAAAAAAAAAAAAGAAAAAAAAAAGAAAAAAAAAAAGAAACTAAACCAAAAAAAAAAAAAAAAAAAAAACCTTCTTGATGTGGACTTAGACTTGTCTTAGTACTACAACTACAACCTATCTCAAACCCTCACCCTGAACCTAACCCGCAGACTTGTATACACTAACCCTAACCAGTCTTAGTACTACAACTACTACCTATCTCAAACCCTCACCCTAAACCTAACCCGCAGACTTGTATACACTAAGCCTAACCCTAAAAAAAAAAAAAAAAAATCTGGAAAAAAACACAAGTGTCAAAACACTTCCGGGTTCGCTGTTGCGCCCCCTTCTGGACATTTTAGACAAAACTCTCAAGAGGGAAAAAGATTCGCAGTGGCCTACTTAGTACGTAGGCAAAAGTTTTTTTTTTTTAGTGCAATTTCAATGGCAGACTAATGGTGGCGCTGTTGCCGCTAGGATTAGCTTTAAAGTGCGATAGCTCCTCCCACAAAGGTCGACACGGTCCCATCTTTTAGTATGTTATATAGCTTGTCGAGACGGACATTTGGATATGTGTCTCTCCGCACACGGTCGCACGGTTCCTAACCCTAGGGTTAGCCTTTAAAGTGCGATAGCTCCTCCCACAAAGGTCGACACGGTCCCATCTTTTAGTATGTTATATAGCTTGTCGAGACGGACATTTGGATATGTGTCTCTCCGCACACGGTCGCACGGTTCCTAACCCTAGGGTTAGCCTTTAAAGTGCGATAGCTCCTCCCACAAAGGTCAGAAATAAAAGTTAGTCGCGTCCACGCGTAGCTATCGATGAGACGAACGCGATGATATGTGGCTCGCTTCTGGTACTCAATTTTAAATTTAGCATTTCAACCAAAAACACATTCTTAGCATCGGTAACCCTATAAGCCTTTCGATCAGGTAAAACTAGGGTTATCTAGGGTTAGGGTTAGGGGCTACGGGGGTCGCACGACAATGGCGGACATATCAGATCGTAGGCCTCGGAAAGCTGGAAACGCCAACGTCAATTACTTGTCTGACGGACGTATCGTTCAAGAGTTATCGCGCGTTGAAAACTAACCCTAACCCTAGCCAATTAAGAGAACCGTAAGTCCGTGTGCTGGGAAACACATATCAGCGCGTCCGCCTCGTCGTTCTGAGTCAGAAAATGGTCTCGGTTTTTTACAGAAGATTTCTGGCGGCTAAGTGGCTATTACACCCACTTCCCGACATCGTAGAGACACGAGACCACCACAGCTGTATTCAGCGGGAAAAAGTGAGTCTAGGGAGCCCGCTCCCGACGCTCAAAGACACTCGGAAGACCCAAAGGTCAAGCGTTGACATTTAAGGCTTTAATTTGCGGCCTTTTAGCTTTAAAATTCAATAAGATATTCAAAAAAATTGCTGTCTTCACAAACAAGACTGTTTCTAAATGTTTGAAGCGTCCCGAATCCGATGGAAGTGGTTTCGTAGCTCTCCGACACTGCTAACTCTCCGCCAAATCAAAAGAGACACGTTTTTTCAGCCCCTAGAGCTCAATTATTATTATTTTTTTTTAAACAACACATTTTCTGAATCACTTTTTCATGCCGGATTTAATGGAATTGGTCCCGTCGCTCTACGACACTCCTAAGGTCTGGGGTAAATTTTACTAAGTCCCAGAGCTTGGGGACACCAAAATAAGTGCACTGGGGACTATTACCAGTCGATCCCAAATCACTTGAAACATGCAAAAAAAGAAAAAAAATTCAAAAAAAAGAAAAAAAAAAAAAAAAAAAAAAAAAATTCAAAAAAAAAAAAAAAAAAAGAAAAAAAAAAGAAAAAAAAAAGAAACTAAACCAAAAAAAAAAAAAAAAAAAAAACCTTCTTGATGTGGACTTAGACTTGTCTTAGTACTACAACTACAACCTATCTCAAACCCTCACCCTGAACCTAACCCGCAGACTTGTATACACTAACCCTAACCAGTCTTAGTACTACAACTACTACCTATCTCAAACCCTCACCCTAAACCTAACCCGCAGACTTGTATACACTAAGCCTAACCCTAAAAAAAAAAAAAAAAAATCTGGAAAAAAACACAAGTGTCAAAACACTTCCGGGTTCGCTGTTGCGCCCCCTTCTGGACATTTTAGACAAAACTCTCAAGAGGGAAAAAGATTCGCAGTGGCCTACTTAGTACGTAGGCAAAAGTTTTTTTTTTTAGTGCAATTTCAATGGCAGACTAATGGTGGCGCTGTTGCCGCTAGGATTAGCTTTAAAGTGCGATAGCTCCTCCCACAAAGGTCGACACGGTCCCATCTTTTAGTATGTTATATAGCTTGTCGAGACGGACATTTGGATATGTGTCTCTCCGCACACGGTCGCACGGTTCCTAACCCTAGGGTTAGCCTTTAAAGTGCGATAGCTCCTCCCACAAAGGTCGACACGGTCCCATCTTTTAGTATGTTATATAGCTTGTCGAGACGGACATTTGGATATGTGTCTCTCCGCACACGGTCGCACGGTTCCTAACCCTAGGGTTAGCCTTTAAAGTGCGATAGCTCCTCCCACAAAGGTCAGAAATAAAAGTTAGTCGCGTCCACGCGTAGCTATCGATGAGACGAACGCGATGATATGTGGCTCGCTTCTGGTACTCAATTTTAAATTTAGCATTTCAACCAAAAACACATTCTTAGCATCGGTAACCCTATAAGCCTTTCGATCAGGTAAAACTAGGGTTATCTAGGGTTAGGGTTAGGGGCTACGGGGGTCGCACGACAATGGCGGACATATCAGATCGTAGGCCTCGGAAAGCTGGAAACGCCAACGTCAATTACTTGTCTGACGGACGTATCGTTCAAGAGTTATCGCGCGTTGAAAACTAACCCTAACCCTAGCCAATTAAGAGAACCGTAAGTCCGTGTGCTGGGAAACACATATCAGCGCGTCCGCCTCGTCGTTCTGAGTCAGAAAATGGTCTCGGTTTTTTACAGAAGATTTCTGGCGGCTAAGTGGCTATTACACCCACTTCCCGACATCGTAGAGACACGAGACCACCACAGCTGTATTCAGCGGGAAAAAGTGAGTCTAGGGAGCCCGCTCCCGACGCTCAAAGACACTCGGAAGACCCAAAGGTCAAGCGTTGACATTTAAGGCTTTAATTTGCGGCCTTTTAGCTTTAAAATTCAATAAGATATTCAAAAAAATTGCTGTCTTCACAAACAAGACTGTTTCTAAATGTTTGAAGCGTCCCGAATCCGATGGAAGTGGTTTCGTAGCTCTCCGACACTGCTAACTCTCCGCCAAATCAAAAGAGACACGTTTTTTCAGCCCCTAGAGCTCAATTATTATTATTTTTTTTTAAACAACACATTTTCTGAATCACTTTTTCATGCCGGATTTAATGGAATTGGTCCCGTCGCTCTACGACACTCCTAAGGTCTGGGGTAAATTTTACTAAGTCCCAGAGCTTGGGGACACCAAAATAAGTGCACTGGGGACTATTACCAGTCGATCCCAAATCACTTGAAACATGCAAAAAAAGAAAAAAAATTCAAAAAAAAGAAAAAAAAAGAAAAAAAATTAAAAAAAAAAAAAAAAAAAGAAAAAAAAAAGAAAAAAAAAAAGAAACTAAACCAAAAAAAAAAAAAAAAAAAAAACCTTCTTGATGTGGACTTAGACTTGTCTTAGTACTACAACTACAACCTATCTCAAACCCTCACCCTGAACCTAACCCGCAGACTTGTATACACTAACCCTAACCAGTCTTAGTACTACAACTACTACCTATCTCAAACCCTCACCCTAAACCTAACCCGCAGACTTGTATACACTAAGCCTAACCCTAAAAAAAAAAAAAAAAAATCTGGAAAAAAACACAAGTGTCAAAACACTTCCGGGTTCGCTGTTGCGCCCCCTTCTGGACATTTTAGACAAAACTCTCAAGAGGGAAAAAGATTCGCAGTGGCCTACTTAGTACGTAGGCAAAAGTTTTTTTTTTTTAGTGCAATTTCAATGGCAGACTAATGGTGGCGCTGTTGCCGCTAGGATTAGCTTTAAAGTGCGATAGCTCCTCCCACAAAGGTCGACACGGTCCCATCTTTTAGTATGTTATATAGCTTGTCGAGACGGACATTTGGATATGTGTCTCTCCGCACACGGTCGCACGGTTCCTAACCCTAGGGTTAGCCTTTAAAGTGCGATAGCTCCTCCCACAAAGGTCGACACGGTCCCATCTTTTAGTATGTTATATAGCTTGTCGAGACGGACATTTGGATATGTGTCTCTCCGCACACGGTCGCACGGTTCCTAACCCTAGGGTTAGCCTTTAAAGTGCGATAGCTCCTCCCACAAAGGTCAGAAATAAAAGTTAGTCGCGTCCACGCGTAGCTATCGATGAGACGAACGCGATGATATGTGGCTCGCTTCTGGTACTCAATTTTAAATTTAGCATTTCAACCAAAAACACATTCTTAGCATCGGTAACCCTATAAGCCTTTCGATCAGGTAAAACTAGGGTTATCTAGGGTTAGGGTTAGGGGCTACGGGGGTCGCACGACAATGGCGGACATATCAGATCGTAGGCCTCGGAAAGCTGGAAACGCCAACGTCAATTACTTGTCTGACGGACGTATCGTTCAAGAGTTATCGCGCGTTGAAAACTAACCCTAACCCTAGCCAATTAAGAGAACCGTAAGTCCGTGTGCTGGGAAACACATATCAGCGCGTCCGCCTCGTCGTTCTGAGTCAGAAAATGGTCTCGGTTTTTTACAGAAGATTTCTGGCGGCTAAGTGGCTATTACACCCACTTCCCGACATCGTAGAGACACGAGACCACCACAGCTGTATTCAGCGGGAAAAAGTGAGTCTAGGGAGCCCGCTCCCGACGCTCAAAGACACTCGGAAGACCCAAAGGTCAAGCGTTGACATTTAAGGCTTTAATTTGCGGCCTTTTAGCTTTAAAATTCAATAAGATATTCAAAAAAATTGCTGTCTTCACAAACAAGACTGTTTCTAAATGTTTGAAGCGTCCCGAATCCGATGGAAGTGGTTTCGTAGCTCTCCGACACTGCTAACTCTCCGCCAAATCAAAAGAGACACGTTTTTTCAGCCCCTAGAGCTCAATTATTATTATTTTTTTTTAAACAACACATTTTCTGAATCACTTTTTCATGCCGGATTTAATGGAATTGGTCCCGTCGCTCTACGACACTCCTAAGGTCTGGGGTAAATTTTACTAAGTCCCAGAGCTTGGGGACACCAAAATAAGTGCACTGGGGACTATTACCAGTCGATCCCAAATCACTTGAAACATGCAAAAAAAGAAAAAAAATTCAAAAAAAAGAAAAAAAAAAAAAAAAAAAAAAAAAATTCAAAAAAAAAAAAAAAAAAAGAAAAAAAAAAGAAAAAAAAAAGAAACTAAACCAAAAAAAAAAAAAAAAAAAAAACCTTCTTGATGTGGACTTAGACTTGTCTTAGTACTACAACTACAACCTATCTCAAACCCTCACCCTGAACCTAACCCGCAGACTTGTATACACTAACCCTAACCAGTCTTAGTACTACAACTACTACCTATCTCAAACCCTCACCCTAAACCTAACCCGCAGACTTGTATACACTAAGCCTAACCCTAAAAAAAAAAAAAAAAAATCTGGAAAAAAACACAAGTGTCAAAACACTTCCGGGTTCGCTGTTGCGCCCCCTTCTGGACATTTTAGACAAAACTCTCAAGAGGGAAAAAGATTCGCAGTGGCCTACTTAGTACGTAGGCAAAAGTTTTTTTTTTTAGTGCAATTTCAATGGCAGACTAATGGTGGCGCTGTTGCCGCTAGGATTAGCTTTAAAGTGCGATAGCTCCTCCCACAAAGGTCGACACGGTCCCATCTTTTAGTATGTTATATAGCTTGTCGAGACGGACATTTGGATATGTGTCTCTCCGCACACGGTCGCACGGTTCCTAACCCTAGGGTTAGCCTTTAAAGTGCGATAGCTCCTCCCACAAAGGTCGACACGGTCCCATCTTTTAGTATGTTATATAGCTTGTCGAGACGGACATTTGGATATGTGTCTCTCCGCACACGGTCGCACGGTTCCTAACCCTAGGGTTAGCCTTTAAAGTGCGATAGCTCCTCCCACAAAGGTCAGAAATAAAAGTTAGTCGCGTCCACGCGTAGCTATCGATGAGACGAACGCGATGATATGTGGCTCGCTTCTGGTACTCAATTTTAAATTTAGCATTTCAACCAAAAACACATTCTTAGCATCCGTAACCCTATAAGCCTTTCGATCAGGTAAAACTAGGGTTATCTAGGGTTAGGGTTAGGGGCTACGGGGGTCGCACGACAATGGCGGACATATCAGATCGTAGGCCTCGGAAAGCTGGAAACGCCAACGTCAATTACTTGTCTGACGGACGTATCGTTCAAGAGTTATCGCGCGTTGAAAACTAACCCTAACCCTAGCCAATTAAGAGAACCGTAAGTCCGTGTGCTGGGAAACACATATCAGCGCGTCCGCCTCGTCGTTCTGAGTCAGAAAATGGTCTCGGTTTTTTACAGAAGATTTCTGGCGGCTAAGTGGCTATTACACCCACTTCCCGACATCGTAGAGACACGAGACCACCACAGCTGTATTCAGCGGGAAAAAGTGAGTCTAGGGAGCCCGCTCCCGACGCTCAAAGACACTCGGAAGACCCAAAGGTCAAGCGTTGACATTTAAGGCTTTAATTTGCGGCCTTTTAGCTTTAAAATTCAATAAGATATTCAAAAAAATTGCTGTCTTCACAAACAAGACTGTTTCTAAATGTTTGAAGCGTCCCGAATCCGATGGAAGTGGTTTCGTAGCTCTCCGACACTGCTAACTCTCCGCCAAATCAAAAGAGACACGTTTTTTCAGCCCCTAGAGCTCAATTATTATTATTTTTTTTTAAACAACACATTTTCTGAATCACTTTTTCATGCCGGATTTAATGGAATTGGTCCCGTCGCTCTACGACACTCCTAAGGTCTGGGGTAAATTTTACTAAGTCCCAGAGCTTGGGGACACCAAAATAAGTGCACTGGGGACTATTACCAGTCGATCCCAAATCACTTGAAACATGCAAAAAAAGAAAAAAAATTCAAAAAAAAGAAAAAAAAAGAAAAAAAAAGAAAAAAAATTCAAAAAAAAAAAAAAAAAAAGAAAAAAAAAAGAAACTAAACCAAAAAAAAAAAAAAAAAAAAAACCTTCTTGATGTGGACTTAGACTTGTCTTAGTACTACAACTACAACCTATCTCAAACCCTCACCCTGAACCTAACCCGCAGACTTGTATACACTAACCCTAACCAGTCTTAGTACTACAACTACTACCTATCTCAAACCCTCACCCTAAACCTAACCCGCAGACTTGTATACACTAAGCCTAACCCTAAAAAAAAAAAAAAAAAATCTGGAAAAAAACACAAGTGTCAAAACACTTCCGGGTTCGCTGTTGCGCCCCCTTCTGGACATTTTAGACAAAACTCTCAAGAGGGAAAAAGATTCGCAGTGGCCTACTTAGTACGTAGGCAAAAGTTTTTTTTTTTTAGTGCAATTTCAATGGCAGACTAATGGTGGCGCTGTTGCCGCTAGGATTAGCTTTAAAGTGCGATAGCTCCTCCCACAAAGGTCGACACGGTCCCATCTTTTAGTATGTTATATAGCTTGTCGAGACGGACATTTGGATATGTGTCTCTCCGCACACGGTCGCACGGTTCCTAACCCTAGGGTTAGCCTTTAAAGTGCGATAGCTCCTCCCACAAAGGTCGACACGGTCCCATCTTTTAGTATGTTATATAGCTTGTCGAGACGGACATTTGGATATGTGTCTCTCCGCACACGGTCGCACGGTTCCTAACCCTAGGGTTAGCCTTTAAAGTGCGATAGCTCCTCCCACAAAGGTCAGAAATAAAAGTTAGTCGCGTCCACGCGTAGCTATCGATGAGACGAACGCGATGATATGTGGCTCGCTTCTGGTACTCAATTTTAAATTTAGCATTTCAACCAAAAACACATTCTTAGCATCGGTAACCCTATAAGCCTTTCGATCAGGTAAAACTAGGGTTATCTAGGGTTAGGGTTAGGGGCTACGGGGGTCGCACGACAATGGCGGACATATCAGATCGTAGGCCTCGGAAAGCTGGAAACGCCAACGTCAATTACTTGTCTGACGGACGTATCGTTCAAGAGTTATCGCGCGTTGAAAACTAACCCTAACCCTAGCCAATTAAGAGAACCGTAAGTCCGTGTGCTGGGAAACACATATCAGCGCGTCCGCCTCGTCGTTCTGAGTCAGAAAATGGTCTCGGTTTTTTACAGAAGATTTCTGGCGGCTAAGTGGCTATTACACCCACTTCCCGACATCGTAGAGACACGAGACCACCACAGCTGTATTCAGCGGGAAAAAGTGAGTCTAGGGAGCCCGCTCCCGACGCTCAAAGACACTCGGAAGACCCAAAGGTCAAGCGTTGACATTTAAGGCTTTAATTTGCGGCCTTTTAGCTTTAAAATTCAATAAGATATTCAAAAAAATTGCTGTCTTCACAAACAAGACTGTTTCTAAATGTTTGAAGCGTCCCGAATCCGATGGAAGTGGTTTCGTAGCTCTCCGACACTGCTAACTCTCCGCCAAATCAAAAGAGACACGTTTTTTCAGCCCCTAGAGCTCAATTATTATTATTTTTTTTTAAACAACACATTTTCTGAATCACTTTTTCATGCCGGATTTAATGGAATTGGTCCCGTCGCTCTACGACACTCCTAAGGTCTGGGGTAAATTTTACTAAGTCCCAGAGCTTGGGGACACCAAAATAAGTGCACTGGGGACTATTACCAGTCGATCCCAAATCACTTGAAACATGCAAAAAAAGAAAAAAAATTCAAAAAAAAGAAAAAAAAAGAAAAAAAAAGAAAAAAAATTCAAAAAAAAAAAAAAAAAAAGAAAAAAAAAAGAAAAAAAAAAGAAACTAAACCAAAAAAAAAAAAAAAAAAAAAACCTTCTTGATGTGGACTTAGACTTGTCTTAGTACTACAACTACAACCTATCTCAAACCCTCACCCTGAACCTAACCCGCAGACTTGTATACACTAACCCTAACCAGTCTTAGTACTACAACTACTACCTATCTCAAACCCTCACCCTAAACCTAACCCGCAGACTTGTATACACTAAGCCTAACCCTAAAAAAAAAAAAAAAAAATCTGGAAAAAAACACAAGTGTCAAAACACTTCCGGGTTCGCTGTTGCGCCCCCTTCTGGACATTTTAGACAAAACTCTCAAGAGGGAAAAAGATTCGCAGTGGCCTACTTAGTACGTAGGCAAAAGTTTTTTTTTTTTAGTGCAATTTCAATGGCAGACTAATGGTGGCGCTGTTGCCGCTAGGATTAGCTTTAAAGTGCGATAGCTCCTCCCACAAAGGTCGACACGGTCCCATCTTTTAGTATGTTATATAGCTTGTCGAGACGGACATTTGGATATGTGTCTCTCCGCACACGGTCGCACGGTTCCTAACCCTAGGGTTAGCCTTTAAAGTGCGATAGCTCCTCCCACAAAGGTCGACACGGTCCCATCTTTTAGTATGTTATATAGCTTGTCGAGACGGACATTTGGATATGTGTCTCTCCGCACACGGTCGCACGGTTCCTAACCCTAGGGTTAGCCTTTAAAGTGCGATAGCTCCTCCCACAAAGGTCAGAAATAAAAGTTAGTCGCGTCCACGCGTAGCTATCGATGAGACGAACGCGATGATATGTGGCTCGCTTCTGGTACTCAATTTTAAATTTAGCATTTCAACCAAAAACACATTCTTAGCATCGGTAACCCTATAAGCCTTTCGATCAGGTAAAACTAGGGTTATCTAGGGTTAGGGTTAGGGGCTACGGGGGTCGCACGACAATGGCGGACATATCAGATCGTAGGCCTCGGAAAGCTGGAAACGCCAACGTCAATTACTTGTCTGACGGACGTATCGTTCAAGAGTTATCGCGCGTTGAAAACTAACCCTAACCCTAGCCAATTAAGAGAACCGTAAGTCCGTGTGCTGGGAAACACATATCAGCGCGTCCGCCTCGTCGTTCTGAGTCAGAAAATGGTCTCGGTTTTTTACAGAAGATTTCTGGCGGCTAAGTGGCTATTACACCCACTTCCCGACATCGTAGAGACACGAGACCACCACAGCTGTATTCAGCGGGAAAAAGTGAGTCTAGGGAGCCCGCTCCCGACGCTCAAAGACACTCGGAAGACCCAAAGGTCAAGCGTTGACATTTAAGGCTTTAATTTGCGGCCTTTTAGCTTTAAAATTCAATAAGATATTCAAAAAAATTGCTGTCTTCACAAACAAGACTGTTTCTAAATGTTTGAAGCGTCCCGAATCCGATGGAAGTGGTTTCGTAGCTCTCCGACACTGCTAACTCTCCGCCAAATCAAAAGAGACACGTTTTTTCAGCCCCTAGAGCTCAATTATTATTATTTTTTTTTAAACAACACATTTTCTGAATCACTTTTTCATGCCGGATTTAATGGAATTGGTCCCGTCGCTCTACGACACTCCTAAGGTCTGGGGTAAATTTTACTAAGTCCCAGAGCTTGGGGACACCAAAATAAGTGCACTGGGGACTATTACCAGTCGATCCCAAATCACTTGAAACATGCAAAAAAAGAAAAAAAATTCAAAAAAAAGAAAAAAAAAGAAAAAAAAAGAAAAAAAATTCAAAAAAAAAAAAAAAAAAAGAAAAAAAAAAGAAAAAAAAAAGAAACTAAACCAAAAAAAAAAAAAAAAAAAAAACCTTCTTGATGTGGACTTAGACTTGTCTTAGTACTACAACTACAACCTATCTCAAACCCTCACCCTGAACCTAACCCGCAGACTTGTATACACTAACCCTAACCAGTCTTAGTACTACAACTACTACCTATCTCAAACCCTCACCCTAAACCTAACCCGCAGACTTGTATACACTAAGCCTAACCCTAAAAAAAAAAAAAAAAAATCTGGAAAAAAACACAAGTGTCAAAACACTTCCGGGTTCGCTGTTGCGCCCCCTTCTGGACATTTTAGACAAAACTCTCAAGAGGGAAAAAGATTCGCAGTGGCCTACTTAGTACGTAGGCAAAAGTTTTTTTTTTTTAGTGCAATTTCAATGGCAGACTAATGGTGGCGCTGTTGCCGCTAGGATTAGCTTTAAAGTGCGATAGCTCCTCCCACAAAGGTCGACACGGTCCCATCTTTTAGTATGTTATATAGCTTGTCGAGACGGACATTTGGATATGTGTCTCTCCGCACACGGTCGCACGGTTCCTAACCCTAGGGTTAGCCTTTAAAGTGCGATAGCTCCTCCCACAAAGGTCGACACGGTCCCATCTTTTAGTATGTTATATAGCTTGTCGAGACGGACATTTGGATATGTGTCTCTCCGCACACGGTCGCACGGTTCCTAACCCTAGGGTTAGCCTTTAAAGTGCGATAGCTCCTCCCACAAAGGTCAGAAATAAAAGTTAGTCGCGTCCACGCGTAGCTATCGATGAGACGAACGCGATGATATGTGGCTCGCTTCTGGTACTCAATTTTAAATTTAGCATTTCAACCAAAAACACATTCTTAGCATCGGTAACCCTATAAGCCTTTCGATCAGGTAAAACTAGGGTTATCTAGGGTTAGGGTTAGGGGCTACGGGGGTCGCACGACAATGGCGGACATATCAGATCGTAGGCCTCGGAAAGCTGGAAACGCCAACGTCAATTACTTGTCTGACGGACGTATCGTTCAAGAGTTATCGCGCGTTGAAAACTAACCCTAACCCTAGCCAATTAAGAGAACCGTAAGTCCGTGTGCTGGGAAACACATATCAGCGCGTCCGCCTCGTCGTTCTGAGTCAGAAAATGGTCTCGGTTTTTTACAGAAGATTTCTGGCGGCTAAGTGGCTATTACACCCACTTCCCGACATCGTAGAGACACGAGACCACCACAGCTGTATTCAGCGGGAAAAAGTGAGTCTAGGGAGCCCGCTCCCGACGCTCAAAGACACTCGGAAGACCCAAAGGTCAAGCGTTGACATTTAAGGCTTTAATTTGCGGCCTTTTAGCTTTAAAATTCAATAAGATATTCAAAAAAATTGCTGTCTTCACAAACAAGACTGTTTCTAAATGTTTGAAGCGTCCCGAATCCGATGGAAGTGGTTTCGTAGCTCTCCGACACTGCTAACTCTCCGCCAAATCAAAAGAGACACGTTTTTTCAGCCCCTAGAGCTCAATTATTATTATTTTTTTTTAAACAACACATTTTCTGAATCACTTTTTCATGCCGGATTTAATGGAATTGGTCCCGTCGCTCTACGACACTCCTAAGGTCTGGGGTAAATTTTACTAAGTCCCAGAGCTTGGGGACACCAAAATAAGTGCACTGGGGACTATTACCAGTCGATCCCAAATCACTTGAAACATGCAAAAAAAGAAAAAAAATTCAAAAAAAAGAAAAAAAAAGAAAAAAAAAGAAAAAAAATTCAAAAAAAAAAAAAAAAAAAGAAAAAAAAAAGAAACTAAACCAAAAAAAAAAAAAAAAAAAAAACCTTCTTGATGTGGACTTAGACTTGTCTTAGTACTACAACTACAACCTATCTCAAACCCTCACCCTGAACCTAACCCGCAGACTTGTATACACTAACCCTAACCAGTCTTAGTACTACAACTACTACCTATCTCAAACCCTCACCCTAAACCTAACCCGCAGACTTGTATACACTAAGCCTAACCCTAAAAAAAAAAAAAAAAAATCTGGAAAAAAACACAAGTGTCAAAACACTTCCGGGTTCGCTGTTGCGCCCCCTTCTGGACATTTTAGACAAAACTCTCAAGAGGGAAAAAGATTCGCAGTGGCCTACTTAGTACGTAGGCAAAAGTTTTTTTTTTTTAGTGCAATTTCAATGGCAGACTAATGGTGGCGCTGTTGCCGCTAGGATTAGCTTTAAAGTGCGATAGCTCCTCCCACAAAGGTCGACACGGTCCCATCTTTTAGTATGTTATATAGCTTGTCGAGACGGACATTTGGATATGTGTCTCTCCGCACACGGTCGCACGGTTCCTAACCCTAGGGTTAGCCTTTAAAGTGCGATAGCTCCTCCCACAAAGGTCGACACGGTCCCATCTTTTAGTATGTTATATAGCTTGTCGAGACGGACATTTGGATATGTGTCTCTCCGCACACGGTCGCACGGTTCCTAACCCTAGGGTTAGCCTTTAAAGTGCGATAGCTCCTCCCACAAAGGTCAGAAATAAAAGTTAGTCGCGTCCACGCGTAGCTATCGATGAGACGAACGCGATGATATGTGGCTCGCTTCTGGTACTCAATTTTAAATTTAGCATTTCAACCAAAAACACATTCTTAGCATCGGTAACCCTATAAGCCTTTCGATCAGGTAAAACTAGGGTTATCTAGGGTTAGGGTTAGGGGCTACGGGGGTCGCACGACAATGGCGGACATATCAGATCGTAGGCCTCGGAAAGCTGGAAACGCCAACGTCAATTACTTGTCTGACGGACGTATCGTTCAAGAGTTATCGCGCGTTGAAAACTAACCCTAACCCTAGCCAATTAAGAGAACCGTAAGTCCGTGTGCTGGGAAACACATATCAGCGCGTCCGCCTCGTCGTTCTGAGTCAGAAAATGGTCTCGGTTTTTTACAGAAGATTTCTGGCGGCTAAGTGGCTATTACACCCACTTCCCGACATCGTAGAGACACGAGACCACCACAGCTGTATTCAGCGGGAAAAAGTGAGTCTAGGGAGCCCGCTCCCGACGCTCAAAGACACTCGGAAGACCCAAAGGTCAAGCGTTGACATTTAAGGCTTTAATTTGCGGCCTTTTAGCTTTAAAATTCAATAAGATATTCAAAAAAATTGCTGTCTTCACAAACAAGACTGTTTCTAAATGTTTGAAGCGTCCCGAATCCGATGGAAGTGGTTTCGTAGCTCTCCGACACTGCTAACTCTCCGCCAAATCAAAAGAGACACGTTTTTTCAGCCCCTAGAGCTCAATTATTATTATTTTTTTTTAAACAACACATTTTCTGAATCACTTTTTCATGCCGGATTTAATGGAATTGGTCCCGTCGCTCTACGACACTCCTAAGGTCTGGGGTAAATTTTACTAAGTCCCAGAGCTTGGGGACACCAAAATAAGTGCACTGGGGACTATTACCAGTCGATCCCAAATCACTTGAAACATGCAAAAAAAGAAAAAAAATTCAAAAAAAAGAAAAAAAAAGAAAAAAAAAGAAAAAAAATTCAAAAAAAAAAAAAAAAAAAGAAAAAAAAAAGAAAAAAAAAAGAAACTAAACCAAAAAAAAAAAAAAAAAAAAAACCTTCTTGATGTGGACTTAGACTTGTCTTAGTACTACAACTACAACCTATCTCAAACCCTCACCCTGAACCTAACCCGCAGACTTGTATACACTAACCCTAACCAGTCTTAGTACTACAACTACTACCTATCTCAAACCCTCACCCTAAACCTAACCCGCAGACTTGTATACACTAAGCCTAACCCTAAAAAAAAAAAAAAAAAATCTGGAAAAAAACACAAGTGTCAAAACACTTCCGGGTTCGCTGTTGCGCCCCCTTCTGGACATTTTAGACAAAACTCTCAAGAGGGAAAAAGATTCGCAGTGGCCTACTTAGTACGTAGGCAAAAGTTTTTTTTTTTTAGTGCAATTTCAATGGCAGACTAATGGTGGCGCTGTTGCCGCTAGGATTAGCTTTAAAGTGCGATAGCTCCTCCCACAAAGGTCGACACGGTCCCATCTTTTAGTATGTTATATAGCTTGTCGAGACGGACATTTGGATATGTGTCTCTCCGCACACGGTCGCACGGTTCCTAACCCTAGGGTTAGCCTTTAAAGTGCGATAGCTCCTCCCACAAAGGTCGACACGGTCCCATCTTTTAGTATGTTATATAGCTTGTCGAGACGGACATTTGGATATGTGTCTCTCCGCACACGGTCGCACGGTTCCTAACCCTAGGGTTAGCCTTTAAAGTGCGATAGCTCCTCCCACAAAGGTCAGAAATAAAAGTTAGTCGCGTCCACGCGTAGCTATCGATGAGACGAACGCGATGATATGTGGCTCGCTTCTGGTACTCAATTTTAAATTTAGCATTTCAACCAAAAACACATTCTTAGCATCGGTAACCCTATAAGCCTTTCGATCAGGTAAAACTAGGGTTATCTAGGGTTAGGGTTAGGGGCTACGGGGGTCGCACGACAATGGCGGACATATCAGATCGTAGGCCTCGGAAAGCTGGAAACGCCAACGTCAATTACTTGTCTGACGGACGTATCGTTCAAGAGTTATCGCGCGTTGAAAACTAACCCTAACCCTAGCCAATTAAGAGAACCGTAAGTCCGTGTGCTGGGAAACACATATCAGCGCGTCCGCCTCGTCGTTCTGAGTCAGAAAATGGTCTCGGTTTTTTACAGAAGATTTCTGGCGGCTAAGTGGCTATTACACCCACTTCCCGACATCGTAGAGACACGAGACCACCACAGCTGTATTCAGCGGGAAAAAGTGAGTCTAGGGAGCCCGCTCCCGACGCTCAAAGACACTCGGAAGACCCAAAGGTCAAGCGTTGACATTTAAGGCTTTAATTTGCGGCCTTTTAGCTTTAAAATTCAATAAGATATTCAAAAAAATTGCTGTCTTCACAAACAAGACTGTTTCTAAATGTTTGAAGCGTCCCGAATCCGATGGAAGTGGTTTCGTAGCTCTCCGACACTGCTAACTCTCCGCCAAATCAAAAGAGACACGTTTTTTCAGCCCCTAGAGCTCAATTATTATTATTTTTTTTTAAACAACACATTTTCTGAATCACTTTTTCATGCCGGATTTAATGGAATTGGTCCCGTCGCTCTACGACACTCCTAAGGTCTGGGGTAAATTTTACTAAGTCCCAGAGCTTGGGGACACCAAAATAAGTGCACTGGGGACTATTACCAGTCGATCCCAAATCACTTGAAACATGCAAAAAAAGAAAAAAAATTCAAAAAAAAGAAAAAAAAAGAAAAAAAAAGAAAAAAAATTCAAAAAAAAAAAAAAAAAAAGAAAAAAAAAAGAAAAAAAAAAGAAACTAAACCAAAAAAAAAAAAAAAAAAAAAACCTTCTTGATGTGGACTTAGACTTGTCTTAGTACTACAACTACAACCTATCTCAAACCCTCACCCTGAACCTAACCCGCAGACTTGTATACACTAACCCTAACCAGTCTTAGTACTACAACTACTACCTATCTCAAACCCTCACCCTAAACCTAACCCGCAGACTTGTATACACTAAGCCTAACCCTAAAAAAAAAAAAAAAAAATCTGGAAAAAAACACAAGTGTCAAAACACTTCCGGGTTCGCTGTTGCGCCCCCTTCTGGACATTTTAGACAAAACTCTCAAGAGGGAAAAAGATTCGCAGTGGCCTACTTAGTACGTAGGCAAAAGTTTTTTTTTTTTAGTGCAATTTCAATGGCAGACTAATGGTGGCGCTGTTGCCGCTAGGATTAGCTTTAAAGTGCGATAGCTCCTCCCACAAAGGTCGACACGGTCCCATCTTTTAGTATGTTATATAGCTTGTCGAGACGGACATTTGGATATGTGTCTCTCCGCACACGGTCGCACGGTTCCTAACCCTAGGGTTAGCCTTTAAAGTGCGATAGCTCCTCCCACAAAGGTCGACACGGTCCCATCTTTTAGTATGTTATATAGCTTGTCGAGACGGACATTTGGATATGTGTCTCTCCGCACACGGTCGCACGGTTCCTAACCCTAGGGTTAGCCTTTAAAGTGCGATAGCTCCTCCCACAAAGGTCAGAAATAAAAGTTAGTCGCGTCCACGCGTAGCTATCGATGAGACGAACGCGATGATATGTGGCTCGCTTCTGGTACTCAATTTTAAATTTAGCATTTCAACCAAAAACACATTCTTAGCATCGGTAACCCTATAAGCCTTTCGATCAGGTAAAACTAGGGTTATCTAGGGTTAGGGTTAGGGGCTACGGGGGTCGCACGACAATGGCGGACATATCAGATCGTAGGCCTCGGAAAGCTGGAAACGCCAACGTCAATTACTTGTCTGACGGACGTATCGTTCAAGAGTTATCGCGCGTTGAAAACTAACCCTAACCCTAGCCAATTAAGAGAACCGTAAGTCCGTGTGCTGGGAAACACATATCAGCGCGTCCGCCTCGTCGTTCTGAGTCAGAAAATGGTCTCGGTTTTTTACAGAAGATTTCTGGCGGCTAAGTGGCTATTACACCCACTTCCCGACATCGTAGAGACACGAGACCACCACAGCTGTATTCAGCGGGAAAAAGTGAGTCTAGGGAGCCCGCTCCCGACGCTCAAAGACACTCGGAAGACCCAAAGGTCAAGCGTTGACATTTAAGGCTTTAATTTGCGGCCTTTTAGCTTTAAAATTCAATAAGATATTCAAAAAAATTGCTGTCTTCACAAACAAGACTGTTTCTAAATGTTTGAAGCGTCCCGAATCCGATGGAAGTGGTTTCGTAGCTCTCCGACACTGCTAACTCTCCGCCAAATCAAAAGAGACACGTTTTTTCAGCCCCTAGAGCTCAATTATTATTATTTTTTTTTAAACAACACATTTTCTGAATCACTTTTTCATGCCGGATTTAATGGAATTGGTCCCGTCGCTCTACGACACTCCTAAGGTCTGGGGTAAATTTTACTAAGTCCCAGAGCTTGGGGACACCAAAATAAGTGCACTGGGGACTATTACCAGTCGATCCCAAATCACTTGAAACATGCAAAAAAAGAAAAAAAATTCAAAAAAAAGAAAAAAAAAGAAAAAAAAAGAAAAAAAATTCAAAAAAAAAAAAAAAAAAAGAAAAAAAAAAGAAAAAAAAAAGAAACTAAACCAAAAAAAAAAAAAAAAAAAAAACCTTCTTGATGTGGACTTAGACTTGTCTTAGTACTACAACTACAACCTATCTCAAACCCTCACCCTGAACCTAACCCGCAGACTTGTATACACTAACCCTAACCAGTCTTAGTACTACAACTACTACCTATCTCAAACCCTCACCCTAAACCTAACCCGCAGACTTGTATACACTAAGCCTAACCCTAAAAAAAAAAAAAAAAAATCTGGAAAAAAACACAAGTGTCAAAACACTTCCGGGTTCGCTGTTGCGCCCCCTTCTGGACATTTTAGACAAAACTCTCAAGAGGGAAAAAGATTCGCAGTGGCCTACTTAGTACGTAGGCAAAAGTTTTTTTTTTTTAGTGCAATTTCAATGGCAGACTAATGGTGGCGCTGTTGCCGCTAGGATTAGCTTTAAAGTGCGATAGCTCCTCCCACAAAGGTCGACACGGTCCCATCTTTTAGTATGTTATATAGCTTGTCGAGACGGACATTTGGATATGTGTCTCTCCGCACACGGTCGCACGGTTCCTAACCCTAGGGTTAGCCTTTAAAGTGCGATAGCTCCTCCCACAAAGGTCGACACGGTCCCATCTTTTAGTATGTTATATAGCTTGTCGAGACGGACATTTGGATATGTGTCTCTCCGCACACGGTCGCACGGTTCCTAACCCTAGGGTTAGCCTTTAAAGTGCGATAGCTCCTCCCACAAAGGTCAGAAATAAAAGTTAGTCGCGTCCACGCGTAGCTATCGATGAGACGAACGCGATGATATGTGGCTCGCTTCTGGTACTCAATTTTAAATTTAGCATTTCAACCAAAAACACATTCTTAGCATCGGTAACCCTATAAGCCTTTCGATCAGGTAAAACTAGGGTTATCTAGGGTTAGGGTTAGGGGCTACGGGGGTCGCACGACAATGGCGGACATATCAGATCGTAGGCCTCGGAAAGCTGGAAACGCCAACGTCAATTACTTGTCTGACGGACGTATCGTTCAAGAGTTATCGCGCGTTGAAAACTAACCCTAACCCTAGCCAATTAAGAGAACCGTAAGTCCGTGTGCTGGGAAACACATATCAGCGCGTCCGCCTCGTCGTTCTGAGTCAGAAAATGGTCTCGGTTTTTTACAGAAGATTTCTGGCGGCTAAGTGGCTATTACACCCACTTCCCGACATCGTAGAGACACGAGACCACCACAGCTGTATTCAGCGGGAAAAAGTGAGTCTAGGGAGCCCGCTCCCGACGCTCAAAGACACTCGGAAGACCCAAAGGTCAAGCGTTGACATTTAAGGCTTTAATTTGCGGCCTTTTAGCTTTAAAATTCAATAAGATATTCAAAAAAATTGCTGTCTTCACAAACAAGACTGTTTCTAAATGTTTGAAGCGTCCCGAATCCGATGGAAGTGGTTTCGTAGCTCTCCGACACTGCTAACTCTCCGCCAAATCAAAAGAGACACGTTTTTTCAGCCCCTAGAGCTCAATTATTATTATTTTTTTTTAAACAACACATTTTCTGAATCACTTTTTCATGCCGGATTTAATGGAATTGGTCCCGTCGCTCTACGACACTCCTAAGGTCTGGGGTAAATTTTACTAAGTCCCAGAGCTTGGGGACACCAAAATAAGTGCACTGGGGACTATTACCAGTCGATCCCAAATCACTTGAAACATGCAAAAAAAGAAAAAAAATTCAAAAAAAAGAAAAAAAAAGAAAAAAAAAGAAAAAAAATTCAAAAAAAAAAAAAAAAAAAGAAAAAAAAAAGAAAAAAAAAAGAAACTAAACCAAAAAAAAAAAAAAAAAAAAAACCTTCTTGATGTGGACTTAGACTTGTCTTAGTACTACAACTACAACCTATCTCAAACCCTCACCCTGAACCTAACCCGCAGACTTGTATACACTAACCCTAACCAGTCTTAGTACTACAACTACTACCTATCTCAAACCCTCACCCTAAACCTAACCCGCAGACTTGTATACACTAAGCCTAACCCTAAAAAAAAAAAAAAAAAATCTGGAAAAAAACACAAGTGTCAAAACACTTCCGGGTTCGCTGTTGCGCCCCCTTCTGGACATTTTAGACAAAACTCTCAAGAGGGAAAAAGATTCGCAGTGGCCTACTTAGTACGTAGGCAAAAGTTTTTTTTTTTTAGTGCAATTTCAATGGCAGACTAATGGTGGCGCTGTTGCCGCTAGGATTAGCTTTAAAGTGCGATAGCTCCTCCCACAAAGGTCGACACGGTCCCATCTTTTAGTATGTTATATAGCTTGTCGAGACGGACATTTGGATATGTGTCTCTCCGCACACGGTCGCACGGTTCCTAACCCTAGGGTTAGCCTTTAAAGTGCGATAGCTCCTCCCACAAAGGTCGACACGGTCCCATCTTTTAGTATGTTATATAGCTTGTCGAGACGGACATTTGGATATGTGTCTCTCCGCACACGGTCGCACGGTTCCTAACCCTAGGGTTAGCCTTTAAAGTGCGATAGCTCCTCCCACAAAGGTCAGAAATAAAAGTTAGTCGCGTCCACGCGTAGCTATCGATGAGACGAACGCGATGATATGTGGCTCGCTTCTGGTACTCAATTTTAAATTTAGCATTTCAACCAAAAACACATTCTTAGCATCGGTAACCCTATAAGCCTTTCGATCAGGTAAAACTAGGGTTATCTAGGGTTAGGGTTAGGGGCTACGGGGGTCGCACGACAATGGCGGACATATCAGATCGTAGGCCTCGGAAAGCTGGAAACGCCAACGTCAATTACTTGTCTGACGGACGTATCGTTCAAGAGTTATCGCGCGTTGAAAACTAACCCTAACCCTAGCCAATTAAGAGAACCGTAAGTCCGTGTGCTGGGAAACACATATCAGCGCGTCCGCCTCGTCGTTCTGAGTCAGAAAATGGTCTCGGTTTTTTACAGAAGATTTCTGGCGGCTAAGTGGCTATTACACCCACTTCCCGACATCGTAGAGACACGAGACCACCACAGCTGTATTCAGCGGGAAAAAGTGAGTCTAGGGAGCCCGCTCCCGACGCTCAAAGACACTCGGAAGACCCAAAGGTCAAGCGTTGACATTTAAGGCTTTAATTTGCGGCCTTTTAGCTTTAAAATTCAATAAGATATTCAAAAAAATTGCTGTCTTCACAAACAAGACTGTTTCTAAATGTTTGAAGCGTCCCGAATCCGATGGAAGTGGTTTCGTAGCTCTCCGACACTGCTAACTCTCCGCCAAATCAAAAGAGACACGTTTTTTCAGCCCCTAGAGCTCAATTATTATTATTTTTTTTTAAACAACACATTTTCTGAATCACTTTTTCATGCCGGATTTAATGGAATTGGTCCCGTCGCTCTACGACACTCCTAAGGTCTGGGGTAAATTTTACTAAGTCCCAGAGCTTGGGGACACCAAAATAAGTGCACTGGGGACTATTACCAGTCGATCCCAAATCACTTGAAACATGCAAAAAAAGAAAAAAAATTCAAAAAAAAGAAAAAAAAAGAAAAAAAAAGAAAAAAAATTCAAAAAAAAAAAAAAAAAAAGAAAAAAAAAAGAAAAAAAAAAAGAAACTAAACCAAAAAAAAAAAAAAAAAAAAAACCTTCTTGATGTGGACTTAGACTTGTCTTAGTACTACAACTACAACCTATCTCAAACCCTCACCCTGAACCTAACCCGCAGACTTGTATACACTAACCCTAACCAGTCTTAGTACTACAACTACTACCTATCTCAAACCCTCACCCTAAACCTAACCCGCAGACTTGTATACACTAAGCCTAACCCTAAAAAAAAAAAAAAAAAATCTGGAAAAAAACACAAGTGTCAAAACACTTCCGGGTTCGCTGTTGCGCCCCCTTCTGGACATTTTAGACAAAACTCTCAAGAGGGAAAAAGATTCGCAGTGGCCTACTTAGTACGTAGGCAAAAGTTTTTTTTTTTTAGTGCAATTTCAATGGCAGACTAATGGTGGCGCTGTTGCCGCTAGGATTAGCTTTAAAGTGCGATAGCTCCTCCCACAAAGGTCGACACGGTCCCATCTTTTAGTATGTTATATAGCTTGTCGAGACGGACATTTGGATATGTGTCTCTCCGCACACGGTCGCACGGTTCCTAACCCTAGGGTTAGCCTTTAAAGTGCGATAGCTCCTCCCACAAAGGTCGACACGGTCCCATCTTTTAGTATGTTATATAGCTTGTCGAGACGGACATTTGGATATGTGTCTCTCCGCACACGGTCGCACGGTTCCTAACCCTAGGGTTAGCCTTTAAAGTGCGATAGCTCCTCCCACAAAGGTCAGAAATAAAAGTTAGTCGCGTCCACGCGTAGCTATCGATGAGACGAACGCGATGATATGTGGCTCGCTTCTGGTACTCAATTTTAAATTTAGCATTTCAACCAAAAACACATTCTTAGCATCGGTAACCCTATAAGCCTTTCGATCAGGTAAAACTAGGGTTATCTAGGGTTAGGGTTAGGGGCTACGGGGGTCGCACGACAATGGCGGACATATCAGATCGTAGGCCTCGGAAAGCTGGAAACGCCAACGTCAATTACTTGTCTGACGGACGTATCGTTCAAGAGTTATCGCGCGTTGAAAACTAACCCTAACCCTAGCCAATTAAGAGAACCGTAAGTCCGTGTGCTGGGAAACACATATCAGCGCGTCCGCCTCGTCGTTCTGAGTCAGAAAATGGTCTCGGTTTTTTACAGAAGATTTCTGGCGGCTAAGTGGCTATTACACCCACTTCCCGACATCGTAGAGACACGAGACCACCACAGCTGTATTCAGCGGGAAAAAGTGAGTCTAGGGAGCCCGCTCCCGACGCTCAAAGACACTCGGAAGACCCAAAGGTCAAGCGTTGACATTTAAGGCTTTAATTTGCGGCCTTTTAGCTTTAAAATTCAATAAGATATTCAAAAAAATTGCTGTCTTCACAAACAAGACTGTTTCTAAATGTTTGAAGCGTCCCGAATCCGATGGAAGTGGTTTCGTAGCTCTCCGACACTGCTAACTCTCCGCCAAATCAAAAGAGACACGTTTTTTCAGCCCCTAGAGCTCAATTATTATTATTTTTTTTTAAACAACACATTTTCTGAATCACTTTTTCATGCCGGATTTAATGGAATTGGTCCCGTCGCTCTACGACACTCCTAAGGTCTGGGGTAAATTTTACTAAGTCCCAGAGCTTGGGGACACCAAAATAAGTGCACTGGGGACTATTACCAGTCGATCCCAAATCACTTGAAACATGCAAAAAAAGAAAAAAAATTCAAAAAAAAGAAAAAAAAAGAAAAAAAAAGAAAAAAAATTCAAAAAAAAAAAAAAAAAAAGAAAAAAAATTCAAAAAAAAAAAAGAAACTAAACCAAAAAAAAAAAAAAAAAAAAAACCTTCTTGATGTGGACTTAGACTTGTCTTAGTACTACAACTACAACCTATCTCAAACCCTCACCCTGAACCTAACCCGCAGACTTGTATACACTAACCCTAACCAGTCTTAGTACTACAACTACTACCTATCTCAAACCCTCACCCTAAACCTAACCCGCAGACTTGTATACACTAAGCCTAACCCTAAAAAAAAAAAAAAAAAATCTGGAAAAAAACACAAGTGTCAAAACACTTCCGGGTTCGCTGTTGCGCCCCCTTCTGGACATTTTAGACAAAACTCTCAAGAGGGAAAAAGATTCGCAGTGGCCTACTTAGTACGTAGGCAAAAGTTTTTTTTTTTTAGTGCAATTTCAATGGCAGACTAATGGTGGCGCTGTTGCCGCTAGGATTAGCTTTAAAGTGCGATAGCTCCTCCCACAAAGGTCGACACGGTCCCATCTTTTAGTATGTTATATAGCTTGTCGAGACGGACATTTGGATATGTGTCTCTCCGCACACGGTCGCACGGTTCCTAACCCTAGGGTTAGCCTTTAAAGTGCGATAGCTCCTCCCACAAAGGTCGACACGGTCCCATCTTTTAGTATGTTATATAGCTTGTCGAGACGGACATTTGGATATGTGTCTCTCCGCACACGGTCGCACGGTTCCTAACCCTAGGGTTAGCCTTTAAAGTGCGATAGCTCCTCCCACAAAGGTCAGAAATAAAAGTTAGTCGCGTCCACGCGTAGCTATCGATGAGACGAACGCGATGATATGTGGCTCGCTTCTGGTACTCAATTTTAAATTTAGCATTTAAACCAAAAACACATTCTTAGCATCGGTAACCCTATAAGCCTTTCGATCAGGTAAAACTAGGGTTATCTAGGGTTAGGGTTAGGGGCTACGGGGGTCGCACGACAATGGCGGACATATCAGATCGTAGGCCTCGGAAAGCTGGAAACGCCAACGTCAATTACTTGTCTGACGGACGTATCGTTCAAGAGTTATCGCGCGTTGAAAACTAACCCTAACCCTAGCCAATTAAGAGAACCGTAAGTCCGTGTGCTGGGAAACACATATCAGCGCGTCCGCCTCGTCGTTCTGAGTCAGAAAATGGTCTCGGTTTTTTACAGAAGATTTCTGGCGGCTAAGTGGCTATTACACCCACTTCCCGACATCGTAGAGACACGAGACCACCACAGCTGTATTCAGCGGGAAAAAGTGAGTCTAGGGAGCCCGCTCCCGACGCTCAAAGACACTCGGAAGACCCAAAGGTCAAGCGTTGACATTTAAGGCTTTAATTTGCGGCCTTTTAGCTTTAAAATTCAATAAGATATTCAAAAAAATTGCTGTCTTCACAAACAAGACTGTTTCTAAATGTTTGAAGCGTCCCGAATCCGATGGAAGTGGTTTCGTAGCTCTCCGACACTGCTAACTCTCCGCCAAATCAAAAGAGACACGTTTTTTCAGCCCCTAGAGCTCAATTATTATTATTTTTTTTTAAACAACACATTTTCTGAATCACTTTTTCATGCCGGATTTAATGGAATTGGTCCCGTCGCTCTACGACACTCCTAAGGTCTGGGGTAAATTTTACTAAGTCCCAGAGCTTGGGGACACCAAAATAAGTGCACTGGGGACTATTACCAGTCGATCCCAAATCACTTGAAACATGCAAAAAAAGAAAAAAAATTCAAAAAAAAGAAAAAAAAAAGAAAAAAAAAGAAAAAAAATTCAAAAAAAAAAAAAAAAAAAGAAAAAAAAAAGAAAAAAAAAAGAAACTAAACCAAAAAAAAAAAAAAAAAAAAAACCTTCTTGATGTGGACTTAGACTTGTCTTAGTACTACAACTACAACCTATCTCAAACCCTCACCCTGAACCTAACCCGCAGACTTGTATACACTAACCCTAACCAGTCTTAGTACTACAACTACTACCTATCTCAAACCCTCACCCTAAACCTAACCCGCAGACTTGTATACACTAAGCCTAACCCTAAAAAAAAAAAAAAAAAATCTGGAAAAAAACACAAGTGTCAAAACACTTCCGGGTTCGCTGTTGCGCCCCCTTCTGGACATTTTAGACAAAACTCTCAAGAGGGAAAAAGATTCGCAGTGGCCTACTTAGTACGTAGGCAAAAGTTTTTTTTTTTTAGTGCAATTTCAATGGCAGACTAATGGTGGCGCTGTTGCCGCTAGGATTAGCTTTAAAGTGCGATAGCTCCTCCCACAAAGGTCGACACGGTCCCATCTTTTAGTATGTTATATAGCTTGTCGAGACGGACATTTGGATATGTGTCTCTCCGCACACGGTCGCACGGTTCCTAACCCTAGGGTTAGCCTTTAAAGTGCGATAGCTCCTCCCACAAAGGTCGACACGGTCCCATCTTTTAGTATGTTATATAGCTTGTCGAGACGGACATTTGGATATGTGTCTCTCCGCACACGGTCGCACGGTTCCTAACCCTAGGGTTAGCCTTTAAAGTGCGATAGCTCCTCCCACAAAGGTCAGAAATAAAAGTTAGTCGCGTCCACGCGTAGCTATCGATGAGACGAACGCGATGATATGTGGCTCGCTTCTGGTACTCAATTTTAAATTTAGCATTTCAACCAAAAACACATTCTTAGCATCGGTAACCCTATAAGCCTTTCGATCAGGTAAAACTAGGGTTATCTAGGGTTAGGGTTAGGGGCTACGGGGGTCGCACGACAATGGCGGACATATCAGATCGTAGGCCTCGGAAAGCTGGAAACGCCAACGTCAATTACTTGTCTGACGGACGTATCGTTCAAGAGTTATCGCGCGTTGAAAACTAACCCTAACCCTAGCCAATTAAGAGAACCGTAAGTCCGTGTGCTGGGAAACACATATCAGCGCGTCCGCCTCGTCGTTCTGAGTCAGAAAATGGTCTCGGTTTTTTACAGAAGATTTCTGGCGGCTAAGTGGCTATTACACCCACTTCCCGACATCGTAGAGACACGAGACCACCACAGCTGTATTCAGCGGGAAAAAGTGAGTCTAGGGAGCCCGCTCCCGACGCTCAAAGACACTCGGAAGACCCAAAGGTCAAGCGTTGACATTTAAGGCTTTAATTTGCGGCCTTTTAGCTTTAAAATTCAATAAGATATTCAAAAAAATTGCTGTCTTCACAAACAAGACTGTTTCTAAATGTTTGAAGCGTCCCGAATCCGATGGAAGTGGTTTCGTAGCTCTCCGACACTGCTAACTCTCCGCCAAATCAAAAGAGACACGTTTTTTCAGCCCCTAGAGCTCAATTATTATTATTTTTTTTTAAACAACACATTTTCTGAATCACTTTTTCATGCCGGATTTAATGGAATTGGTCCCGTCGCTCTACGACACTCCTAAGGTCTGGGGTAAATTTTACTAAGTCCCAGAGCTTGGGGACACCAAAATAAGTGCACTGGGGACTATTACCAGTCGATCCCAAATCACTTGAAACATGCAAAAAAAGAAAAAAAATTCAAAAAAAAGAAAAAAAAAGAAAAAAAAAGAAAAAAAATTCAAAAAAAAAAAAAAAAAAAGAAAAAAAAAAGAAAAAAAAAAAGAAACTAAACCAAAAAAAAAAAAAAAAAAAAAACCTTCTTGATGTGGACTTAGACTTGTCTTAGTACTACAACTACAACCTATCTCAAACCCTCACCCTGAACCTAACCCGCAGACTTGTATACACTAACCCTAACCAGTCTTAGTACTACAACTACTACCTATCTCAAACCCTCACCCTAAACCTAACCCGCAGACTTGTATACACTAAGCCTAACCCTAAAAAAAAAAAAAAAAAATCTGGAAAAAAACACAAGTGTCAAAACACTTCCGGGTTCGCTGTTGCGCCCCCTTCTGGACATTTTAGACAAAACTCTCAAGAGGGAAAAAGATTCGCAGTGGCCTACTTAGTACGTAGGCAAAAGTTTTTTTTTTTTAGTGCAATTTCAATGGCAGACTAATGGTGGCGCTGTTGCCGCTAGGATTAGCTTTAAAGTGCGATAGCTCCTCCCACAAAGGTCGACACGGTCCCATCTTTTAGTATGTTATATAGCTTGTCGAGACGGACATTTGGATATGTGTCTCTCCGCACACGGTCGCACGGTTCCTAACCCTAGGGTTAGCCTTTAAAGTGCGATAGCTCCTCCCACAAAGGTCGACACGGTCCCATCTTTTAGTATGTTATATAGCTTGTCGAGACGGACATTTGGATATGTGTCTCTCCGCACACGGTCGCACGGTTCCTAACCCTAGGGTTAGCCTTTAAAGTGCGATAGCTCCTCCCACAAAGGTCAGAAATAAAAGTTAGTCGCGTCCACGCGTAGCTATCGATGAGACGAACGCGATGATATGTGGCTCGCTTCTGGTACTCAATTTTAAATTTAGCATTTAAACCAAAAACACATTCTTAGCATCGGTAACCCTATAAGCCTTTCGATCAGGTAAAACTAGGGTTATCTAGGGTTAGGGTTAGGGGCTACGGGGGTCGCACGACAATGGCGGACATATCAGATCGTAGGCCTCGGAAAGCTGGAAACGCCAACGTCAATTACTTGTCTGACGGACGTATCGTTCAAGAGTTATCGCGCGTTGAAAACTAACCCTAACCCTAGCCAATTAAGAGAACCGTAAGTCCGTGTGCTGGGAAACACATATCAGCGCGTCCGCCTCGTCGTTCTGAGTCAGAAAATGGTCTCGGTTTTTTACAGAAGATTTCTGGCGGCTAAGTGGCTATTACACCCACTTCCCGACATCGTAGAGACACGAGACCACCACAGCTGTATTCAGCGGGAAAAAGTGAGTCTAGGGAGCCCGCTCCCGACGCTCAAAGACACTCGGAAGACCCAAAGGTCAAGCGTTGACATTTAAGGCTTTAATTTGCGGCCTTTTAGCTTTAAAATTCAATAAGATATTCAAAAAAATTGCTGTCTTCACAAACAAGACTGTTTCTAAATGTTTGAAGCGTCCCGAATCCGATGGAAGTGGTTTCGTAGCTCTCCGACACTGCTAACTCTCCGCCAAATCAAAAGAGACACGTTTTTTCAGCCCCTAGAGCTCAATTATTATTATTTTTTTTTAAACAACACATTTTCTGAATCACTTTTTCATGCCGGATTTAATGGAATTGGTCCCGTCGCTCTACGACACTCCTAAGGTCTGGGGTAAATTTTACTAAGTCCCAGAGCTTGGGGACACCAAAATAAGTGCACTGGGGACTATTACCAGTCGATCCCAAATCACTTGAAACATGCAAAAAAAGAAAAAAAATTCAAAAAAAAGAAAAAAAAAAGAAAAAAAAAGAAAAAAAATTCAAAAAAAAAAAAAAAAAAAGAAAAAAAAAAGAAAAAAAAAAGAAACTAAACCAAAAAAAAAAAAAAAAAAAAAACCTTCTTGATGTGGACTTAGACTTGTCTTAGTACTACAACTACAACCTATCTCAAACCCTCACCCTGAACCTAACCCGCAGACTTGTATACACTAACCCTAACCAGTCTTAGTACTACAACTACTACCTATCTCAAACCCTCACCCTAAACCTAACCCGCAGACTTGTATACACTAAGCCTAACCCTAAAAAAAAAAAAAAAAAATCTGGAAAAAAACACAAGTGTCAAAACACTTCCGGGTTCGCTGTTGCGCCCCCTTCTGGACATTTTAGACAAAACTCTCAAGAGGGAAAAAGATTCGCAGTGGCCTACTTAGTACGTAGGCAAAAGTTTTTTTTTTTTAGTGCAATTTCAATGGCAGACTAATGGTGGCGCTGTTGCCGCTAGGATTAGCTTTAAAGTGCGATAGCTCCTCCCACAAAGGTCGACACGGTCCCATCTTTTAGTATGTTATATAGCTTGTCGAGACGGACATTTGGATATGTGTCTCTCCGCACACGGTCGCACGGTTCCTAACCCTAGGGTTAGCCTTTAAAGTGCGATAGCTCCTCCCACAAAGGTCGACACGGTCCCATCTTTTAGTATGTTATATAGCTTGTCGAGACGGACATTTGGATATGTGTCTCTCCGCACACGGTCGCACGGTTCCTAACCCTAGGGTTAGCCTTTAAAGTGCGATAGCTCCTCCCACAAAGGTCAGAAATAAAAGTTAGTCGCGTCCACGCGTAGCTATCGATGAGACGAACGCGATGATATGTGGCTCGCTTCTGGTACTCAATTTTAAATTTAGCATTTCAACCAAAAACACATTCTTAGCATCGGTAACCCTATAAGCCTTTCGATCAGGTAAAACTAGGGTTATCTAGGGTTAGGGTTAGGGGCTACGGGGGTCGCACGACAATGGCGGACATATCAGATCGTAGGCCTCGGAAAGCTGGAAACGCCAACGTCAATTACTTGTCTGACGGACGTATCGTTCAAGAGTTATCGCGCGTTGAAAACTAACCCTAACCCTAGCCAATTAAGAGAACCGTAAGTCCGTGTGCTGGGAAACACATATCAGCGCGTCCGCCTCGTCGTTCTGAGTCAGAAAATGGTCTCGGTTTTTTACAGAAGATTTCTGGCGGCTAAGTGGCTATTACACCCACTTCCCGACATCGTAGAGACACGAGACCACCACAGCTGTATTCAGCGGGAAAAAGTGAGTCTAGGGAGCCCGCTCCCGACGCTCAAAGACACTCGGAAGACCCAAAGGTCAAGCGTTGACATTTAAGGCTTTAATTTGCGGCCTTTTAGCTTTAAAATTCAATAAGATATTCAAAAAAATTGCTGTCTTCACAAACAAGACTGTTTCTAAATGTTTGAAGCGTCCCGAATCCGATGGAAGTGGTTTCGTAGCTCTCCGACACTGCTAACTCTCCGCCAAATCAAAAGAGACACGTTTTTTCAGCCCCTAGAGCTCAATTATTATTATTTTTTTTTAAACAACACATTTTCTGAATCACTTTTTCATGCCGGATTTAATGGAATTGGTCCCGTCGCTCTACGACACTCCTAAGGTCTGGGGTAAATTTTACTAAGTCCCAGAGCTTGGGGACACCAAAATAAGTGCACTGGGGACTATTACCAGTCGATCCCAAATCACTTGAAACATGCAAAAAAAGAAAAAAAATTCAAAAAAAAGAAAAAAAAAGAAAAAAAAAGAAAAAAAATTCAAAAAAAAAAAAAAAAAAAGAAAAAAAAAAGAAAAAAAAAAAGAAACTAAACCAAAAAAAAAAAAAAAAAAAAAACCTTCTTGATGTGGACTTAGACTTGTCTTAGTACTACAACTACAACCTATCTCAAACCCTCACCCTGAACCTAACCCGCAGACTTGTATACACTAACCCTAACCAGTCTTAGTACTACAACTACTACCTATCTCAAACCCTCACCCTAAACCTAACCCGCAGACTTGTATACACTAAGCCTAACCCTAAAAAAAAAAAAAAAAAATCTGGAAAAAAACACAAGTGTCAAAACACTTCCGGGTTCGCTGTTGCGCCCCCTTCTGGACATTTTAGACAAAACTCTCAAGAGGGAAAAAGATTCGCAGTGGCCTACTTAGTACGTAGGCAAAAGTTTTTTTTTTTTAGTGCAATTTCAATGGCAGACTAATGGTGGCGCTGTTGCCGCTAGGATTAGCTTTAAAGTGCGATAGCTCCTCCCACAAAGGTCGACACGGTCCCATCTTTTAGTATGTTATATAGCTTGTCGAGACGGACATTTGGATATGTGTCTCTCCGCACACGGTCGCACGGTTCCTAACCCTAGGGTTAGCCTTTAAAGTGCGATAGCTCCTCCCACAAAGGTCGACACGGTCCCATCTTTTAGTATGTTATATAGCTTGTCGAGACGGACATTTGGATATGTGTCTCTCCGCACACGGTCGCACGGTTCCTAACCCTAGGGTTAGCCTTTAAAGTGCGATAGCTCCTCCCACAAAGGTCAGAAATAAAAGTTAGTCGCGTCCACGCGTAGCTATCGATGAGACGAACGCGATGATATGTGGCTCGCTTCTGGTACTCAATTTTAAATTTAGCATTTCAACCAAAAACACATTCTTAGCATCGGTAACCCTATAAGCCTTTCGATCAGGTAAAACTAGGGTTATCTAGGGTTAGGGTTAGGGGCTACGGGGGTCGCACGACAATGGCGGACATATCAGATCGTAGGCCTCGGAAAGCTGGAAACGCCAACGTCAATTACTTGTCTGACGGACGTATCGTTCAAGAGTTATCGCGCGTTGAAAACTAACCCTAACCCTAGCCAATTAAGAGAACCGTAAGTCCGTGTGCTGGGAAACACATATCAGCGCGTCCGCCTCGTCGTTCTGAGTCAGAAAATGGTCTCGGTTTTTTACAGAAGATTTCTGGCGGCTAAGTGGCTATTACACCCACTTCCCGACATCGTAGAGACACGAGACCACCACAGCTGTATTCAGCGGGAAAAAGTGAGTCTAGGGAGCCCGCTCCCGACGCTCAAAGACACTCGGAAGACCCAAAGGTCAAGCGTTGACATTTAAGGCTTTAATTTGCGGCCTTTTAGCTTTAAAATTCAATAAGATATTCAAAAAAATTGCTGTCTTCACAAACAAGACTGTTTCTAAATGTTTGAAGCGTCCCGAATCCGATGGAAGTGGTTTCGTAGCTCTCCGACACTGCTAACTCTCCGCCAAATCAAAAGAGACACGTTTTTTCAGCCCCTAGAGCTCAATTATTATTATTTTTTTTTAAACAACACATTTTCTGAATCACTTTTTCATGCCGGATTTAATGGAATTGGTCCCGTCGCTCTACGACACTCCTAAGGTCTGGGGTAAATTTTACTAAGTCCCAGAGCTTGGGGACACCAAAATAAGTGCACTGGGGACTATTACCAGTCGATCCCAAATCACTTGAAACATGCAAAAAAAGAAAAAAAATTCAAAAAAAAGAAAAAAAAAGAAAAAAAAAGAAAAAAAATTCAAAAAAAAAAAAAAAAAAAGAAAAAAAATTCAAAAAAAAAAAAGAAACTAAACCAAAAAAAAAAAAAAAAAAAAAACCTTCTTGATGTGGACTTAGACTTGTCTTAGTACTACAACTACAACCTATCTCAAACCCTCACCCTGAACCTAACCCGCAGACTTGTATACACTAACCCTAACCAGTCTTAGTACTACAACTACTACCTATCTCAAACCCTCACCCTAAACCTAACCCGCAGACTTGTATACACTAAGCCTAACCCTAAAAAAAAAAAAAAAAAATCTGGAAAAAAACACAAGTGTCAAAACACTTCCGGGTTCGCTGTTGCGCCCCCTTCTGGACATTTTAGACAAAACTCTCAAGAGGGAAAAAGATTCGCAGTGGCCTACTTAGTACGTAGGCAAAAGTTTTTTTTTTTTAGTGCAATTTCAATGGCAGACTAATGGTGGCGCTGTTGCCGCTAGGATTAGCTTTAAAGTGCGATAGCTCCTCCCACAAAGGTCGACACGGTCCCATCTTTTAGTATGTTATATAGCTTGTCGAGACGGACATTTGGATATGTGTCTCTCCGCACACGGTCGCACGGTTCCTAACCCTAGGGTTAGCCTTTAAAGTGCGATAGCTCCTCCCACAAAGGTCGACACGGTCCCATCTTTTAGTATGTTATATAGCTTGTCGAGACGGACATTTGGATATGTGTCTCTCCGCACACGGTCGCACGGTTCCTAACCCTAGGGTTAGCCTTTAAAGTGCGATAGCTCCTCCCACAAAGGTCAGAAATAAAAGTTAGTCGCGTCCACGCGTAGCTATCGATGAGACGAACGCGATGATATGTGGCTCGCTTCTGGTACTCAATTTTAAATTTAGCATTTAAACCAAAAACACATTCTTAGCATCGGTAACCCTATAAGCCTTTCGATCAGGTAAAACTAGGGTTATCTAGGGTTAGGGTTAGGGGCTACGGGGGTCGCACGACAATGGCGGACATATCAGATCGTAGGCCTCGGAAAGCTGGAAACGCCAACGTCAATTACTTGTCTGACGGACGTATCGTTCAAGAGTTATCGCGCGTTGAAAACTAACCCTAACCCTAGCCAATTAAGAGAACCGTAAGTCCGTGTGCTGGGAAACACATATCAGCGCGTCCGCCTCGTCGTTCTGAGTCAGAAAATGGTCTCGGTTTTTTACAGAAGATTTCTGGCGGCTAAGTGGCTATTACACCCACTTCCCGACATCGTAGAGACACGAGACCACCACAGCTGTATTCAGCGGGAAAAAGTGAGTCTAGGGAGCCCGCTCCCGACGCTCAAAGACACTCGGAAGACCCAAAGGTCAAGCGTTGACATTTAAGGCTTTAATTTGCGGCCTTTTAGCTTTAAAATTCAATAAGATATTCAAAAAAATTGCTGTCTTCACAAACAAGACTGTTTCTAAATGTTTGAAGCGTCCCGAATCCGATGGAAGTGGTTTCGTAGCTCTCCGACACTGCTAACTCTCCGCCAAATCAAAAGAGACACGTTTTTTCAGCCCCTAGAGCTCAATTATTATTATTTTTTTTTAAACAACACATTTTCTGAATCACTTTTTCATGCCGGATTTAATGGAATTGGTCCCGTCGCTCTACGACACTCCTAAGGTCTGGGGTAAATTTTACTAAGTCCCAGAGCTTGGGGACACCAAAATAAGTGCACTGGGGACTATTACCAGTCGATCCCAAATCACTTGAAACATGCAAAAAAAGAAAAAAAATTCAAAAAAAAGAAAAAAAAAAGAAAAAAAAAGAAAAAAAATTCAAAAAAAAAAAAAAAAAAAGAAAAAAAAAAGAAAAAAAAAAGAAACTAAACCAAAAAAAAAAAAAAAAAAAAAACCTTCTTGATGTGGACTTAGACTTGTCTTAGTACTACAACTACAACCTATCTCAAACCCTCACCCTGAACCTAACCCGCAGACTTGTATACACTAACCCTAACCAGTCTTAGTACTACAACTACTACCTATCTCAAACCCTCACCCTAAACCTAACCCGCAGACTTGTATACACTAAGCCTAACCCTAAAAAAAAAAAAAAAAAATCTGGAAAAAAACACAAGTGTCAAAACACTTCCGGGTTCGCTGTTGCGCCCCCTTCTGGACATTTTAGACAAAACTCTCAAGAGGGAAAAAGATTCGCAGTGGCCTACTTAGTACGTAGGCAAAAGTTTTTTTTTTTTAGTGCAATTTCAATGGCAGACTAATGGTGGCGCTGTTGCCGCTAGGATTAGCTTTAAAGTGCGATAGCTCCTCCCACAAAGGTCGACACGGTCCCATCTTTTAGTATGTTATATAGCTTGTCGAGACGGACATTTGGATATGTGTCTCTCCGCACACGGTCGCACGGTTCCTAACCCTAGGGTTAGCCTTTAAAGTGCGATAGCTCCTCCCACAAAGGTCGACACGGTCCCATCTTTTAGTATGTTATATAGCTTGTCGAGACGGACATTTGGATATGTGTCTCTCCGCACACGGTCGCACGGTTCCTAACCCTAGGGTTAGCCTTTAAAGTGCGATAGCTCCTCCCACAAAGGTCAGAAATAAAAGTTAGTCGCGTCCACGCGTAGCTATCGATGAGACGAACGCGATGATATGTGGCTCGCTTCTGGTACTCAATTTTAAATTTAGCATTTAAACCAAAAACACATTCTTAGCATCGGTAACCCTATAAGCCTTTCGATCAGGTAAAACTAGGGTTATCTAGGGTTAGGGTTAGGGGCTACGGGGGTCGCACGACAATGGCGGACATATCAGATCGTAGGCCTCGGAAAGCTGGAAACGCCAACGTCAATTACTTGTCTGACGGACGTATCGTTCAAGAGTTATCGCGCGTTGAAAACTAACCCTAACCCTAGCCAATTAAGAGAACCGTAAGTCCGTGTGCTGGGAAACACATATCAGCGCGTCCGCCTCGTCGTTCTGAGTCAGAAAATGGTCTCGGTTTTTTACAGAAGATTTCTGGCGGCTAAGTGGCTATTACACCCACTTCCCGACATCGTAGAGACACGAGACCACCACAGCTGTATTCAGCGGGAAAAAGTGAGTCTAGGGAGCCCGCTCCCGACGCTCAAAGACACTCGGAAGACCCAAAGGTCAAGCGTTGACATTTAAGGCTTTAATTTGCGGCCTTTTAGCTTTAAAATTCAATAAGATATTCAAAAAAATTGCTGTCTTCACAAACAAGACTGTTTCTAAATGTTTGAAGCGTCCCGAATCCGATGGAAGTGGTTTCGTAGCTCTCCGACACTGCTAACTCTCCGCCAAATCAAAAGAGACACGTTTTTTCAGCCCCTAGAGCTCAATTATTATTATTTTTTTTTAAACAACACATTTTCTGAATCACTTTTTCATGCCGGATTTAATGGAATTGGTCCCGTCGCTCTACGACACTCCTAAGGTCTGGGGTAAATTTTACTAAGTCCCAGAGCTTGGGGACACCAAAATAAGTGCACTGGGGACTATTACCAGTCGATCCCAAATCACTTGAAACATGCAAAAAAAGAAAAAAAATTCAAAAAAAAGAAAAAAAAAGAAAAAAAAAGAAAAAAAATTCAAAAAAAAAAAAAAAAAAAGAAAAAAAAAAGAAAAAAAAAAAGAAACTAAACCAAAAAAAAAAAAAAAAAAAAAACCTTCTTGATGTGGACTTAGACTTGTCTTAGTACTACAACTACAACCTATCTCAAACCCTCACCCTGAACCTAACCCGCAGACTTGTATACACTAACCCTAACCAGTCTTAGTACTACAACTACTACCTATCTCAAACCCTCACCCTAAACCTAACCCGCAGACTTGTATACACTAAGCCTAACCCTAAAAAAAAAAAAAAAAAATCTGGAAAAAAACACAAGTGTCAAAACACTTCCGGGTTCGCTGTTGCGCCCCCTTCTGGACATTTTAGACAAAACTCTCAAGAGGGAAAAAGATTCGCAGTGGCCTACTTAGTACGTAGGCAAAAGTTTTTTTTTTTTAGTGCAATTTCAATGGCAGACTAATGGTGGCGCTGTTGCCGCTAGGATTAGCTTTAAAGTGCGATAGCTCCTCCCACAAAGGTCGACACGGTCCCATCTTTTAGTATGTTATATAGCTTGTCGAGACGGACATTTGGATATGTGTCTCTCCGCACACGGTCGCACGGTTCCTAACCCTAGGGTTAGCCTTTAAAGTGCGATAGCTCCTCCCACAAAGGTCGACACGGTCCCATCTTTTAGTATGTTATATAGCTTGTCGAGACGGACATTTGGATATGTGTCTCTCCGCACACGGTCGCACGGTTCCTAACCCTAGGGTTAGCCTTTAAAGTGCGATAGCTCCTCCCACAAAGGTCAGAAATAAAAGTTAGTCGCGTCCACGCGTAGCTATCGATGAGACGAACGCGATGATATGTGGCTCGCTTCTGGTACTCAATTTTAAATTTAGCATTTAAACCAAAAACACATTCTTAGCATCGGTAACCCTATAAGCCTTTCGATCAGGTAAAACTAGGGTTATCTAGGGTTAGGGTTAGGGGCTACGGGGGTCGCACGACAATGGCGGACATATCAGATCGTAGGCCTCGGAAAGCTGGAAACGCCAACGTCAATTACTTGTCTGACGGACGTATCGTTCAAGAGTTATCGCGCGTTGAAAACTAACCCTAACCCTAGCCAATTAAGAGAACCGTAAGTCCGTGTGCTGGGAAACACATATCAGCGCGTCCGCCTCGTCGTTCTGAGTCAGAAAATGGTCTCGGTTTTTTACAGAAGATTTCTGGCGGCTAAGTGGCTATTACACCCACTTCCCGACATCGTAGAGACACGAGACCACCACAGCTGTATTCAGCGGGAAAAAGTGAGTCTAGGGAGCCCGCTCCCGACGCTCAAAGACACTCGGAAGACCCAAAGGTCAAGCGTTGACATTTAAGGCTTTAATTTGCGGCCTTTTAGCTTTAAAATTCAATAAGATATTCAAAAAAATTGCTGTCTTCACAAACAAGACTGTTTCTAAATGTTTGAAGCGTCCCGAATCCGATGGAAGTGGTTTCGTAGCTCTCCGACACTGCTAACTCTCCGCCAAATCAAAAGAGACACGTTTTTTCAGCCCCTAGAGCTCAATTATTATTATTTTTTTTTAAACAACACATTTTCTGAATCACTTTTTCATGCCGGATTTAATGGAATTGGTCCCGTCGCTCTACGACACTCCTAAGGTCTGGGGTAAATTTTACTAAGTCCCAGAGCTTGGGGACACCAAAATAAGTGCACTGGGGACTATTACCAGTCGATCCCAAATCACTTGAAACATGCAAAAAAAGAAAAAAAATTCAAAAAAAAGAAAAAAAAAAGAAAAAAAAAGAAAAAAAATTCAAAAAAAAAAAAAAAAAAAGAAAAAAAAAAGAAAAAAAAAAGAAACTAAACCAAAAAAAAAAAAAAAAAAAAAACCTTCTTGATGTGGACTTAGACTTGTCTTAGTACTACAACTACAACCTATCTCAAACCCTCACCCTGAACCTAACCCGCAGACTTGTATACACTAACCCTAACCAGTCTTAGTACTACAACTACTACCTATCTCAAACCCTCACCCTAAACCTAACCCGCAGACTTGTATACACTAAGCCTAACCCTAAAAAAAAAAAAAAAAAATCTGGAAAAAAACACAAGTGTCAAAACACTTCCGGGTTCGCTGTTGCGCCCCCTTCTGGACATTTTAGACAAAACTCTCAAGAGGGAAAAAGATTCGCAGTGGCCTACTTAGTACGTAGGCAAAAGTTTTTTTTTTTTAGTGCAATTTCAATGGCAGACTAATGGTGGCGCTGTTGCCGCTAGGATTAGCTTTAAAGTGCGATAGCTCCTCCCACAAAGGTCGACACGGTCCCATCTTTTAGTATGTTATATAGCTTGTCGAGACGGACATTTGGATATGTGTCTCTCCGCACACGGTCGCACGGTTCCTAACCCTAGGGTTAGCCTTTAAAGTGCGATAGCTCCTCCCACAAAGGTCGACACGGTCCCATCTTTTAGTATGTTATATAGCTTGTCGAGACGGACATTTGGATATGTGTCTCTCCGCACACGGTCGCACGGTTCCTAACCCTAGGGTTAGCCTTTAAAGTGCGATAGCTCCTCCCACAAAGGTCAGAAATAAAAGTTAGTCGCGTCCACGCGTAGCTATCGATGAGACGAACGCGATGATATGTGGCTCGCTTCTGGTACTCAATTTTAAATTTAGCATTTCAACCAAAAACACATTCTTAGCATCGGTAACCCTATAAGCCTTTCGATCAGGTAAAACTAGGGTTATCTAGGGTTAGGGTTAGGGGCTACGGGGGTCGCACGACAATGGCGGACATATCAGATCGTAGGCCTCGGAAAGCTGGAAACGCCAACGTCAATTACTTGTCTGACGGACGTATCGTTCAAGAGTTATCGCGCGTTGAAAACTAACCCTAACCCTAGCCAATTAAGAGAACCGTAAGTCCGTGTGCTGGGAAACACATATCAGCGCGTCCGCCTCGTCGTTCTGAGTCAGAAAATGGTCTCGGTTTTTTACAGAAGATTTCTGGCGGCTAAGTGGCTATTACACCCACTTCCCGACATCGTAGAGACACGAGACCACCACAGCTGTATTCAGCGGGAAAAAGTGAGTCTAGGGAGCCCGCTCCCGACGCTCAAAGACACTCGGAAGACCCAAAGGTCAAGCGTTGACATTTAAGGCTTTAATTTGCGGCCTTTTAGCTTTAAAATTCAATAAGATATTCAAAAAAATTGCTGTCTTCACAAACAAGACTGTTTCTAAATGTTTGAAGCGTCCCGAATCCGATGGAAGTGGTTTCGTAGCTCTCCGACACTGCTAACTCTCCGCCAAATCAAAAGAGACACGTTTTTTCAGCCCCTAGAGCTCAATTATTATTATTTTTTTTTAAACAACACATTTTCTGAATCACTTTTTCATGCCGGATTTAATGGAATTGGTCCCGTCGCTCTACGACACTCCTAAGGTCTGGGGTAAATTTTACTAAGTCCCAGAGCTTGGGGACACCAAAATAAGTGCACTGGGGACTATTACCAGTCGATCCCAAATCACTTGAAACATGCAAAAAAAGAAAAAAAATTCAAAAAAAAGAAAAAAAAAGAAAAAAAAAGAAAAAAAATTCAAAAAAAAAAAAAAAAAAAGAAAAAAAAAAGAAAAAAAAAAAGAAACTAAACCAAAAAAAAAAAAAAAAAAAAAACCTTCTTGATGTGGACTTAGACTTGTCTTAGTACTACAACTACAACCTATCTCAAACCCTCACCCTGAACCTAACCCGCAGACTTGTATACACTAACCCTAACCAGTCTTAGTACTACAACTACTACCTATCTCAAACCCTCACCCTAAACCTAACCCGCAGACTTGTATACACTAAGCCTAACCCTAAAAAAAAAAAAAAAAAATCTGGAAAAAAACACAAGTGTCAAAACACTTCCGGGTTCGCTGTTGCGCCCCCTTCTGGACATTTTAGACAAAACTCTCAAGAGGGAAAAAGATTCGCAGTGGCCTACTTAGTACGTAGGCAAAAGTTTTTTTTTTTTAGTGCAATTTCAATGGCAGACTAATGGTGGCGCTGTTGCCGCTAGGATTAGCTTTAAAGTGCGATAGCTCCTCCCACAAAGGTCGACACGGTCCCATCTTTTAGTATGTTATATAGCTTGTCGAGACGGACATTTGGATATGTGTCTCTCCGCACACGGTCGCACGGTTCCTAACCCTAGGGTTAGCCTTTAAAGTGCGATAGCTCCTCCCACAAAGGTCGACACGGTCCCATCTTTTAGTATGTTATATAGCTTGTCGAGACGGACATTTGGATATGTGTCTCTCCGCACACGGTCGCACGGTTCCTAACCCTAGGGTTAGCCTTTAAAGTGCGATAGCTCCTCCCACAAAGGTCAGAAATAAAAGTTAGTCGCGTCCACGCGTAGCTATCGATGAGACGAACGCGATGATATGTGGCTCGCTTCTGGTACTCAATTTTAAATTTAGCATTTCAACCAAAAACACATTCTTAGCATCGATAACCCTATAAGCCTTTCGATCAGGTAAAACTAGGGTTATCTAGGGTTAGGGTTAGGGGCTACGGGGGTCGCACGACAATGGCGGACATATCAGATCGTAGGCCTCGGAAAGCTGGAAACGCCAACGTCAATTACTTGTCTGACGGACGTATCGTTCAAGAGTTATCGCGCGTTGAAAACTAACCCTAACCCTAGCCAATTAAGAGAACCGTAAGTCCGTGTGCTGGGAAACACATATCAGCGCGTCCGCCTCGTCGTTCTGAGTCAGAAAATGGTCTCGGTTTTTTACAGAAGATTTCTGGCGGCTAAGTGGCTATTACACCCACTTCCCGACATCGTAGAGACACGAGACCACCACAGCTGTATTCAGCGGGAAAAAGTGAGTCTAGGGAGCCCGCTCCCGACGCTCAAAGACATTTGGAAGACCCAAAGGTCAAGCGTTGACATTTAAGGCTTTAATTTGCGGCCTTTTAGCTTTAAAATTCAATAAGATATTCAAAAAAATTGCTGTCTTCACAAACAAGACTGTTTCTAAATGTTTGAAGCGTCCCGAATCCGATGGAAGTGGTTTCGTAGCTCTCCGACACTGCTAACTCTCCGCCAAATCAAAAGAGACACGTTTTTTCAGCCCCTAGAGCTCAATTATTATTATTTTTTTTTAAACAACACATTTTCTGAATCACTTTTTCATGCCGGATTTAATGGAATTGGTCCCGTCGCTCTACGACACTCCTAAGGTCTGGGGTAAATTTTACTAAGTCCCAGAGCTTGGGGACACCAAAATAAGTGCACTGGGGACTATTACCAGTCGATCCCAAATCACTTGAAACATGCAAAAAAAGAAAAAAAAATCAAAAAAAAGAAAAAAAAAGAAAAAAAAAGAAGAAAAAAAAAGAAACTAAACCAAAAAAAAAAAAAAAAAAAAAACCTTCTTGATGTGGACTTAGACTTGTCTTAGTACTACAACTACAACCTATCTCAAACCCTCACCCTGAACCTAACCCGCAGACTTGTATACACTAACCCTAACCAGTCTTAGTACTACAACTACTACCTATCTCAAACCCTCACCCTAAACCTAACCCGCAGACTTGTATACACTAAGCCTAACCCTAAAAAAAAAAAAAAAAAATCTGGAAAAAAACACAAGTGTCAAAACACTTCCGGGTTCGCTTTGCGCCCCCTTCTGGACATTTTAGACAAAACTCTCAAGAGGGAAAAAGATTCGCAGTGGCCTACTTAGTACGTAGGCAAAAGTTTTTTTTTTTTTGAATTTTTTTGTGCAATTTCAATGGCAGACAAATGGTGGCGCTGTTGCCGCTAGGAAGCTCAGAAATCAATGAGGACAACAGATTCCGAATCGGGTCGCCATTACGGAATTTTTGATGTCTCATACTTGTGTTTTGGACTCTCAGAGGCTCCTGAGTCTTATCGGTAGAACCCCCATTACCTAACCCTAAATCTTGAAAATAACACAAGTGTCAAAACACTTCCGGGTTCGCTGTTGCGCCCCCTTCTGGACATTTTAGACAAAACTCTCAAGAGGGAAAAAGATTCGCAGTGGCCTACTTAGTACGTAGGCAAAAGTTTTTTTTTTCTTTAATTTTTTTGTGCAATTTTAATGGCAGACAAATGGTGGCGCTGTTGCCGCTAGGAATCTCATAAATCAATGAGGACAACAGATTCCGAATCGGGTCGCCATTACGGAATTTTAGATGTCTCATACTTGTGTCCTGGGCGTTCAGAGGCTCCTGGGACTTATCGGTAAGATTACCGGTAATCTTGCGAACCCCCATTACCTAACCCTAACCCTAACCCTAACCCTAACCCTAACCCTAACCCTAACCCTAACCCTAACCCTAACCCTAACCCTAACCCTAACCCTAACCCTAATGTCACTTTCACAGTCCCAAAGTGCCATTTTCACAGTAAAAAGGCCTGGTTCACTTTTGCTTAGCTTAGTCTGTAACTTGAAAACTATGTACCGTATGGCCCTATAAACTGTGTTGGGATGAAAGCTAGCCACTTTGAGCAGTGTGGGAAGTGCTGGGGCAGTTTGGGACAACAGGGCCAAAATGTCACTTTCACAGTCCCAAAGTGCCATTTTCACAGTAAAAAGGCCTGGTTCACTTTTGCTTAGCTTAGTCTGTAACTTGAAAACTATGTACCGTATGGCCCTATAAACTGTGTTGGGATGAAAGCTAGCCACTTTGAGCATTGTGGCAAGAGCTGGGGCAGTTTGGGACAACAGGGAACGAACAGGGCCAAAATGTCACTTTCACAGTCCCAAAGTGCCATTTTCACAGTAAAAAGGCCTGGTTCACTTTTGCTTAGCTTAGTCTGTAACTTGAAAACTATGTACCGTATGGCCCTATAAACTGTGTTGGGATGAAAGCTAGCCACTTTGAGCAATGTGGGAAGTGCTGGGGCAGTTTGGGACAACAGGGCCAAAATGTCACTTTCACAGTCCCAAAGTGCCATTTTCACAGTAAAAAGGCCTGGTTCACTTTTGCTTAGCTTAGTCTGTAACTTGAAAACTATGTACCGTATGGCCCTATAAACTGTGTTGGGATGAAAGCTAGCCACTTTGAGCAATGTGGGAAGTGCTGGGGCAGTTTGGGACAACAGGGCCAAAATGTCACTTTCACAGTCCCAAAGTGCCATTTTCACAGTAAAAAGGCCTGGTTCACTTTTGCTTAGCTTAGTCTGTAACTTAAAAACTATGTACCGTATGGCCCTATAAACTGTGTTGGGATGAAAGCTAGCCACTTTGAGCAATGTGGGAAGTGCTGGGGCAGTTTGGGACAACAGGGCCAAAATGTCACTTTCACAGTCCCAAAGTGCCATTTTCACAGTAAAAAGGCCTGGTTCACTTTTGCTTAGCTTAGTCTGTAACTTAAAAACTATGTACCGTATGGCCCTATAAACTGTGTTGGGATGAAAGCTAGCCACTTTGAGCAATGTGGGAAGTGCTGGGGCAGTTTGGGACAACAGGGCCAAAATGTCACTTTCACAGTCCCAAAGTGCCATTTTCACAGTAAAAAGGCCTGGTTCACTTTTGCTTAGCTTAGTCTGTAACTTGAAAACTATGTACCGTATGGCCCTATAAACTGTGTTGGGATGAAAGCTAGCCACTTTGAGCAGTGTGGGAAGTGCTGGGGCAGTTTGGGACAACAGGGCCAAAATGTCACTTTCACAGTCCCAAAGTGCCATTTTCACAGTAAAAAGGCCTGGTTCACTTTTGCTTAGCTTAGTCTGTAACTTGAAAACTATGTACCGTATGGCCCTATAAACTGTGTTGGGATGAAAGCTAGCCACTTTGAGCATTGTGGCAAGAGCTGGGGCAGTTTGGGACAACAGGGAACGAACAGGGCCAAAATGTCACTTTCACAGTCCCAAAGTGCCATTTTCACAGTAAAAAGGCCTGGTTCACTTTTGCTTAGCTTAGTCTGTAACTTGAAAACTATGTACCGTATGGCCCTATAAACTGTGTTGGGATGAAAGCTAGCCACTTTGAGCAATGTGGGAAGTGCTGGGGCAGTTTGGGACAACAGGGCCAAAATGTCACTTTCACAGTCCCAAAGTGCCATTTTCACAGTAAAAAGGCCTGGTTCACTTTTGCTTAGCTTAGTCTGTAACTTGAAAACTATGTACCGTATGGCCCTATAAACTGTGTTGGGATGAAAGCTAGCCACTTTGAGCAATGTGGGAAGTGCTGGGGCAGTTTGGGACAACAGGGCCAAAATGTCACTTTCACAGTCCCAAAGTGCCATTTTCACAGTAAAAAGGCCTGGTTCACTTTTGCTTAGCTTAGTCTGTAACTTGAAAACTATGTACCGTATGGCCCTATAAACTGTGTTGGGATGAAAGCTAGCCACTTTGAGCAATGTGGGAAGTGCTGGGGCAGTTTGGGACAACAGGGCCAAAATGTCACTTTCACAGTCCCAAAGTGCCGTTTTCACAGTAAAAAAAAAAAGATTCATTTTGCTTAGCTTAGTCTGTAACTTGAAAACTATGTACCGTATGGCCCTATAAACTGTGTTGGGATGAAAGCTAGCCACTTTGAGCAATGTGGGAAGTGCTGGGGCAGTTTGGGACAACAGGGCCAAAATGTCACTTTCACAGTCCCAAAGTGCCATTTTCACAGTAAAAAGGCCTGGTTCACTTTTGCTTAGCTTAGTCTGTAACTTGAAAACTATGTACCGTATGGCCCTATAAACTGTGTTGGGATGAAAGCTAGCCACTTTGAGCAATGTGGGAAGTGCTGGGGCAGTTTGGGACAACAGGGCCAAAATGTCACTTTCACAGTCCCAAAGTGCCATTTTCACAGTAAAAAGGCCTGGTTCACTTTTGCTTAGCTTAGTCTGTAACTTGAAAACTATGTACCGTATGGCCCTATAAACTGTGTTGGGATGAAAGCTAGCCACTTTGAGCAGTGTGGGAAGTGCTGGGGCAGTTTGGGACAACAGGGCCAAAATGTCACTTTCACAGTCCCAAAGTGCCATTTTCACAGTAAAAAGGCCTGGTTCACTTTTGCTTAGCTTAGTCTGTAACTTGAAAACTATGTACCGTATGGCCCTATAAACTGTGTTGGGATGAAAGCTAGCCACTTTGAGCATTGTGGCAAGAGCTGGGGCAGTTTGGGACAACAGGGAACGAACAGGGCCAAAATGTCACTTTCACAGTCCCAAAGTGCCATTTTCACAGTAAAAAGGCCTGGTTCACTTTTGCTTAGCTTAGTCTGTAACTTGAAAACTATGTACCGTATGGCCCTATAAACTGTGTTGGGATGAAAGCTGGCCACTTTGAGCAATGTGGGAAGTGCTGGGGCAGTTTGGGACAACAGGGCCAAAATGTCACTTTCACAGTCCCAAAGTGCCATTTTCACAGTAAAAAGGCCTGGTTCACTTTTGCTTAGCTTAGTCTGTAACTTGAAAACTATGTACCGTATGGCCCTATAAACTGTGTTGGGATGAAAGCTAGCCACTTTGAGCAATGTGGGAAGTGCTGGGGCAGTTTGGGACAACAGGGCCAAAATGTCACTTTCACAGTCCCAAAGTGCCATTTTCACAGTAAAAAGGCCTGGTTCACTTTTGCTTAGCTTAGTCTGTAACTTGAAAACTATGTACCGTATGGCCCTATAAACTGTGTTGGGATGAAAGCTAGCCACTTTGAGCAATGTGGGAAGTGCTGGGGCAGTTTGGGACAACAGGGCCAAAATGTCACTTTCACAGTCCCAAAGTGCCGTTTTCACAGTAAAAAAAAAAAGATTCATTTTGCTTAGCTTAGTCTGTAACTTGAAAACTATGTACCGTATGGCCCTATAAACTGTGTTGGGATGAAAGCTAGCCACTTTGAGCAATGTGGGAAGTGCTGGGGCAGTTTGGGACAACAGGGCCAAAATGTCACTTTCACAGTCCCAAAGTGCCATTTTCACAGTAAAAAGGCCTGGTTCACTTTTGCTTAGCTTAGTCTGTAACTTGAAAACTATGTACCGTATGGCCCTATAAACTGTGTTGGGATGAAAGCTAGCCACTTTGAGCAATGTGGGAAGTGCTGGGGCAGTTTGGGACAACAGGGCCAAAATGTCACTTTCACAGTCCCAAAGTGCCATTTTCACAGTAAAAAGGCCTGGTTCACTTTTGCTTAGCTTAGTCTGTAACTTGAAAACTATGTACCGTATGGCCCTATAAACTGTGTTGGGATGAAAGCTAGCCACTTTGAGCAATGTGGGAAGTGCTGGGGCAGTTTGGGACAACAGGGCCAAAATGTCACTTTCACAGTCCCAAAGTGCCATTTTCACAGTAAAAAAAAAACAGATTCATTTTGCTTAGCTTAGTCTGTAACTTGAAAACTATGTACCGTATGGCCCTATAAACTGTGTTGGGATGAAAGCTAGCCACTTTGAGCAATGTGGGAAGTGCTGGGGCAGTTTGGGACAACAGGGCCAAAATGTCACTTTCACAGTCCCAAAGTGCCATTTTCACAGTAAAAAGGCCTGGTTCACTTTTGCTTAGCTTAGTCTGTAACTTGAAAACTATGTACCGTATGGCCCTATAAACTGTGTTGGGATGAAAGCTAGCCACTTTGAGCAATGTGGGAAGTGCTGGGGCAGTTTGGGACAACAGGGCCAAAATGTCACTTTCACAGTCCCAAAGTGCCATTTTCACAGTAAAAAAAAACAGATTCATTTTGCTTAGCTTAGTCTGTAACTTGAAAACTATGTACCGTATGGCCCTATAAACTGTGTTGGGATGAAAGCTAGCCACTTTGAGCAATGTGGGAAGTGCTGGGGCAGTTTGGGACAACAGGGCCAAAATGTCACTTTCACAGTCCCAAAGTGCCGTTTTCACAGTAAAAAAAAAAAGATTCATTTTGCTTAGCTTTGTCTGTAACTTGAAAACTATGTACCGTATGGCCCTATAAACTGTGTTGGGATGAAAGCTAGCCACTTTGAGCAATGTGGGAAGTGCTGGGGCAGTTTGGGACAACAGGGCCAAAATGTCACTTTCACAGTCCCAAAGTGCCATTTTCACAGTAAAAAGGCCTGGTTCACTTTTGCTTAGCTTAGTCTGTAACTTGAAAACTATGTACCGTATGGCCCTATAAACTGTGTTGGGATGAAAGCTAGCCACTTTGAGCAATGTGGGAAGTGCTGGGGCAGTTTGGGACAACAGGGCCAAAATGTCACTTTCACAGTCCCAAAGTGCCATTTTCACAGTAAAAAGGCCTGGTTCACTTTTGCTTAGCTTAGTCTGTAACTTGAAAACTATGTACCGTATGGCCCTATAAACTGTGTTGGGATGAAAGCTAGCCACTTTGAGCATTGTGGCAAGAGCTGGGGCAGTTTGGGACAACAGGGAACGAACAGGGCCAAAATGTCACTTTCACAGTCCCAAAGTGCCATTTTCACAGTAAAAAGGCCTGGTTCACTTTTGCTTAGCTTAGTCTGTAACTTGAAAACTATGTACCGTATGGCCCTATAAACTGTGTTGGGATGAAAGCTAGCCACTTTGAGCAATGTGGAAAGTGCTGGGGCAGTTTGGGACAACAGGGCCAAAATGTCACTTTCACAGTCCCAAAGTGCCATTTTCACAGTAAAAAGGCCTGGTTCACTTTTGCTTAGCTTAGTCTGTAACTTGAAAACTATGTACCGTATGGCCCTATAAACTGTGTTGGGATGAAAGCTAGCCACTTTGAGCAGTGTGGGAAGTGCTGGGGCAGTTTGGGACAACAGGGCCAAAATGTCACTTTCACAGTCCCAAAGTGCCATTTTCACAGTAAAAAGGCCTGGTTCACTTTTGCTTAGCTTAGTCTGTAACTTGAAAACTATGTACCGTATGGCCCTATAAACTGTGTTGGGATGAAAGCTAGCCACTTTGAGCATTGTGGCAAGAGCTGGGGCAGTTTGGGACAACAGGGAACGAACAGGGCCAAAATGTCACTTTCACAGTCCCAAAGTGCCATTTTCACAGTAAAAAGGCCTGGTTCACTTTTGCTTAGCTTAGTCTGTAACTTGAAAACTATGTACCGTATGGCCCTATAAACTGTGTTGGGATGAAAGCTAGCCACTTTGAGCAATGTGGGAAGTGCTGGGGCAGTTTGGGACAACAGGGCCAAAATGTCACTTTCACAGTCCCAAAGTGCCATTTTCACAGTAAAAAGGCCTGGTTCACTTTTGCTTAGCTTAGTCTGTAACTTGAAAACTATGTACCGTATGGCCCTATAAACTGTGTTGGGATGAAAGCTAGCCACTTTGAGCAATGTGGGAAGTGCTGGGGCAGTTTGGGACAACAGGGCCAAAATGTCACTTTCACAGTCCCAAAGTGCCATTTTCACAGTAAAAAGGCCTGGTTCACTTTTGCTTAGCTTAGTCTGTAACTTGAAAACTATGTACCGTATGGCCCTATAAACTGTGTTGGGATGAACGCTAGCCACTTTGAGCAATGTGGGAAGTGCTGGGGCAGTTTGGGACAACAGGGCCAAAATGTCACTTTCACAGTCCCAAAGTGCCGTTTTCACAGTAAAAAAAAAAAGATTCATTTTGCTTAGCTTAGTCTGTAACTTGAAAACTATGTACCGTATGGCCCTATAAACTGTGTTGGGATGAAAGCTAGCCACTTTGAGCAATGTGGGAAGTGCTGGGGCAGTTTGGGACAACAGGGCCAAAATGTCACTTTCACAGTCCCAAAGTGCCATTTTCACAGTAAAAAGGCCTGGTTCACTTTTGCTTAGCTTAGTCTGTAACTTGAAAACTATGTACCGTATGGCCCTATAAACTGTGTTGGGATGAAAGCTAGCCACTTTGAGCAATGTGGGAAGTGCTGGGGCAGTTTGGGACAACAGGGCCAAAATGTCACTTTCACAGTCCCAAAGTGCCATTTTCACAGTAAAAAGGCCTGGTTCACTTTTGCTTAGCTTAGTCTGTAACTTGAAAACTATGTACCGTATGGCCCTATAAACTGTGTTGGGATGAAAGCTAGCCACTTTGAGCAATGTGGGAAGTGCTGGGGCAGTTTGGGACAACAGGGCCAAAATGTCACTTTCACAGTCCCAAAGTGCCGTTTTCACAGTAAAAAAAAAAAGATTCATTTTGCTTAGCTTAGTCTGTAACTTGAAAACTATGTACCGTATGGCCCTATAAACTGTGTTGGGATGAAAGCTAGCCACTTTGAGCAATGTGGGAAGTGCTGGGGCAGTTTGGGACAACAGGGCCAAAATGTCACTTTCACAGTCCCAAAGTGCCATTTTCACAGTAAAAAGGCCTGGTTCACTTTTGCTTAGCTTAGTCTGTAACTTGAAAACTATGTACCGTATGGCCCTATAAACTGTGTTGGGATGAAAGCTAGCCACTTTGAGCAATGTGGGAAGTGCTGGGGCAGTTTGGGACAACAGGGCCAAAATGTCACTTTCACAGTCCCAAAGTGCCATTTTCACAGTAAAAAGGCCTGGTTCACTTTTGCTTAGCTTAGTCTGTAACTTGAAAACTATGTACCGTATGGCCCTATAAACTGTGTTGGGATGAAAGCTAGCCACTTTGAGCAATGTGGGAAGTGCTGGGGCAGTTTGGGACAACAGGGCCAAAATGTCACTTTCACAGTCCCAAAGTGCCATTTTCACAGTAAAAAAAAAACAGATTCATTTTGCTTAGCTTAGTCTGTAACTTGAAAACTATGTACCGTATGGCCCTATAAACTGTGTTGGGATGAAAGCTAGCCACTTTGAGCAATGTGGGAAGTGCTGGGGCAGTTTGGGACAACAGGGCCAAAATGTCACTTTCACAGTCCCAAAGTGCCATTTTCACAGTAAAAAGGCCTGGTTCACTTTTGCTTAGCTTAGTCTGTAACTTGAAAACTATGTACCGTATGGCCCTATAAACTGTGTTGGGATGAAAGCTAGCCACTTTGAGCAATGTGGGAAGTGCTGGGGCAGTTTGGGACAACAGGGCCAAAATGTCACTTTCACAGTCCCAAAGTGCCATTTTCACAGTAAAAAGGCCTGGTTCACTTTTGCTTAGCTTAGTCTGTAACTTGAAAACTATGTACCGTATGGCCCTATAAACTGTGTTGGGATGAAAGCTAGCCACTTTGAGCAATGTGGGAAGTGCTGGGGCAGTTTGGGACAACAGGGCCAAAATGTCACTTTCACAGTCCCAAAGTGCCATTTTCACAGTAAAAAAAAAACAGATTCATTTTGCTTAGCTTAGTCTGTAACTTGAAAACTATGTACCGTATGGCCCTATAAACTGTGTTGGGATGAAAGCTAGCCACTTTGAGCAATGTGGGAAGTGCTGGGGCAGTTTGGGACAACAGGGCCAAAATGTCACTTTCACAGTCCCAAAGTGCCATTTTCACAGTAAAAAGGCCTGGTTCACTTTTGCTTAGCTTAGTCTGTAACTTGAAAACTATGTACCGTATGGCCCTATAAACTGTGTTGGGATGAAAGCTAGCCACTTTGAGCAATGTGGGAAGTGCTGGGGCAGTTTGGGACAACAGGGCCAAAATGTCACTTTCACAGTCCCAAAGTGCCATTTTCACAGTAAAAAAAAACAGATTCATTTTGCTTAGCTTAGTCTGTAACTTGAAAACTATGTACCGTATGGCCCTATAAACTGTGTTGGGATGAAAGCTAGCCACTTTGAGCAATGTGGGAAGTGCTGGGGCAGTTTGGGACAACAGGGCCAAAATGTCACTTTCACAGTCCCAAAGTGCCGTTTTCACAGTAAAAAAAAAAAGATTCATTTTGCTTAGCTTTGTCTGTAACTTGAAAACTATGTACCGTATGGCCCTATAAACTGTGTTGGGATGAAAGCTAGCCACTTTGAGCAATGTGGGAAGTGCTGGGGCAGTTTGGGACAACAGGGCCAAAATGTCACTTTCACAGTCCCAAAGTGCCATTTTCACAGTAAAAAGGCCTGGTTCACTTTTGCTTAGCTTAGTCTGTAACTTGAAAACTATGTACCGTATGGCCCTATAAACTGTGTTGGGATGAAAGCTAGCCACTTTGAGCAATGTGGGAAGTGCTGGGGCAGTTTGGGACAACAGGGCCAAAATGTCACTTTCACAGTCCCAAAGTGCCATTTTCACAGTAAAAAGGCCTGGTTCACTTTTGCTTAGCTTAGTCTGTAACTTGAAAACTATGTACCGTATGGCCCTATAAACTGTGTTGGGATGAAAGCTAGCCACTTTGAGCATTGTGGCAAGAGCTGGGGCAGTTTGGGACAACAGGGAACGAACAGGGCCAAAATGTCACTTTCACAGTCCCAAAGTGCCATTTTCACAGTAAAAAGGCCTGGTTCACTTTTGCTTAGCTTAGTCTGTAACTTGAAAACTATGTACCGTATGGCCCTATAAACTGTGTTGGGATGAAAGCTAGCCACTTTGAGCAATGTGGGAAGTGCTGGGGCAGTTTGGGACAACAGGGCCAAAATGTCACTTTCACAGTCCCAAAGTGCCATTTTCACAGTAAAAAGGCCTGGTTCACTTTTGCTTAGCTTAGTCTGTAACTTGAAAACTATGTACCGTATGGCCCTATAAACTGTGTTGGGATGAAAGCTAGCCACTTTGAGCAATGTGGGAAGTGCTGGGGCAGTTTGGGACAACAGGGCCAAAATGTCACTTTCACAGTCCCAAAGTGCCATTTTCACAGTAAAAAGGCCTGGTTCACTTTTGCTTAGCTTAGTCTGTAACTTGAAAACTATGTACCGTATGGCCCTATAAACTGTGTTGGGATGAAAGCTAGCCACTTTGAGCAATGTGGGAAGTGCTGGGGCAGTTTGGGACAACAGGGCCAAAATGTCACTTTCACAGTCCCAAAGTGCCATTTTCACAGTAAAAAGGCCTGGTTCACTTTTGCTTAGCTTAGTCTGTAACTTGAAAACTATGTACCGTATGGCCCTATAAACTGTGTTGGGATGAAAGCTAGCCACTTTGAGCAATGTGGGAAGTGCTGGGGCAGTTTGGGACAACAGGGCCAAAATGTCACTTTCACAGTCCCAAAGTGCCATTTTCACAGTAAAAAGGCCTGGTTCACTTTTGCTTAGCTTAGTCTGTAACTTGAAAACTATGTACCGTATGGCCCTATAAACTGTGTTGGGATGAAAGCTAGCCACTTTGAGCAATGTGGGAAGTGCTGGGGCAGTTTGGGACAACAGGGCCAAAATGTCACTTTCACAGTCCCAAAGTGCCATTTTCACAGTAAAAAGGCCTGGTTCACTTTTGCTTAGCTTAGTCTGTAACTTGAAAACTATGTACCGTATGGCCCTATAAACTGTGTTGGGATGAAAGCTAGCCACTTTGAGCAGTGTGGGAAGTGCTGGGGCAGTTTGGGACAACAGGGCCAAAATGTCACTTTCACAGTCCCAAAGTGCCATTTTCACAGTAAAAAGGCCTGGTTCACTTTTGCTTAGCTTAGTCAGTATCTTGAAAACTATGTACCGTATGGCCCTATAAACTGTGTTGGGATGAAAGCTAGCCACTTTGAGCATTGTGGCAAGAGCTGGGGCAGTTTGGGACAACAGGGAACGAACAGGGCCAAAATGTCACTTTCACAGTCCCAAAGTGCCATTTTCACAGTAAAAAGGCCTGGTTCACTTTTGCTTAGCTTAGTCTGTAACTTGAAAACTATGTACCGTATGGCCCTATAAACTGTGTTGGGATGAAAGCTAGCCACTTTGAGCAATGTGGGAAGTGCTGGGGCAGTTTGGGACAACAGGGCCAAAATGTCACTTTCACAGTCCCAAAGTGCCATTTTCACAGTAAAAAGGCCTGGTTCACTTTTGCTTAGCTTAGTCTGTAACTTGAAAACTATGTACCGTATGGCCCTATAAACTGTGTTGGGATGAAAGCTAGCCACTTTGAGCAATGTGGGAAGTGCTGGGGCAGTTTGGGACAACAGGGCCAAAATGTCACTTTCACAGTCCCAAAGTGCCATTTTCACAGTAAAAAGGCCTGGTTCACTTTTGCTTAGCTTAGTCTGTAACTTGAAAACTATGTACCGTATGGCCCTATAAACTGTGTTGGGATGAAAGCTAGCCACTTTGAGCAGTGTGGGAAGTGCTGGGGCAGTTTGGGACAACAGGGCCAAAATGTCACTTTCACAGTCCCAAAGTGCCATTTTCACAGTAAAAAGGCCTGGTTCACTTTTGCTTAGCTTAGTCTGTAACTTGAAAACTATGTACCGTATGGCCCTATAAACTGTGTTGGGATGAAAGCTAGCCACTTTGAGCATTGTGGCAAGAGCTGGGGCAGTTTGGGACAACAGGGAACGAACAGGGCCAAAATGTCACTTTCACAGTCCCAAAGTGCCATTTTCACAGTAAAAAGGCCTGGTTCACTTTTGCTTAGCTTAGTCTGTAACTTGAAAACTATGTACCGTATGGCCCTATAAACTGTGTTGGGATGAAAGCTAGCCACTTTGAGCAATGTGGGAAGTGCTGGGGCAGTTTGGGACAACAGGGCCAAAATGTCACTTTCACAGTCCCAAAGTGCCATTTTCACAGTAAAAAAAAACAGATTCATTTTGCTTAGCTTAGTCTGTAACTTGAAAACTATGTACCGTATGGCCCTATAAACTGTGTTGGGATGAAAGCTAGCCACTTTGAGCAATGTGGGAAGTGCTGGGGCAGTTTGGGACAACAGGGCCAAAATGTCACTTTCACAGTCCCAAAGTGCCGTTTTCACAGTAAAAAAAAAAAGATTCATTTTGCTTAGCTTTGTCTGTAACTTGAAAACTATGTACCGTATGGCCCTATAAACTGTGTTGGGATGAAAGCTAGCCACTTTGAGCAATGTGGGAAGTGCTGGGGCAGTTTGGGACAACAGGGCCAAAATGTCACTTTCACAGTCCCAAAGTGCCATTTTCACAGTAAAAAGGCCTGGTTCACTTTTGCTTAGCTTAGTCTGTAACTTGAAAACTATGTACCGTATGGCCCTATAAACTGTGTTGGGATGAAAGCTAGCCACTTTGAGCAATGTGGGAAGTGCTGGGGCAGTTTGGGACAACAGGGCCAAAATGTCACTTTCACAGTCCCAAAGTGCCATTTTCACAGTAAAAAGGCCTGGTTCACTTTTGCTTAGCTTAGTCTGTAACTTGAAAACTATGTACCGTATGGCCCTATAAACTGTGTTGGGATGAAAGCTAGCCACTTTGAGCATTGTGGCAAGAGCTGGGGCAGTTTGGGACAACAGGGAACGAACAGGGCCAAAATGTCACTTTCACAGTCCCAAAGTGCCATTTTCACAGTAAAAAGGCCTGGTTCACTTTTGCTTAGCTTAGTCTGTAACTTGAAAACTATGTACCGTATGGCCCTATAAACTGTGTTGGGATGAAAGCTAGCCACTTTGAGCAATGTGGGAAGTGCTGGGGCAGTTTGGGACAACAGGGCCAAAATGTCACTTTCACAGTCCCAAAGTGCCATTTTCACAGTAAAAAGGCCTGGTTCACTTTTGCTTAGCTTAGTCTGTAACTTGAAAACTATGTACCGTATGGCCCTATAAACTGTGTTGGGATGAAAGCTAGCCACTTTGAGCAATGTGGGAAGTGCTGGGGCAGTTTGGGACAACAGGGCCAAAATGTCACTTTCACAGTCCCAAAGTGCCATTTTCACAGTAAAAAGGCCTGGTTCACTTTTGCTTAGCTTAGTCTGTAACTTGAAAACTATGTACCGTATGGCCCTATAAACTGTGTTGGGATGAAAGCTAGCCACTTTGAGCAATGTGGGAAGTGCTGGGGCAGTTTGGGACAACAGGGCCAAAATGTCACTTTCACAGTCCCAAAGTGCCATTTTCACAGTAAAAAGGCCTGGTTCACTTTTGCTTAGCTTAGTCTGTAACTTGAAAACTATGTACCGTATGGCCCTATAAACTGTGTTGGGATGAAAGCTAGCCACTTTGAGCAATGTGGGAAGTGCTGGGGCAGTTTGGGACAACAGGGCCAAAATGTCACTTTCACAGTCCCAAAGTGCCATTTTCACAGTAAAAAGGCCTGGTTCACTTTTGCTTAGCTTAGTCTGTAACTTGAAAACTATGTACCGTATGGCCCTATAAACTGTGTTGGGATGAAAGCTAGCCACTTTGAGCAATGTGGGAAGTGCTGGGGCAGTTTGGGACAACAGGGCCAAAATGTCACTTTCACAGTCCCAAAGTGCCATTTTCACAGTAAAAAGGCCTGGTTCACTTTTGCTTAGCTTAGTCTGTAACTTGAAAACTATGTACCGTATGGCCCTATAAACTGTGTTGGGATGAAAGCTAGCCACTTTGAGCAGTGTGGGAAGTGCTGGGGCAGTTTGGGACAACAGGGCCAAAATGTCACTTTCACAGTCCCAAAGTGCCATTTTCACAGTAAAAAGGCCTGGTTCACTTTTGCTTAGCTTAGTCAGTAACTTGAAAACTATGTACCGTATGGCCCTATAAACTGTGTTGGGATGAAAGCTAGCCACTTTGAGCATTGTGGCAAGAGCTGGGGCAGTTTGGGACAACAGGGAACGAACAGGGCCAAAATGTCACTTTCACAGTCCCAAAGTGCCATTTTCACAGTAAAAAGGCCTGGTTCACTTTTGCTTAGCTTAGTCTGTAACTTGAAAACTATGTACCGTATGGCCCTATAAACTGTGTTGGGATGAAAGCTAGCCACTTTGAGCAATGTGGGAAGTGCTGGGGCAGTTTGGGACAACAGGGCCAAAATGTCACTTTCACAGTCCCAAAGTGCCATTTTCACAGTAAAAAGGCCTGGTTCACTTTTGCTTAGCTTAGTCTGTAACTTGAAAACTATGTACCGTATGGCCCTATAAACTGTGTTGGGATGAAAGCTAGCCACTTTGAGCAGTGTGGGAAGTGCTGGGGCAGTTTGGGACAACAGGGCCAAAATGTCACTTTCACAGTCCCAAAGTGCCATTTTCACAGTAAAAAGGCCTGGTTCACTTTTGCTTAGCTTAGTCTGTAACTTGAAAACTATGTACCGTATGGCCCTATAAACTGTGTTGGGATGAAAGCTAGCCACTTTGAGCATTGTGGCAAGAGCTGGGGCAGTTTGGGACAACAGGGAACGAACAGGGCCAAAATGTCACTTTCACAGTCCCAAAGTGCCATTTTCACAGTAAAAAGGCCTGGTTCACTTTTGCTTAGCTTAGTCTGTAACTTGAAAACTATGTACCGTATGGCCCTATAAACTGTGTTGGGATGAAAGCTAGCCACTTTGAGCAATGTGGGAAGTGCTGGGGCAGTTTGGGACAACAGGGCCAAAATGTCACTTTCACAGTCCCAAAGTGCCATTTTCACAGTAAAAAGGCCTGGTTCACTTTTGCTTAGCTTAGTCTGTAACTTGAAAACTATGTACCGTATGGCCCTATAAACTGTGTTGGGATGAAAGCTAGCCACTTTGAGCAATGTGGGAAGTGCTGGGGCAGTTCCCACAACAGGGCCAAAATGTCACTTTCACAGTCCCAAAGTGCCATTTTCACAGTAAAAAGGCCTGGTTCACTTTTGCTTAGCTTAGTCTGTAACTTGAAAACTATGTACCGTATGGCCCTATAAACTGTGTTGGGATGAAAGCTAGCCACTTTGAGCAATGTGGGAAGTGCTGGGGCAGTTTGGGACAACAGGGCCAAAATGTCACTTTCACAGTCCCAAAGTGCCGTTTTCACAGTAAAAAAAAAACAGATTAATTTTGCTTAGCTTAGTCTGTAACTTGAAAACTATGTACCGTATGGCCCTATAAACTGTGTTGGGATGAAAGCTAGCCACTTTGAGCAATGTGGGAAGTGCTGGGGCAGTTTGGGACAACAGGGCCAAAATGTCACTTTCACAGTCCCAAAGTGCCATTTTCACAGTAAAAAGGCCTGGTTCACTTTTGCTTAGCTTAGTCTGTAACTTGAAAACTATGTACCGTATGGCCCTATAAACTGTGTTGGGATGAAAGCTAGCCACTTTGAGCAATGTGGGAAGTGCTGGGGCAGTTTGGGACAACAGGGCCAAAATGTCACTTTCACAGTCCCAAAGTGCCATTTTCACAGTAAAAAAAAACAGATTCATTTTGCTTAGCTTAGTCTGTAACTTGAAAACTATGTACCGTATGGCCCTATAAACTGTGTTGGGATGAAAGCTAGCCACTTTGAGCAATGTGGGAAGTGCTGGGGCAGTTTGGGACAACAGGGCCAAAATGTCACTTTCACAGTCCCAAAGTGCCGTTTTCACAGTAAAAAAAAAAAGATTCATTTTGCTTAGCTTTGTCTGTAACTTGAAAACTATGTACTGTATGGCCCTATAAACTGTGTTGGGATGAAAGCTAGCCACTTTGAGCAATGTGGGAAGTGCTGGGGCAGTTTGGGACAACAGGGCCAAAATGTCACTTTCACAGTCCCAAAGTGCCATTTTCACAGTAAAAAGGCCTGGTTCACTTTTGCTTAGCTTAGTCTGTAACTTGAAAACTATGTACCGTATGGCCCTATAAACTGTGTTGGGATGAAAGCTAGCCACTTTGAGCAATGTGGGAAGTGCTGGGGCAGTTTGGGACAACAGGGCCAAAATGTCACTTTCACAGTCCCAAAGTGCCATTTTCACAGTAAAAAGGCCTGGTTCACTTTTGCTTAGCTTAGTCTGTAACTTGAAAACTATGTACCGTATGGCCCTATAAACTGTGTTGGGATGAAAGCTAGCCACTTTGAGCATTGTGGCAAGAGCTGGGGCAGTTTGGGACAACAGGGAACGAACAGGGCCAAAATGTCACTTTCACAGTCCCAAAGTGCCATTTTCACAGTAAAAAGGCCTGGTTCACTTTTGCTTAGCTTAGTCTGTAACTTGAAAACTATGTACCGTATGGCCCTATAAACTGTGTTGGGATGAAAGCTAGCCACTTTGAGCAATGTGGGAAGTGCTGGGGCAGTTTGGGACAACAGGGCCAAAATGTCACTTTCACAGTCCCAAAGTGCCATTTTCACAGTAAAAAGGCCTGGTTCACTTTTGCTTAGCTTAGTCTGTAACTTGAAAACTATGTACCGTATGGCCCTATAAACTGTGTTGGGATGAAAGCTAGCCACTTTGAGCAATGTGGGAAGTGCTGGGGCAGTTTGGGACAACAGGGCCAAAATGTCACTTTCACAGTCCCAAAGTGCCATTTTCACAGTAAAAAGGCCTGGTTCACTTTTGCTTAGCTTAGTCTGTAACTTGAAAACTATGTACCGTATGGCCCTATAAACTGTGTTGGGATGAAAGCTAGCCACTTTGAGCAATGTGGGAAGTGCTGGGGCAGTTTGGGACAACAGGGCCAAAATGTCACTTTCACAGTCCCAAAGTGCCATTTTCACAGTAAAAAGGCCTGGTTCACTTTTGCTTAGCTTAGTCTGTAACTTGAAAACTATGTACCGTATGGCCCTATAAACTGTGTTGGGATGAAAGCTAGCCACTTTGAGCAATGTGGGAAGTGCTGGGGCAGTTTGGGACAACAGGGCCAAAATGTCACTTTCACAGTCCCAAAGTGCCATTTTCACAGTAAAAAGGCCTGGTTCACTTTTGCTTAGCTTAGTCTGTAACTTGAAAACTATGTACCGTATGGCCCTATAAACTGTGTTGGGATGAAAGCTAGCCACTTTGAGCAATGTGGGAAGTGCTGGGGCAGTTTGGGACAACAGGGCCAAAATGTCACTTTCACAGTCCCAAAGTGCCATTTTCACAGTAAAAAGGCCTGGTTCACTTTTGCTTAGCTTAGTCTGTAACTTGAAAACTATGTACCGTATGGCCCTATAAACTGTGTTGGGATGAAAGCTAGCCACTTTGAGCAGTGTGGGAAGTGCTGGGGCAGTTTGGGACAACAGGGCCAAAATGTCACTTTCACAGTCCCAAAGTGCCATTTTCACAGTAAAAAGGCCTGGTTCACTTTTGCTTAGCTTAGTCTGTAACTTGAAAACTATGTACCGTATGGCCCTATAAACTGTGTTGGGATGAAAGCTAGCCACTTTGAGCATTGTGGCAAGAGCTGGGGCAGTTTGGGACAACAGGGAACGAACAGGGCCAAAATGTCACTTTCACAGTCCCAAAGTGCCATTTTCACAGTAAAAAGGCCTGGTTCACTTTTGCTTAGCTTAGTCTGTAACTTGAAAACTATGTACCGTATGGCCCTATAAACTGTGTTGGGATGAAAGCTAGCCACTTTGAGCAATGTGGGAAGTGCTGGGGCAGTTTGGGACAACAGGGCCAAAATGTCACTTTCACAGTCCCAAAGTGCCATTTTCACAGTAAAAAGGCCTGGTTCACTTTTGCTTAGCTTAGTCTGTAACTTGAAAACTATGTACCGTATGGCCCTATAAACTGTGTTGGGATGAAAGCTAGCCACTTTGAGCAATGTGGGAAGTGCTGGGGCAGTTTGGGACAACAGGGCCAAAATGTCACTTTCACAGTCCCAAAGTGCCATTTTCACAGTAAAAAGGCCTGGTTCACTTTTGCTTAGCTTAGTCTGTAACTTGAAAACTATGTACCGTATGGCCCTATAAACTGTGTTGGGATGAAAGCTAGCCACTTTGAGCAGTGTGGGAAGTGCTGGGGCAGTTTGGGACAACAGGGCCAAAATGTCACTTTCACAGTCCCAAAGTGCCATTTTCACAGTAAAAAGGCCTGGTTCACTTTTGCTTAGCTTAGTCTGTAACTTGAAAACTATGTACCGTATGGCCCTATAAACTGTGTTGGGATGAAAGCTAGCCACTTTGAGCATTGTGGCAAGAGCTGGGGCAGTTTGGGACAACAGGGAACGAACAGGGCCAAAATGTCACTTTCACAGTCCCAAAGTGCCATTTTCACAGTAAAAAGGCCTGGTTCACTTTTGCTTAGCTTAGTCTGTAACTTGAAAACTATGTACCGTATGGCCCTATAAACTGTGTTGGGATGAAAGCTAGCCACTTTGAGCAATGTGGGAAGTGCTGGGGCAGTTTGGGACAACAGGGCCAAAATGTCACTTTCACAGTCCCAAAGTGCCATTTTCACAGTAAAAAGGCCTGGTTCACTTTTGCTTAGCTTAGTCTGTAACTTGAAAACTATGTACCGTATGGCCCTATAAACTGTGTTGGGATGAAAGCTAGCCACTTTGAGCAATGTGGGAAGTGCTGGGGCAGTTTGGGACAACAGGGCCAAAATGTCACTTTCACAGTCCCAAAGTGCCATTTTCACAGTAAAAAGGCCTGGTTCACTTTTGCTTAGCTTAGTCTGTAACTTGAAAACTATGTACCGTATGGCCCTATAAACTGTGTTGGGATGAAAGCTAGCCACTTTGAGCAGTGTGGGAAGTGCTGGGGCAGTTTGGGACAACAGGGCCAAAATGTCACTTTCACAGTCCCAAAGTGCCATTTTCACAGTAAAAAGGCCTGGTTCACTTTTGCTTAGCTTAGTCTGTAACTTGAAAACTATGTACCGTATGGCCCTATAAACTGTGTTGGGATGAAAGCTAGCCACTTTGAGCATTGTGGCAAGAGCTGGGGCAGTTTGGGACAACAGGGAACGAACAGGGCCAAAATGTCACTTTCACAGTCCCAAAGTGCCATTTTCACAGTAAAAAGGCCTGGTTCACTTTTGCTTAGCTTAGTCTGTAACTTGAAAACTATGTACCGTATGGCCCTATAAACTGTGTTGGGATGAAAGCTAGCCACTTTGAGCAATGTGGGAAGTGCTGGGGCAGTTTGGGACAACAGGGCCAAAATGTCACTTTCACAGTCCCAAAGTGCCATTTTCACAGTAAAAAGGCCTGGTTCACTTTTGCTTAGCTTAGTCTGTAACTTGAAAACTATGTACCGTATGGCCCTATAAACTGTGTTGGGATGAAAGCTAGCCACTTTGAGCAATGTGGGAAGTGCTGGGGCAGTTTGGGACAACAGGGCCAAAATGTCACTTTCACAGTCCCAAAGTGCCATTTTCACAGTAAAAAGGCCTGGTTCACTTTTGCTTAGCTTAGTCTGTAACTTGAAAACTATGTACCGTATGGCCCTATAAACTGTGTTGGGATGAAAGCTAGCCACTTTGAGCAATGTGGGAAGTGCTGGGGCAGTTTGGGACAACAGGGCCAAAATGTCACTTTCACAGTCCCAAAGTGCCGTTTTCACAGTAAAAAAAAAAAGATTCATTTTGCTTAGCTTAGTCTGTAACTTGAAAACTATGTACCGTATGGCCCTATAAACTGTGTTGGGATGAAAGCTAGCCACTTTGAGCAATGTGGGAAGTGCTGGGGCAGTTTGGGACAACAGGGCCAAAATGTCACTTTCACAGTCCCAAAGTGCCATTTTCACAGTAAAAAGGCCTGGTTCACTTTTGCTTAGCTTAGTCTGTAACTTGAAAACTATGTACCGTATGGCCCTATAAACTGTGTTGGGATGAAAGCTAGCCACTTTGAGCAATGTGGGAAGTGCTGGGGCAGTTTGGGACAACAGGGCCAAAATGTCACTTTCACAGTCCCAAAGTGCCATTTTCACAGTAAAAAGGCCTGGTTCACTTTTGCTTAGCTTAGTCTGTAACTTGAAAACTATGTACCGTATGGCCCTATAAACTGTGTTGGGATGAAAGCTAGCCACTTTGAGCAGTGTGGGAAGTGCTGGGGCAGTTTGGGACAACAGGGCCAAAATGTCACTTTCACAGTCCCAAAGTGCCATTTTCACAGTAAAAAGGCCTGGTTCACTTTTGCTTAGCTTAGTCTGTAACTTGAAAACTATGTACCGTATGGCCCTATAAACTGTGTTGGGATGAAAGCTAGCCACTTTGAGCATTGTGGCAAGAGCTGGGGCAGTTTGGGACAACAGGGAACGAACAGGGCCAAAATGTCACTTTCACAGTCCCAAAGTGCCATTTTCACAGTAAAAAGGCCTGGTTCACTTTTGCTTAGCTTAGTCTGTAACTTGAAAACTATGTACCGTATGGCCCTATAAACTGTGTTGGGATGAAAGCTAGCCACTTTGAGCAATGTGGGAAGTGCTGGGGCAGTTTGGGACAACAGGGCCAAAATGTCACTTTCACAGTCCCAAAGTGCCATTTTCACAGTAAAAAGGCCTGGTTCACTTTTGCTTAGCTTAGTCTGTAACTTGAAAACTATGTACCGTATGGCCCTATAAACTGTGTTGGGATGAAAGCTAGCCACTTTGAGCAATGTGGGAAGTGCTGGGGCAGTTTGGGACAACAGGGCCAAAATGTCACTTTCACAGTCCCAAAGTGCCATTTTCACAGTAAAAAGGCCTGGTTCACTTTTGCTTAGCTTAGTCTGTAACTTGAAAACTATGTACCGTATGGCCCTATAAACTGTGTTGGGATGAAAGCTAGCCACTTTGAGCAATGTGGGAAGTGCTGGGGCAGTTTGGGACAACAGGGCCAAAATGTCACTTTCACAGTCCCAAAGTGCCGTTTTCACAGTAAAAAAAAAAAGATTCATTTTGCTTAGCTTAGTCTGTAACTTGAAAACTATGTACCGTATGGCCCTATAAACTGTGTTGGGATGAAAGCTAGCCACTTTGAGCAATGTGGGAAGTGCTGGGGCAGTTTGGGACAACAGGGCCAAAATGTCACTTTCACAGTCCCAAAGTGCCATTTTCACAGTAAAAAGGCCTGGTTCACTTTTGCTTAGCTTAGTCTGTAACTTGAAAACTATGTACCGTATGGCCCTATAAACTGTGTTGGGATGAAAGCTAGCCACTTTGAGCAATGTGGGAAGTGCTGGGGCAGTTTGGGACAACAGGGCCAAAATGTCACTTTCACAGTCCCAAAGTGCCATTTTCACAGTAAAAAGGCCTGGTTCACTTTTGCTTAGCTTAGTCTGTAACTTGAAAACTATGTACCGTATGGCCCTATAAACTGTGTTGGGATGAAAGCTAGCCACTTTGAGCAATGTGGGAAGTGCTGGGGCAGTTTGGGACAACAGGGCCAAAATGTCACTTTCACAGTCCCAAAGTGCCATTTTCACAGTAAAAAAAAAACAGATTCATTTTGCTTAGCTTAGTCTGTAACTTGAAAACTATGTACCGTATGGCCCTATAAACTGTGTTGGGATGAAAGCTAGCCACTTTGAGCAATGTGGGAAGTGCTGGGGCAGTTTGGGACAACAGGGCCAAAATGTCACTTTCACAGTCCCAAAGTGCCATTTTCACAGTAAAAAGGCCTGGTTCACTTTTGCTTAGCTTAGTCTGTAACTTGAAAACTATGTACCGTATGGCCCTATAAACTGTGTTGGGATGAAAGCTAGCCACTTTGAGCAATGTGGGAAGTGCTGGGGCAGTTTGGGACAACAGGGCCAAAATGTCACTTTCACAGTCCCAAAGTGCCATTTTCACAGTAAAAAAAAACAGATTCATTTTGCTTAGCTTAGTCTGTAACTTGAAAACTATGTACCGTATGGCCCTATAAACTGTGTTGGGATGAAAGCTAGCCACTTTGAGCAATGTGGGAAGTGCTGGGGCAGTTTGGGACAACAGGGCCAAAATGTCACTTTCACAGTCCCAAAGTGCCGTTTTCACAGTAAAAAAAAAAAGATTCATTTTGCTTAGCTTTGTCTGTAACTTGAAAACTATGTACCGTATGGCCCTATAAACTGTGTTGGGATGAAAGCTAGCCACTTTGAGCAATGTGGGAAGTGCTGGGGCAGTTTGGGACAACAGGGCCAAAATGTCACTTTCACAGTCCCAAAGTGCCATTTTCACAGTAAAAAGGCCTGGTTCACTTTTGCTTAGCTTAGTCTGTAACTTGAAAACTATGTACCGTATGGCCCTATAAACTGTGTTGGGATGAAAGCTAGCCACTTTGAGCAATGTGGGAAGTGCTGGGGCAGTTTGGGACAACAGGGCCAAAATGTCACTTTCACAGTCCCAAAGTGCCATTTTCACAGTAAAAAGGCCTGGTTCACTTTTGCTTAGCTTAGTCTGTAACTTGAAAACTATGTACCGTATGGCCCTATAAACTGTGTTGGGATGAAAGCTAGCCACTTTGAGCATTGTGGCAAGAGCTGGGGCAGTTTGGGACAACAGGGAACGAACAGGGCCAAAATGTCACTTTCACAGTCCCAAAGTGCCATTTTCACAGTAAAAAGGCCTGGTTCACTTTTGCTTAGCTTAGTCTGTAACTTGAAAACTATGTACCGTATGGCCCTATAAACTGTGTTGGGATGAAAGCTAGCCACTTTGAGCAATGTGGAAAGTGCTGGGGCAGTTTGGGACAACAGGGCCAAAATGTCACTTTCACAGTCCCAAAGTGCCATTTTCACAGTAAAAAGGCCTGGTTCACTTTTGCTTAGCTTAGTCTGTAACTTGAAAACTATGTACCGTATGGCCCTATAAACTGTGTTGGGATGAAAGCTAGCCACTTTGAGCAATGTGGGAAGTGCTGGGGCAGTTTGGGACAACAGGGCCAAAATGTCACTTTCACAGTCCCAAAGTGCCATTTTCACAGTAAAAAGGCCTGGTTCACTTTTGCTTAGCTTAGTCTGTAACTTGAAAACTATGTACCGTATGGCCCTATAAACTGTGTTGGGATGAAAGCTAGCCACTTTGAGCAGTGTGGGAAGTGCTGGGGCAGTTTGGGACAACAGGGCCAAAATGTCACTTTCACAGTCCCAAAGTGCCATTTTCACAGTAAAAAGGCCTGGTTCACTTTTGCTTAGCTTAGTCTGTAACTTGAAAACTATGTACCGTATGGCCCTATAAACTGTGTTGGGATGAAAGCTAGCCACTTTGAGCATTGTGGCAAGAGCTGGGGCAGTTTGGGACAACAGGGAACGAACAGGGCCAAAATGTCACTTTCACAGTCCCAAAGTGCCATTTTCACAGTAAAAAGGCCTGGTTCACTTTTGCTTAGCTTAGTCTGTAACTTGAAAACTATGTACCGTATGGCCCTATAAACTGTGTTGGGATGAAAGCTAGCCACTTTGAACAATGTGGGAAGTGCTGGGGCAGTTTGGGACAACAGGGCCAAAATGTCACTTTCACAGTCCCAAAGTGCCGTTTTCACAGTAAAAAAAAAAAGATTCATTTTGCTTAGCTTAGTCTGTAACTTGAAAACTATGTACCGTATGGCCCTATAAACTGTGTTGGGATGAAAGCTAGCCACTTTGAGCAATGTGGGAAGTGCTGGGGCAGTTTGGGACAACAGGGCCAAAATGTCACTTTCACAGTCCCAAAGTGCCATTTTCACAGTAAAAAGGCCTGGTTCACTTTTGCTTAGCTTAGTCTGTAACTTGAAAACTATGTACCGTATGGCCCTATAAACTGTGTTGGGATGAAAGCTAGCCACTTTGAGCAATGTGGGAAGTGCTGGGGCAGTTTGGGACAACAGGGCCAAAATGTCACTTTCACAGTCCCAAAGTGCCGTTTTCACAGTAAAAAAAAAAAGATTCATTTTGCTTAGCTTAGTCTGTAACTTGAAAACTATGTACCGTATGGCCCTATAAACTGTGTTGGGATGAAAGCTAGCCACTTTGAGCAATGTGGGAAGTGCTGGGGCAGTTTGGGACAACAGGGCCAAAATGTCACTTTCACAGTCCCAAAGTGCCATTTTCACAGTAAAAAGGCCTGGTTCACTTTTGCTTAGCTTAGTCTGTAACTTGAAAACTATGTACCGTATGGCCCTATAAACTGTGTTGGGATGAAAGCTAGCCACTTTGAGCAGTGTGGGAAGTGCTGGGGCAGTTTGGGACAACAGGGCCAAAATGTCACTTTCACAGTCCCAAAGTGCCATTTTCACAGTAAAAAGGCCTGGTTCACTTTTGCTTAGCTTAGTCTGTAACTTGAAAACTATGTACCGTATGGCCCTATAAACTGTGTTGGGATGAAAGCTAGCCACTTTGAGCATTGTGGCAAGAGCTGGGGCAGTTTGGGACAACAGGGAACGAACAGGGCCAAAATGTCACTTTCACAGTCCCAAAGTGCCATTTTCACAGTAAAAAGGCCTGGTTCACTTTTGCTTAGCTTAGTCTGTAACTTGAAAACTATGTACCGTATGGCCCTATAAACTGTGTTGGGATGAAAGCTAGCCACTTTGAGCAATGTGGGAAGTGCTCGGGCAGTTTGGGACAACAGGGCCAAAATGTCACTTTCACAGTCCCAAAGTGCCATTTTCACAGTAAAAAGGCCTGGTTCACTTTTGCTTAGCTTAGTCTGTAACTTGAAAACTATGTACCGTATGGCCCTATAAACTGTGTTGGGATGAAAGCTAGCCACTTTGAGCAATGTGGGAAGTGCTGGGGCAGTTTGGGACAACAGGGCCAAAATGTCACTTTCACAGTCCCAAAGTGCCATTTTCACAGTAAAAAGGCCTGGTTCACTTTTGCTTAGCTTAGTCTGTAACTTGAAAACTATGTACCGTATGGCCCTATAAACTGTGTTGGGATGAAAGCTAGCCACTTTGAGCAATGTGGGAAGTGCTGGGGCAGTTTGGGACAACAGGGCCAAAATGTCACTTTCACAGTCCCAAAGTGCCGTTTTCACAGTAAAAAAAAAAAGATTCATTTTGCTTAGCTTAGTCTGTAACTTGAAAACTATGTACCGTATGGCCCTATAAACTGTGTTGGGATGAAAGCTAGCCACTTTGAGCAATGTGGGAAGTGCTGGGGCAGTTTGGGACAACAGGGCCAAAATGTCACTTTCACAGTCCCAAAGTGCCATTTTCACAGTAAAAAGGCCTGGTTCACTTTTGCTTAGCTTAGTCTGTAACTTGAAAACTATGTACCGTATGGCCCTATAAACTGTGTTGGGATGAAAGCTAGCCACTTTGAGCAATGTGGGAAGTGCTGGGGCAGTTTGGGACAACAGGGCCAAAATGTCACTTTCACAGTCCCAAAGTGCCATTTTCACAGTAAAAAAAAAACAGATTCATTTTGCTTAGCTTAGTCTGTAACTTGAAAACTATGTACCGTATGGCCCTATAAACTGTGTTGGGATGAAAGCTAGCCACTTTGAGCAATGTGGGAAGTGCTGGGGCAGTTTGGGACAACAGGGCCAAAATGTCACTTTCACAGTCCCAAAGTGCCATTTTCACAGTAAAAAGGCCTGGTTCACTTTTGCTTAGCTTAGTCTGTAACTTGAAAACTATGTACCGTATGGCCCTATAAACTGTGTTGGGATGAAAGCTAGCCACTTTGAGCAATGTGGGAAGTGCTGGGGCAGTTTGGGACAACAGGGCCAAAATGTCACTTTCACAGTCCCAAAGTGCCATTTTCACAGTAAAAAAAAACAGATTCATTTTGCTTAGCTTAGTCTGTAACTTGAAAACTATGTACCGTATGGCCCTATAAACTGTGTTGGGATGAAAGCTAGCCACTTTGAGCAATGTGGGAAGTGCTGGGGCAGTTTGGGACAACAGGGCCAAAATGTCACTTTCACAGTCCCAAAGTGCCGTTTTCACAGTAAAAAAAAAAAGATTCATTTTGCTTAGCTTTGTCTGTAACTTGAAAACTATGTACCGTATGGCCCTATAAACTGTGTTGGGATGAAAGCTAGCCACTTTGAGCAATGTGGGAAGTGCTGGGGCAGTTTGGGACAACAGGGCCAAAATGTCACTTTCACAGTCCCAAAGTGCCATTTTCACAGTAAAAAGGCCTGGTTCACTTTTGCTTAGCTTAGTCTGTAACTTGAAAACTATGTACCGTATGGCCCTATAAACTGTGTTGGGATGAAAGCTAGCCACTTTGAGCAATGTGGGAAGTGCTGGGGCAGTTTGGGACAACAGGGCCAAAATGTCACTTTCACAGTCCCAAAGTGCCATTTTCACAGTAAAAAGGCCTGGTTCACTTTTGCTTAGCTTAGTCTGTAACTTGAAAACTATGTACCGTATGGCCCTATAAACTGTGTTGGGATGAAAGCTAGCCACTTTGAGCATTGTGGCAAGAGCTGGGGCAGTTTGGGACAACAGGGAACGAACAGGGCCAAAATGTCACTTTCACAGTCCCAAAGTGCCATTTTCACAGTAAAAAGGCCTGGTTCACTTTTGCTTAGCTTAGTCTGTAACTTGAAAACTATGTACCGTATGGCCCTATAAACTGTGTTGGGATGAAAGCTAGCCACTTTGAGCAATGTGGGAAGTGCTGGGGCAGTTTGGGACAACAGGGCCAAAATGTCACTTTCACAGTCCCAAAGTGCCATTTTCACAGTAAAAAGGCCTGGTTCACTTTTGCTTAGCTTAGTCTGTAACTTGAAAACTATGTACCGTATGGCCCTATAAACTGTGTTGGGATGAAAGCTAGCCACTTTGAGCAATGTGGGAAGTGCTGGGGCAGTTTGGGACAACAGGGCCAAAATGTCACTTTCACAGTCCCAAAGTGCCATTTTCACAGTAAAAAGGCCTGGTTCACTTTTGCTTAGCTTAGTCTGTAACTTGAAAACTATGTACCGTATGGCCCTATAAACTGTGTTGGGATGAAAGCTAGCCACTTTGAGCAATGTGGGAAGTGCTGGGGCAGTTTGGGACAACAGGGCCAAAATGTCACTTTCACAGTCCCAAAGTGCCATTTTCACAGTAAAAAGGCCTGGTTCACTTTTGCTTAGCTTAGTCTGTAACTTGAAAACTATGTACCGTATGGCCCTATAAACTGTGTTGGGATGAAAGCTAGCCACTTTGAGCAATGTGGGAAGTGCTGGGGCAGTTTGGGACAACAGGGCCAAAATGTCACTTTCACAGTCCCAAAGTGCCATTTTCACAGTAAAAAGGCCTGGTTCACTTTTGCTTAGCTTAGTCTGTAACTTGAAAACTATGTACCGTATGGCCCTATAAACTGTGTTGGGATGAAAGCTAGCCACTTTGAGCAATGTGGGAAGTGCTGGGGCAGTTTGGGACAACAGGGCCAAAATGTCACTTTCACAGTCCCAAAGTGCCATTTTCACAGTAAAAAGGCCTGGTTCACTTTTGCTTAGCTTAGTCTGTAACTTGAAAACTATGTACCGTATGGCCCTATAAACTGTGTTGGGATGAAAGCTAGCCACTTTGAGCAGTGTGGGAAGTGCTGGGGCAGTTTGGGACAACAGGGCCAAAATGTCACTTTCACAGTCCCAAAGTGCCATTTTCACAGTAAAAAGGCCTGGTTCACTTTTGCTTAGCTTAGTCTGTAACTTGAAAACTATGTACCGTATGGCCCTATAAACTGTGTTGGGATGAAAGCTAGCCACTTTGAGCATTGTGGCAAGAGCTGGGGCAGTTTGGGACAACAGGGAACGAACAGGGCCAAAATGTCACTTTCACAGTCCCAAAGTGCCATTTTCACAGTAAAAAGGCCTGGTTCACTTTTGCTTAGCTTAGTCTGTAACTTGAAAACTATGTACCGTATGGCCCTATAAACTGTGTTGGGATGAAAGCTAGCCACTTTGAGCAGTGTGGGAAGTGCTGGGGCAGTTTGGGACAACAGGGCCAAAATGTCACTTTCACAGTCCCAAAGTGCCATTTTCACAGTAAAAAGGCCTGGTTCACTTTTGCTTAGCTTAGTCTGTAACTTGAAAACTATGTACCGTATGGCCCTATAAACTGTGTTGGGATGAAAGCTAGCCACTTTGAGCATTGTGGCAAGAGCTGGGGCAGTTTGGGACAACAGGGAACGAACAGGGCCAAAATGTCACTTTCACAGTCCCAAAGTGCCATTTTCACAGTAAAAAGGCATGGTTCACTTTTGCTTAGCTTAGTCTGTAACTTGAAAACTATGTACCGTATGGCCCTATAAACTGTGTTGGGATGAAAGCTAGCCACTTTGAGCAATGTGGGAAGTGCTGGGGCAGTTTGGGACAACAGGGCCAAAATGTCACTTTCACAGTCCCAAAGTGCATTTTCACAGTAAAAAGGCCTGGTTCACTTTTGCTTAGCTTAGTCTGTAACTTGAAAACTATGTACCGTATGGCCCTATAAACTGTGTTGGGATGAAAGCTAGCCACTTTGAGCAATGTGGGAAGTGCTGGGGCAGTTTGGGACAACAGGGCCAAAATGTCACTTTCACAGTCCCAAAGTGCCATTTTCACAGTAAAAAGGCCTGGTTCACTTTTGCTTAGCTTAGTCTGTAACTTGAAAACTATGTACCGTATGGCCCTATAAACTGTGTTGGGATGAAAGCTAGCCACTTTGAGCAATGTGGGAAGTGCTGGGGCAGTTTGGGACAACAGGGCCAAAATGTCACTTTCACAGTCCCAAAGTGCCGTTTTCACAGTAAAAAAAAAAAGATTCATTTTGCTTAGCTTAGTCTGTAACTTGAAAACTATGTACCGTATGGCCCTATAAACTGTGTTGGGATGAAAGCTAGCCACTTTGAGCAATGTGGGAAGTGCTGGGGCAGTTTGGGACAACAGGGCCAAAATGTCACTTTCACAGTCCCAAAGTGCCATTTTCACAGTAAAAAGGCCTGGTTCACTTTTGCTTAGCTTAGTCTGTAACTTGAAAACTATGTACCGTATGGCCCTATAAACTGTGTTGGGATGAAAGCTAGCCACTTTGAGCAATGTGGGAAGTGCTGGGGCAGTTTGGGACAACAGGGCCAAAATGTCACTTTCACAGTCCCAAAGTGCCATTTTCACAGTAAAAAGGCCTGGTTCACTTTTGCTTAGCTTAGTCTGTAACTTGAAAACTATGTACCGTATGGCCCTATAAACTGTGTTGGGATGAAAGCTAGCCACTTTGAGCAGTGTGGGAAGTGCTGGGGCAGTTTGGGACAACAGGGCCAAAATGTCACTTTCACAGTCCCAAAGTGCCATTTTCACAGTAAAAAGGCCTGGTTCACTTTTGCTTAGCTTAGTCTGTAACTTGAAAACTATGTACCGTATGGCCCTATAAACTGTGTTGGGATGAAAGCTAGCCACTTTGAGCATTGTGGCAAGAGCTGGGGCAGTTTGGGACAACAGGGAACGAACAGGGCCAAAATGTCACTTTCACAGTCCCAAAGTGCCATTTTCACAGTAAAAAGGCCTGGTTCACTTTTGCTTAGCTTAGTCTGTAACTTGAAAACTATGTACCGTATGGCCCTATAAACTGTGTTGGGATGAAAGCTAGCCACTTTGAGCAATGTGGGAAGTGCTGGGGCAGTTTGGGACAACAGGGCCAAAATGTCACTTTCACAGTCCCAAAGTGCCATTTTCACAGTAAAAAGGCCTGGTTCACTTTTGCTTAGCTTAGTCTGTAACTTGAAAACTATGTACCGTATGGCCCTATAAACTGTGTTGGGATGAAAGCTAGCCACTTTGAGCAATGTGGGAAGTGCTGGGGCAGTTTGGGACAACAGGGCCAAAATGTCACTTTCACAGTCCCAAAGTGCCATTTTCACAGTAAAAAGGCCTGGTTCACTTTTGCTTAGCTTAGTCTGTAACTTGAAAACTATGTACCGTATGGCCCTATAAACTGTGTTGGGATGAAAGCTAGCCACTTTGAGCAATGTGGGAAGTGCTGGGGCAGTTTGGGACAACAGGGCCAAAATGTCACTTTCACAGTCCCAAAGTGCCGTTTTCACAGTAAAAAAAAAAAGATTCATTTTGCTTAGCTTAGTCTGTAACTTGAAAACTATGTACCGTATGGCCCTATAAACTGTGTTGGGATGAAAGCTAGCCACTTTGAGCAATGTGGGAAGTGCTGGGGCAGTTTGGGACAACAGGGCCAAAATGTCACTTTCACAGTCCCAAAGTGCCATTTTCACAGTAAAAAGGCCTGGTTCACTTTTGCTTAGCTTAGTCTGTAACTTGAAAACTATGTACCGTATGGCCCTATAAACTGTGTTGGGATGAAAGCTAGCCACTTTGAGCAATGTGGGAAGTGCTGGGGCAGTTTGGGACAACAGGGCCAAAATGTCACTTTCACAGTCCCAAAGTGCCATTTTCACAGTAAAAAGGCCTGGTTCACTTTTGCTTAGCTTAGTCTGTAACTTGAAAACTATGTACCGTATGGCCCTATAAACTGTGTTGGGATGAAAGCTAGCCACTTTGAGCAGTGTGGGAAGTGCTGGGGCAGTTTGGGACAACAGGGCCAAAATGTCACTTTCACAGTCCCAAAGTGCCATTTTCACAGTAAAAAGGCCTGGTTCACTTTTGCTTAGCTTAGTCTGTAACTTGAAAACTATGTACCGTATGGCCCTATAAACTGTGTTGGGATGAAAGCTAGCCACTTTGAGCATTGTGGCAAGAGCTGGGGCAGTTTGGGACAACAGGGAACGAACAGGGCCAAAATGTCACTTTCACAGTCCCAAAGTGCCATTTTCACAGTAAAAAGGCCTGGTTCACTTTTGCTTAGCTTAGTCTGTAACTTGAAAACTATGTACCGTATGGCCCTATAAACTGTGTTGGGATGAAAGCTAGCCACTTTGAGCAATGTGGGAAGTGCTGGGGCAGTTTGGGACAACAGGGCCAAAATGTCACTTTCACAGTCCCAAAGTGCCATTTTCACAGTAAAAAGGCCTGGTTCACTTTTGCTTAGCTTAGTCTGTAACTTGAAAACTATGTACCGTATGGCCCTATAAACTGTGTTGGGATGAAAGCTAGCCACTTTGAGCAATGTGGGAAGTGCTGGGGCAGTTTGGGACAACAGGGCCAAAATGTCACTTTCACAGTCCCAAAGTGCCATTTTCACAGTAAAAAGGCCTGGTTCACTTTTGCTTAGCTTAGTCTGTAACTTGAAAACTATGTACCGTATGGCCCTATAAACTGTGTTGGGATGAAAGCTAGCCACTTTGAGCAATGTGGGAAGTGCTGGGGCAGTTTGGGACAACAGGGCCAAAATGTCACTTTCACAGTCCCAAAGTGCCGTTTTCACAGTAAAAAAAAAAAGATTCATTTTGCTTAGCTTAGTCTGTAACTTGAAAACTATGTACCGTATGGCCCTATAAACTGTGTTGGGATGAAAGCTAGCCACTTTGAGCAATGTGGGAAGTGCTGGGGCAGTTTGGGACAACAGTGCCAAAATGTCACTTTCACAGTCCCAAAGTGCCATTTTCACAGTAAAAAGGCCTGGTTCACTTTTGCTTAGCTTAGTCTGTAACTTGAAAACTATGTACCGTATGGCCCTATAAACTGTGTTGGGATGAAAGCTAGCCACTTTGAGCAATGTGGGAAGTGCTGGGGCAGTTTGGGACAACAGGGCCAAAATGTCACTTTCACAGTCCCAAAGTGCCATTTTCACAGTAAAAAGGCCTGGTTCACTTTTGCTTAGCTTAGTCTGTAACTTGAAAACTATGTACCGTATGGCCCTATAAACTGTGTTGGGATGAAAGCTAGCCACTTTGAGCAATGTGGGAAGTGCTGGGGCAGTTTGGGACAACAGGGCCAAAATGTCACTTTCACAGTCCCAAAGTGCCATTTTCACAGTAAAAAAAAAACAGATTCATTTTGCTTAGCTTAGTCTGTAACTTGAAAACTATGTACCGTATGGCCCTATAAACTGTGTTGGGATGAAAGCTAGCCACTTTGAGCAATGTGGGAAGTGCTGGGGCAGTTTGGGACAACAGGGCCAAAATGTCACTTTCACAGTCCCAAAGTGCCATTTTCACAGTAAAAAGGCCTGGTTCACTTTTGCTTAGCTTAGTCTGTAACTTGAAAACTATGTACCGTATGGCCCTATAAACTGTGTTGGGATGAAAGCTAGCCACTTTGAGCAATGTGGGAAGTGCTGGGGCAGTTTGGGACAACAGGGCCAAAATGTCACTTTCACAGTCCCAAAGTGCCATTTTCACAGTAAAAAAAAACAGATTAATTTTGCTTAGCTTAGTCTGTAACTTGAAAACTATGTACCGTATGGCCCTATAAACTGTGTTGGGATGAAAGCTAGCCACTTTGAGCAATGTGGGAAGTGCTGGGGCAGTTTGGGACAACAGGGCCAAAATGTCACTTTCACAGTCCCAAAGTGCCGTTTTCACAGTAAAAAAAAAAAGATTCATTTTGCTTAGCTTTGTCTGTAACTTGAAAACTATGTACCGTATGGCCCTATAAACTGTGTTGGGATGAAAGCTAGCCACTTTGAGCAATGTGGGAAGTGCTGGGGCAGTTTGGGACAACAGGGCCAAAATGTCACTTTCACAGTCCCAAAGTGCCATTTTCACAGTAAAAAGGCCTGGTTCACTTTTGCTTAGCTTAGTCTGTAACTTGAAAACTATGTACCGTATGGCCCTATAAACTGTGTTGGGATGAAAGCTAGCCACTTTGAGCAATGTGGGAAGTGCTGGGGCAGTTTGGGACAACAGGGCCAAAATGTCACTTTCACAGTCCCAAAGTGCCATTTTCACAGTAAAAAAAAACAGATTAATTTTGCTTAGCTTAGTCTGTAACTTGAAAACTATGTACCGTATGGCCCTATAAACTGTGTTGGGATGAAAGCTAGCCACTTTGAGCAATGTGGGAAGTGCTGGGGCAGTTTGGGACAACAGGGCCAAAATGTCACTTTCACAGTCCCAAAGTGCCGTTTTCACAGTAAAAAAAAAAAGATTCATTTTGCTTAGCTTTGTCTGTAACTTGAAAACTATGTACCGTATGGCCCTATAAACTGTGTTGGGATGAAAGCTAGCCACTTTGAGCAATGTGGGAAGTGCTGGGGCAGTTTGGGACAACAGGGCCAAAATGTCACTTTCACAGTCCCAAAGTGCCATTTTCACAGTAAAAAGGCCTGGTTCACTTTTGCTTAGCTTAGTCTGTAACTTGAAAACTATGTACCGTATGGCCCTATAAACTGTGTTGGGATGAAAGCTAGCCACTTTGAGCAATGTGGGAAGTGCTGGGGCAGTTTGGGACAACAGGGCCAAAATGTCACTTTCACAGTCCCAAAGTGCCATTTTCACAGTAAAAAGGCCTGGTTCACTTTTGCTTAGCTTAGTCTGTAACTTGAAAACTATGTACCGTATGGCCCTATAAACTGTGTTGGGATGAAAGCTAGCCACTTTGAGCATTGTGGCAAGAGCTGGGGCAGTTTGGGACAACAGGGAACGAACAGGGCCAAAATGTCACTTTCACAGTCCCAAAGTGCCATTTTCACAGTAAAAAGGCCTGGTTCACTTTTGCTTAGCTTAGTCTGTAACTTGAAAACTATGTACCGTATGGCCCTATAAACTGTGTTGGGATGAAAGCTAGCCACTTTGAGCAATGTGGAAAGTGCTGGGGCAGTTTGGGACAACAGGGCCAAAATGTCACTTTCACAGTCCCAAAGTGCCATTTTCACAGTAAAAAGGCCTGGTTCACTTTTGCTTAGCTTAGTCTGTAACTTGAAAACTATGTACCGTATGGCCCTATAAACTGTGTTGGGATGAAAGCTAGCCACTTTGAGCAATGTGGGAAGTGCTGGGGCAGTTTGGGACAACAGGGCCAAAATGTCACTTTCACAGTCCCAAAGTGCCATTTTCACAGTAAAAAGGCCTGGTTCACTTTTGCTTAGCTTAGTCTGTAACTTGAAAACTATGTACCGTATGGCCCTATAAACTGTGTTGGGATGAAAGCTAGCCACTTTGAGCAGTGTGGGAAGTGCTGGGGCAGTTTGGGACAACAGGGCCAAAATGTCACTTTCACAGTCCCAAAGTGCCATTTTCACAGTAAAAAGGCCTGGTTCACTTTTGCTTAGCTTAGTCTGTAACTTGAAAACTATGTACCGTATGGCCCTATAAACTGTGTTGGGATGAAAGCTAGCCACTTTGAGCATTGTGGCAAGAGCTGGGGCAGTTTGGGACAACAGGGAACGAACAGGGCCAAAATGTCACTTTCACAGTCCCAAAGTGCCATTTTCACAGTAAAAAGGCCTGGTTCACTTTTGCTTAGCTTAGTCTGTAACTTGAAAACTATGTACCGTATGGCCCTATAAACTGTGTTGGGATGAAAGCTAGCCACTTTGAGCAATGTGGGAAGTGCTGGGGCAGTTTGGGACAACAGGGCCAAAATGTCACTTTCACAGTCCCAAAGTGCCATTTTCACAGTAAAAAGGCCTGGTTCACTTTTGCTTAGCTTAGTCTGTAACTTGAAAACTATGTACCGTATGGCCCTATAAACTGTGTTGGGATGAAAGCTAGCCACTTTGAGCAATGTGGGAAGTGCTGGGGCAGTTTGGTACAACAGGGCCAAAATGTCACTTTCACAGTCCCAAAGTGCCGTTTTCACAGTAAAAAAAAAAGATTCATTTTGCTTAGCTTAGTCTGTAACTTGAAAACTATGTACCGTATGGCCCTATAAACTGTGTTGGGAATGAAAGCTAGCCACTTTGAGCAATGTGGGAAGTGCTGGGGCAGTTTGGGACAACAGGGCCAAAATGTCACTTTCACAGTCCCAAAGTGCCATTTTCACAGTAAAAAGGCCTGGTTCACTTTTGCTTAGCTTAGTCTGTAACTTGAAAACTATGTACCGTATGGCCCTATAAACTGTGTTGGGATGAAAGCTAGCCACTTTGAGCAATGTGGGAAGTGCTGGGGCAGTTTGGGACAACAGGGCCAAAATGTCACTTTCACAGTCCCAAAGTGCCATTTTCACAGTAAAAAGGCCTGGTTCACTTTTGCTTAGCTTAGTCTGTAACTTGAAAACTATGTACCGTATGGCCCTATAAACTGTGTTGGGATGAAAGCTAGCCACTTTGAGCAGTGTGGGAAGTGCTGGGGCAGTTTGGGACAACAGGGCCAAAATGTCACTTTCACAGTCCCAAAGTGCCATTTTCACAGTAAAAAGGCCTGGTTCACTTTTGCTTAGCTTAGTCTGTAACTTGAAAACTATGTACCGTATGGCCCTATAAACTGTGTTGGGATGAAAGCTAGCCACTTTGAGCATTGTGGCAAGAGCTGGGGCAGTTTGGGACAACAGGGAACGAACAGGGCCAAAATGTCACTTTCACAGTCCCAAAGTGCCATTTTCACAGTAAAAAGGCCTGGTTCACTTTTGCTTAGCTTAGTCTGTAACTTGAAAACTATGTACCGTATGGCCCTATAAACTGTGTTGGGATGAAAGCTAGCCACTTTGAGCAATGTGGGAAGTGCTGGGGCAGTTTGGGACAACAGGGCCAAAATGTCACTTTCACAGTCCCAAAGTGCCATTTTCACAGTAAAAAGGCCTGGTTCACTTTTGCTTAGCTTAGTCTGTAACTTGAAAACTATGTACCGTATGGCCCTATAAACTGTGTTGGGATGAAAGCTAGCCACTTTGAGCAATGTGGGAAGTGCTGGGGCAGTTTGGGACAACAGGGCCAAAATGTCACTTTCACAGTCCCAAAGTGCCATTTTCACAGTAAAAAGGCCTGGTTCACTTTTGCTTAGCTTAGTCTGTAACTTGAAAACTATGTACCGTATGGCCCTATAAACTGTGTTGGGATGAAAGCTAGCCACTTTGAGCAATGTGGGAAGTGCTGGGGCAGTTTGGGACAACAGGGCCAAAATGTCACTTTCACAGTCCCAAAGTGCCGTTTTCACAGTAAAAAAAAAAGATTCATTTTGCTTAGCTTAGTCTGTAACTTGAAAACTATGTACCGTATGGCCCTATAAACTGTGTTGGGATGAAAGCTAGCCACTTTGAGCAATGTGGGAAGTGCTGGGGCAGTTTGGGACAACAGGGCCAAAATGTCACTTTCACAGTCCCAAAGTGCCATTTTCACAGTAAAAAGGCCTGGTTCACTTTTGCTTAGCTTAGTCTGTAACTTGAAAACTATGTACCGTATGGCCCTATAAACTGTGTTGGGATGAAAGCTAGCCACTTTGAGCAATGTGGGAAGTGCTGGGGCAGTTTGGGACAACAGGGCCAAAATGTCACTTTCACAGTCCCAAAGTGCCATTTTCACAGTAAAAAGGCCTGGTTCACTTTTGCTTAGCTTAGTCTGTAACTTGAAAACTATGTACCGTATGGCCCTATAAACTGTGTTGGGATGAAAGCTAGCCACTTTGAGCAGTGTGGGAAGTGCTGGGGCAGTTTGGGACAACAGGGCCAAAATGTCACTTTCACAGTCCCAAAGTGCCATTTTCACAGTAAAAAGGCCTGGTTCACTTTTGCTTAGCTTAGTCTGTAACTTGAAAACTATGTACCGTATGGCCCTATAAACTGTGTTGGGATGAAAGCTAGCCACTTTGAGCATTGTGGCAAGAGCTGGGGCAGTTTGGGACAACAGGGAACGAACAGGGCCAAAATGTCACTTTCACAGTCCCAAAGTGCCATTTTCACAGTAAAAAGGCCTGGTTCACTTTTGCTTAGCTTAGTCTGTAACTTGAAAACTATGTACCGTATGGCCCTATAAACTGTGTTGGGATGAAAGCTAGCCACTTTGAGCAATGTGGGAAGTGCTGGGGCAGTTTGGGACAACAGGGCCAAAATGTCACTTTCACAGTCCCAAAGTGCCATTTTCACAGTAAAAAGGCCTGGTTCACTTTTGCTTAGCTTAGTCTGTAACTTGAAAACTATGTACCGTATGGCCCTATAAACTGTGTTGGGATGAAAGCTAGCCACTTTGAGCAATGTGGGAAGTGCTGGGGCAGTTTGGGACAACAGGGCCAAAATGTCACTTTCACAGTCCCAAAGTGCCATTTTCACAGTAAAAAGGCCTGGTTCACTTTTGCTTAGCTTAGTCTGTAACTTGAAAACTATGTACCGTATGGCCCTATAAACTGTGTTGGGATGAAAGCTAGCCACTTTGAGCAATGTGGGAAGTGCTGGGGCAGTTTGGGACAACAGGGCCAAAATGTCACTTTCACAGTCCCAAAGTGCCGTTTTCACAGTAAAAAAAAAAAGATTCATTTTGCTTAGCTTAGTCTGTAACTTGAAAACTATGTACCGTATGGCCCTATAAACTGTGTTGGGATGAAAGCTAGCCACTTTGAGCAATGTGGGAAGTGCTGGGGCAGTTTGGGACAACAGGGCCAAAATGTCACTTTCACAGTCCCAAAGTGCCATTTTCACAGTAAAAAGGCCTGGTTCACTTTTGCTTAGCTTAGTCTGTAACTTGAAAACTATGTACCGTATGGCCCTATAAACTGTGTTGGGATGAAAGCTAGCCACTTTGAGCAATGTGGGAAGTGCTGGGGCAGTTTGGGACAACAGGGCCAAAATGTCACTTTCACAGTCCCAAAGTGCCATTTTCACAGTAAAAAGGCCTGGTTCACTTTTGCTTAGCTTAGTCTGTAACTTGAAAACTATGTACCGTATGGCCCTATAAACTGTGTTGGGATGAAAGCTAGCCACTTTGAGCAATGTGGGAAGTGCTGGGGCAGTTTGGGACAACAGGGCCAAAATGTCACTTTCACAGTCCCAAAGTGCCATTTTCACAGTAAAAAAAAAACAGATTCATTTTGCTTAGCTTAGTCTGTAACTTGAAAACTATGTACCGTATGGCCCTATAAACTGTGTTGGGATGAAAGCTAGCCACTTTGAGCAATGTGGGAAGTGCTGGGGCAGTTTGGGACAACAGGGCCAAAATGTCACTTTCACAGTCCCAAAGTGCCATTTTCACAGTAAAAAGGCCTGGTTCACTTTTGCTTAGCTTAGTCTGTAACTTGAAAACTATGTACCGTATGGCCCTATAAACTGTGTTGGGATGAAAGCTAGCCACTTTGAGCAATGTGGGAAGTGCTGGGGCAGTTTGGGACAACAGGGCCAAAATGTCACTTTCACAGTCCCAAAGTGCCATTTTCACAGTAAAAAAAAACAGATTAATTTTGCTTAGCTTAGTCTGTAACTTGAAAACTATGTACCGTATGGCCCTATAAACTGTGTTGGGATGAAAGCTAGCCACTTTGAGCAATGTGGGAAGTGCTGGGGCAGTTTGGGACAACAGGGCCAAAATGTCACTTTCACAGTCCCAAAGTGCCGTTTTCACAGTAAAAAAAAAAAGATTCATTTTGCTTAGCTTTGTCTGTAACTTGAAAACTATGTACCGTATGGCCCTATAAACTGTGTTGGGATGAAAGCTAGCCACTTTGAGCAATGTGGGAAGTGCTGGGGCAGTTTGGGACAACAGGGCCAAAATGTCACTTTCACAGTCCCAAAGTGCCATTTTCACAGTAAAAAGGCCTGGTTCACTTTTGCTTAGCTTAGTCTGTAACTTGAAAACTATGTACCGTATGGCCCTATAAACTGTGTTGGGATGAAAGCTAGCCACTTTGAGCAATGTGGGAAGTGCTGGGGCAGTTTGGGACAACAGGGCCAAAATGTCACTTTCACAGTCCCAAAGTGCCATTTTCACAGTAAAAAGGCCTGGTTCACTTTTGCTTAGCTTAGTCTGTAACTTGAAAACTATGTACCGTATGGCCCTATAAACTGTGTTGGGATGAAAGCTAGCCACTTTGAGCATTGTGGCAAGAGCTGGGGCAGTTTGGGACAACAGGGAACGAACAGGGCCAAAATGTCACTTTCACAGTCCCAAAGTGCCATTTTCACAGTAAAAAGGCCTGGTTCACTTTTGCTTAGCTTAGTCTGTAACTTGAAAACTATGTACCGTATGGCCCTATAAACTGTGTTGGGATGAAAGCTAGCCACTTTGAGCAATGTGGAAAGTGCTGGGGCAGTTTGGGACAACAGGGCCAAAATGTCACTTTCACAGTCCCAAAGTGCCATTTTCACAGTAAAAAGGCCTGGTTCACTTTTGCTTAGCTTAGTCTGTAACTTGAAAACTATGTACCGTATGGCCCTATAAACTGTGTTGGGATGAAAGCTAGCCACTTTGAGCAATGTGGGAAGTGCTGGGGCAGTTTGGGACAACAGGGCCAAAATGTCACTTTCACAGTCCCAAAGTGCCATTTTCACAGTAAAAAGGCCTGGTTCACTTTTGCTTAGCTTAGTCTGTAACTTGAAAACTATGTACCGTATGGCCCTATAAACTGTGTTGGGATGAAAGCTAGCCACTTTGAGCAGTGTGGGAAGTGCTGGGGCAGTTTGGGACAACAGGGCCAAAATGTCACTTTCACAGTCCCAAAGTGCCATTTTCACAGTAAAAAGGCCTGGTTCACTTTTGCTTAGCTTAGTCTGTAACTTGAAAACTATGTACCGTATGGCCCTATAAACTGTGTTGGGATGAAAGCTAGCCACTTTGAGCATTGTGGCAAGAGCTGGGGCAGTTTGGGACAACAGGGAACGAACAGGGCCAAAATGTCACTTTCACAGTCCCAAAGTGCCATTTTCACAGTAAAAAGGCCTGGTTCACTTTTGCTTAGCTTAGTCTGTAACTTGAAAACTATGTACCGTATGGCCCTATAAACTGTGTTGGGATGAAAGCTAGCCACTTTGAGCAATGTGGGAAGTGCTGGGGCAGTTTGGGACAACAGGGCCAAAATGTCACTTTCACAGTCCCAAAGTGCCATTTTCACAGTAAAAAGGCCTGGTTCACTTTTGCTTAGCTTAGTCTGTAACTTGAAAACTATGTACCGTATGGCCCTATAAACTGTGTTGGGATGAAAGCTAGCCACTTTGAGCAATGTGGGAAGTGCTGGGGCAGTTTGGGACAACAGGGCCAAAATGTCACTTTCACAGTCCCAAAGTGCCGTTTTCACAGTAAAAAAAAAAAGATTCATTTTGCTTAGCTTAGTCTGTAACTTGAAAACTATGTACCGTATGGCCCTATAAACTGTGTTGGGATGAAAGCTAGCCACTTTGAGCAATGTGGGAAGTGCTGGGGCAGTTTGGGACAACAGGGCCAAAATGTCACTTTCACAGTCCCAAAGTGCCATTTTCACAGTAAAAAGGCCTGGTTCACTTTTGCTTAGCTTAGTCTGTAACTTGAAAACTATGTACCGTATGGCCCTATAAACTGTGTTGGGATGAAAGCTAGCCACTTTGAGCTATGTGGGAAGTGCTGGGGCAGTTTGGGACAACAGGGCCAAAATGTCACTTTCACAGTCCCAAAGTGCCATTTTCACAGTAAAAAGGCCTGGTTCACTTTTGCTTAGCTTAGTCTGTAACTTGAAAACTATGTACCGTATGGCCCTATAAACTGTGTTGGGATGAAAGCTAGCCACTTTGAGCAGTGTGGGAAGTGCTGGGGCAGTTTGGGACAACAGGGCCAAAATGTCACTTTCACAGTCCCAAAGTGCCATTTTCACAGTAAAAAGGCCTGGTTCACTTTTGCTTAGCTTAGTCTGTAACTTGAAAACTATGTACCGTATGGCCCTATAAACTGTGTTGGGATGAAAGCTAGCCACTTTGAGCATTGTGGCAAGAGCTGGGGCAGTTTGGGACAACAGGGAACGAACAGGGCCAAAATGTCACTTTCACAGTCCCAAAGTGCCATTTTCACAGTAAAAAGGCCTGGTTCACTTTTGCTTAGCTTAGTCTGTAACTTGAAAACTATGTACCGTATGGCCCTATAAACTGTGTTGGGATGAAAGCTAGCCACTTTGAGCAATGTGGGAAGTGCTGGGGCAGTTTGGGACAACAGGGCCAAAATGTCACTTTCACAGTCCCAAAGTGCCATTTTCACAGTAAAAAGGCCTGGTTCACTTTTGCTTAGCTTAGTCTGTAACTTGAAAACTATGTACCGTATGGCCCTATAAACTGTGTTGGGATGAAAGCTAGCCACTTTGAGCAATGTGGGAAGTGCTGGGGCAGTTTGGGACAACAGGGCCAAAATGTCACTTTCACAGTCCCAAAGTGCCATTTTCACAGTAAAAAGGCCTGGTTCACTTTTGCTTAGCTTAGTCTGTAACTTGAAAACTATGTACCGTATGGCCCTATAAACTGTGTTGGGATGAAAGCTAGCCACTTTGAGCAATGTGGGAAGTGCTGGGGCAGTTTGGGACAACAGGGCCAAAATGTCACTTTCACAGTCCCAAAGTGCCATTTTCACAGTAAAAAAAAACAGATTCATTTTGCTTAGCTTAGTCTGTAACTTGAAAACTATGTACCGTATGGCCCTATAAACTGTGTTGGGATGAAAGCTAGCCACTTTGAGCAATGTGGGAAGTGCTGGGGCAGTTTGGGACAACAGGGCCAAAATGTCACTTTCACAGTCCCAAAGTGCCATTTTCACAGTAAAAAGGCCTGGTTCACTTTTGCTTAGCTTAGTCTGTAACTTGAAAACTATGTACCGTATGGCCCTATAAACTGTGTTGGGATGAAAGCTAGCCACTTTGAGCAATGTGGGAAGTGCTGGGGCAGTTTGGGACAACAGGGCCAAAATGTCACTTTCACAGTCCCAAAGTGCCATTTTCACAGTAAAAAAAAACAGATTCATTTTGCTTAGCTTAGTCTGTAACTTGAAAACTATGTACCGTATGGCCCTATAAACTGTGTTGGGATGAAAGCTAGCCACTTTGAGCAATGTGGGAAGTGCTGGGGCAGTTTGGGACAACAGGGCCAAAATGTCACTTTCACAGTCCCAAAGTGCCGTTTTCACAGTAAAAAAAAAAAGATTCATTTTGCTTAGCTTTGTCTGTAACTTGAAAACTATGTACCGTATGGCCCTATAAACTGTGTTGGGATGAAAGCTAGCCACTTTGAGCAATGTGGGAAGTGCTGGGGCAGTTTGGGACAACAGGGCCAAAATGTCACTTTCACAGTCCCAAAGTGCCATTTTCACAGTAAAAAGGCCTGATTCACTTTTGCTTAGCTTAGTCTGTAACTTGAAAACTATGGTACCGTATGGCCCTATAAACTGTGTTGGGATGAAAGCTAGCCACTTTGAGCAATGTGGGAAGTGCTGGGGCAGTTTGGGACAACAGGGCCAAAATGTCACTTTCACAGTCCCAAAGTGCCATTTTCACAGTAAAAAGGCCTGGTTCACTTTTGCTTAGCTTAGTCTGTAACTTGAAAACTATGTACCGTATGGCCCTATAAACTGTGTTGGGATGAAAGCTAGCCACTTTGAGCAATGTGGGAAGTGCTGGGGCAGTTTGGGACAACAGGGCCAAAATGTCACTTTCACAGTCCCAAAGTGCCGTTTTCACAGTAAAAAAAAAAAGATTCATTTTGCTTAGCTTAGTCTGTAACTTGAAAACTATGTACCGTATGGCCCTATAAACTGTGTTGGGATGAAAGCTAGCCACTTTGAGCAATGTGGGAAGTGCTGGGGCAGTTTGGGACAACAGGGCCAAAATGTCACTTTCACAGTCCCAAAGTGCCATTTTCACAGTAAAAAAAAAACAGATTCATTTTGCTTAGCTTAGTCTGTAACTTGAAAACTATGTACCGTATGGCCCTATAAACTGTGTTGGGATGAAAGCTAGCCACTTTGAGCAATGTGGGAAGTGCTGGGGCAGTTTGGGACAACAGGGCCAAAATGTCACTTTCACAGTCCCAAAGTGCCATTTTCACAGTAAAAAGGCCTGGTTCACTTTTGCTTAGCTTAGTCTGTAACTTGAAAACTATGTACCGTATGGCCCTATAAACTGTGTTGGGATGAAAGCTAGCCACTTTGAGCAATGTGGGAAGTGCTGGGGCAGTTTGGGACAACAGGGCCAAAATGTCACTTTCACAGTCCCAAAGTGCCATTTTCACAGTAAAAAGGCCTGGTTCACTTTTGCTTAGCTTAGTCTGTAACTTGAAAACTATGTACCGTATGGCCCTATAAACTGTGTTGGGATGAAAGCTAGCCACTTTGAGCAATGTGGGAAGTGCTGGGGCAGTTTGGGACAACAGGGCCAAAATGTCACTTTCACAGTCCCAAAGTGCCATTTTCACAGTAAAAAGGCCTGGTTCACTTTTGCTTAGCTTAGTCTGTAACTTGAAAACTATGTACCGTATGGCCCTATAAACTGTGTTGGGATGAAAGCTAGCCACTTTGAGCAATGTGGGAAGTGCTGGGGCAGTTTGGGACAACAGGGCCAAAATGTCACTTTCACAGTCCCAAAGTGCCGTTTTCACAGTAAAAAAAAAAGATTCATTTTGCTTAGCTTAGTCTGTAACTTGAAAACTATGTACCGTATGGCCCTATAAACTGTGTTGGGATGAAAGCTAGCCACTTTGAGCAATGTGGGAAGTGCTGGGGCAGTTTGGGACAACAGGGCCAAAATGTCACTTTCACAGTCCCAAAGTGCCATTTTCACAGTAAAAAGGCCTGGTTCACTTTTGCTTAGCTTAGTCTGTAACTTGAAAACTATGTACCGTATGGCCCTATAAACTGTGTTGGGATGAAAGCTAGCCACTTTGAGCAATGTGGGAAGTGCTGGGGCAGTTTGGGACAACAGGGCCAAAATGTCACTTTCACAGTCCCAAAGTGCCATTTTCACAGTAAAAAGGCCTGGTTCACTTTTGCTTAGCTTAGTCTGTAACTTGAAAACTATGTACCGTATGGCCCTATAAACTGTGTTGGGATGAAAGCTAGCCACTTTGAGCAATGTGGGAAGTGCTGGGGCAGTTTGGGACAACAGGGCCAAAATGTCACTTTCACAGTCCCAAAGTGCCATTTTCACAGTAAAAAAAAACAGATTCATTTTGCTTAGCTTAGTCTGTAACTTGAAAACTATGTACCGTATGGCCCTATAAACTGTGTTGGGATGAAAGCTAGCCACTTTGAGCAATGTGGGAAGTGCTGGGGCAGTTTGGGACAACAGGGCCAAAATGTCACTTTCACAGTCCCAAAGTGCCATTTTCACAGTAAAAAGGCCTGGTTCACTTTTGCTTAGCTTAGTCTGTAACTTGAAAACTATGTACCGTATGGCCCTATAAACTGTGTTGGGATGAAAGCTAGCCACTTTGAGCAATGTGGGAAGTGCTGGGGCAGTTTGGGACAACAGGGCCAAAATGTCACTTTCACAGTCCCAAAGTGCCATTTTCACAGTAAAAAAAACAGATTCATTTTGCTTAGCTTAGTCTGTAACTTGAAAACTATGTACCGTATGGCCCTATAAACTGTGTTGGGATGAAAGCTAGCCACTTTGAGCAATGTGGGAAGTGCTGGGGCAGTTTGGGACAACAGGGCCAAAATGTCACTTTCACAGTCCCAAAGTGCCGTTTTCACAGTAAAAAAAAAAGATTCATTTTGCTTAGCTTTGTCTGTAACTTGAAAACTATGTACCGTATGGCCCTATAAACTGTGTTGGGATGAAAGCTAGCCACTTTGAGCAATGTGGGAAGTGCTGGGGCAGTTTGGGACAACAGGGCCAAAATGTCACTTTCACAGTCCCAAAGTGCCATTTTCACAGTAAAAAGGCCTGGTTCACTTTTGCTTAGCTTAGTCTGTAACTTGAAAACTATGTACCGTATGGCCCTATAAACTGTGTTGGGATGAAAGCTAGCCACTTTGAGCAATGTGGGAAGTGCTGGGGCAGTTTGGGACAACAGGGCCAAAATGTCACTTTCACAGTCCCAAAGTGCCATTTTCACAGTAAAAAGGCCTGGTTCACTTTTGCTTAGCTTAGTCTGTAACTTGAAAACTATGTACCGTATGGCCCTATAAACTGTGTTGGGATGAAAGCTAGCCACTTTGAGCATTGTGGCAAGAGCTGGGGCAGTTTGGGACAACAGGGAACGAACAGGGCCAAAATGTCACTTTCACAGTCCCAAAGTGCCATTTTCACAGTAAAAAGGCCTGGTTCACTTTTGCTTAGCTTAGTCTGTAACTTGAAAAGTATGGCCCTATAAACTGTGTTGGGGATGAAAGCTAGCCACTTTGAGCAATGTGGAAAGTGCTGGGGCAGTTTGGACAACAGGGCAAAAATGTCCACTTTCACAGTCCCAAGTGCCATTTTCACAGTAAAAAGGCCTGGTTTCACTTTTTGCTTAGCTTAGTCTGTAACTTGAAAACTATGTACCAGGTATGGCCCTATAAACTGTGTTGGGATGAAAGCTAGCCACTTTGAGCAATGTGGGAAGTGCTGGGGCAGTTTGGGACAACAGGGCCAAAATGTCACTTTCACAGTCCCAAAGTGCACATTTTCACAGTAAAAAGGCCTGGTTCACTTTTGCTTAGCCTTAGTCTGTAACTTGAAAACTATGTACCGTATGGCCCTATAAACTGTGTTGGGATGAAAGCTAGCCACTTTGAGCAGTGTGGGAAGTGCTGGGGCAGTTTGGGACAACAGGGCCAAAATGTCACTTTCACAGTCCCAAAGTGCCATTTTCACAGTAAAAAGGCCTGGTTCACTTTTGCTTAGCTTAGTCTGTAACTTGAAAACTATGTACCGTATGGCCCTATAAACTGTGTTGGGATGAAAGCTAGCCACTTTGAGCATATGTGGGCAAGAGCTGGGGCAGTTTGGGACAACAGGGAAGAACAGGGCCAAAATGTCACTTTCACAGTCCCAAAGTGCCATTTTCACAGTAAAAAGGCCTGGTTCACTTTTGCTTAGCTTAGTCTGTAACTTGAAAACTATGTACCGTATGGCCCTATAAACTGTGTTGGGATGAAAGCTAGCCACTTTGAGCAATGTGGGGAAGTGCTGGGGCAGTTTGGGACAACAGGGCCAAAATGTCACTTTCACAGTCCCAAAGTGCCATTTTCACAGTAAAAAGGCCTGGTTCACTTTTGCTTAGCTTAGTCTGTAACTTGAAAACTATGTACCGTATGGCCCTATAAAACTGTGTTGGGATGAAAGCTAGCCACTTTGAGCAATGTGGGAAGTGCTGGGGCAGTTTGGGACAACAGGGCCAAAATGTCACTTTCACAGTCCCAAAGTGCCATTTTCACAGTAAAAAAAAAAAGATTCATTTTGCTTAGCTTAGTCTGTAACTTGAAAACTATGTACCGTATGGACCTATAAACTGTGTTGGGATGAAAGCTAGCCACTTTGAGCAATGTGGGAAGTGCTGGGGCAGTTTGGGACAACAGGGCCAAAATGTCACTTTCACAGTCCCAAAGTGCCATTTTCACAGTAAAAAGGCCTGGTTCACTTTTGCTTAGCTTAGTCTGTAACTTGAAAACTATGTACCGTATGGCCCTATAAACTGTGTTGGGATGAAAGCTAGCCACTTTGAGCAATGTGGGAAGTGCTGGGGCAGTTTGGGACAACAGGGCCAAAATGTCACTTTCACAGTCCCAAAGTGCCATTTTCACAGTAAAAAGGCCTGGTTCACTTTTGCTTAGCTTAGTCTGTAACTTGAAAACTATGTACCGTATGGCCCTATAAACTGTGTTGGGATGAAAGCTAGCCACTTTGAGCAATGTGGGAAGTGCTGGGGCAGTTTGGGACAACAGGGCCAAAATGTCACTTTCACAGTCCCAAAGTGCCGTTTTCACAGTAAAAAAAAAAAGATTCATTTTGCTTAGCTTAGTCTGTAACTTGAAAACTATGTACCGTATGGCCCTATAAACTGTGTTGGGATGAAAGCTAGCCACTTTGAGCAATGTGGGAAGTGCTGGGGCAGTTTGGGACAACAGGGCCAAAATGTCACTTTCACAGTCCCAAAGTGCCATTTTCACAGTAAAAAAAAAACAGATTCATTTTGCTTAGCTTAGTCTGTAACTTGAAAACTATGTACCGTATGGCCCTATAAACTGTGTTGGGATGAAAGCTAGCCACTTTGAGCAATGTGGGAAGTGCTGGGGCAGTTTGGGACAACAGGGCCAAAATGTCACTTTCACAGTCCCAAAGTGCCATTTTCACAGTAAAAAGGCCTGGTTCACTTTTGCTTAGCTTAGTCTGTAACTTGAAAACTATGTACCGTATGGCCCTATAAACTGTGTTGGGATGAAAGCTAGCCACTTTGAGCAATGTGGGAAGTGCTGGGGCAGTTTGGGACAACAGGGCCAAAATGTCACTTTCACAGTCCCAAAGTGCCATTTTCACAGTAAAAAGGCCTGGTTCACTTTTGCTTAGCTTAGTCTGTAACTTGAAAACTATGTACCGTATGGCCCTATAAACTGTGTTGGGATGAAAGCTAGCCACTTTGAGCAATGTGGGAAGTGCTGGGGCAGTTTGGGACAACAGGGCCAAAATGTCACTTTCACAGTCCCAAAGTGCCATTTTCACAGTAAAAAGGCCTGGTTCACTTTTGCTTAGCTTAGTCTGTAACTTGAAAACTATGTACCGTATGGCCCTATAAACTGTGTTGGGATGAAAGCTAGCCACTTTGAGCAATGTGGGAAGTGCTGGGGCAGTTTGGGACAACAGGGCCAAAATGTCACTTTCACAGTCCCAAAGTGCCGTTTTCACAGTAAAAAAAAAAGATTCATTTTGCTTAGCTTAGTCTGTAACTTGAAAACTATGTACCGTATGGCCCTATAAACTGTGTTGGGATGAAAGCTAGCCACTTTGAGCAATGTGGGAAGTGCTGGGGCAGTTTGGGACAACAGGGCCAAAATGTCACTTTCACAGTCCCAAAGTGCCATTTTCACAGTAAAAAGGCCTGGTTCACTTTTGCTTAGCTTAGTCTGTAACTTGAAAACTATGTACCGTATGGCCCTATAAACTGTGTTGGGATGAAAGCTAGCCACTTTGAGCAATGTGGGAAGTGCTGGGGCAGTTTGGGACAACAGGGCCAAAATGTCACTTTCACAGTCCCAAAGTGCCATTTTCACAGTAAAAAGGCCTGGTTCACTTTTGCTTAGCTTAGTCTGTAACTTGAAAACTATGTACCGTATGGCCCTATAAACTGTGTTGGGATGAAAGCTAGCCACTTTGAGCAATGTGGGAAGTGCTGGGGCAGTTTGGGACAACAGGGCCAAAATGTCACTTTCACAGTCCCAAAGTGCCATTTTCACAGTAAAAAAAAAACAGATTCATTTTGCTTAGCTTAGTCTGTAACTTGAAAACTATGTACCGTATGGCCCTATAAACTGTGTTGGGATGAAAGCTAGCCACTTTGAGCAATGTGGGAAGTGCTGGGGCAGTTTGGGACAACAGGGCCAAAATGTCACTTTCACAGTCCCAAAGTGCCATTTTCACAGTAAAAAGGCCTGGTTCACTTTTGCTTAGCTTAGTCTGTAACTTGAAAACTATGTACCGTATGGCCCTATAAACTGTGTTGGGATGAAAGCTAGCCACTTTGAGCAATGTGGGAAGTGCTGGGGCAGTTTGGGACAACAGGGCCAAAATGTCACTTTCACAGTCCCAAAGTGCCATTTTCACAGTAAAAAAAAACAGATTCATTTTGCTTAGCTTAGTCTGTAACTTGAAAACTATGTACCGTATGGCCCTATAAACTGTGTTGGGATGAAAGCTAGCCACTTTGAGCAATGTGGGAAGTGCTGGGGCAGTTTGGGACAACAGGGCCAAAATGTCACTTTCACAGTCCCAAAGTGCCGTTTTCACAGTAAAAAAAAAAAGATTCATTTTGCTTAGCTTTGTCTGTAACTTGAAAACTATGTACCGTATGGCCCTATAAACTGTGTTGGGATGAAAGCTAGCCACTTTGAGCAATGTGGGAAGTGCTGGGGCAGTTTGGGACAACAGGGCCAAAATGTCACTTTCACAGTCCCAAAGTGCCATTTTCACAGTAAAAAGGCCTGGTTCACTTTTGCTTAGCTTAGTCTGTAACTTGAAAACTATGTACCGTATGGCCCTATAAACTGTGTTGGGATGAAAGCTAGCCACTTTGAGCAATGTGGGAAGTGCTGGGGCAGTTTGGGACAACAGGGCCAAAATGTCACTTTCACAGTCCCAAAGTGCCATTTTCACAGTAAAAAGGCCTGGTTCACTTTTGCTTAGCTTAGTCTGTAACTTGAAAACTATGTACCGTATGGCCCTATAAACTGTGTTGGGATGAAAGCTAGCCACTTTGAGCATTGTGGCAAGAGCTGGGGCAGTTTGGGACAACAGGGAACGAACAGGGCCAAAATGTCACTTTCACAGTCCCAAAGTGCCATTTTCACAGTAAAAAGGCCTGGTTCACTTTTGCTTAGCTTAGTCTGTAACTTGAAAACTATGTACCGTATGGCCCTATAAACTGTGTTGGGATGAAAGCTAGCCACTTTGAGCAATGTGGAAAGTGCTGGGGCAGTTTGGGACAACAGGGCCAAAATGTCACTTTCACAGTCCCAAAGTGCCATTTTCACAGTAAAAAGGCCTGGTTCACTTTTGCTTAGCTTAGTCTGTAACTTGAAAACTATGTACCGTATGGCCCTATAAACTGTGTTGGGATGAAAGCTAGCCACTTTGAGCAATGTGGGAAGTGCTGGGGCAGTTTGGGACAACAGGGCCAAAATGTCACTTTCACAGTCCCAAAGTGCCATTTTCACAGTAAAAAGGCCTGGTTCACTTTTGCTTAGCTTAGTCTGTAACTTGAAAACTATGTACCGTATGGCCCTATAAACTGTGTTGGGATGAAAGCTAGCCACTTTGAGCAGTGTGGGAAGTGCTGGGGCAGTTTGGGACAACAGGGCCAAAATGTCACTTTCACAGTCCCAAAGTGCCATTTTCACAGTAAAAAGGCCTGGTTCACTTTTGCTTAGCTTAGTCTGTAACTTGAAAACTATGTACCGTATGGCCCTATAAACTGTGTTGGGATGAAAGCTAGCCACTTTGAGCATTGTGGCAAGAGCTGGGGCAGTTTGGGACAACAGGGAACGAACAGGGCCAAAATGTCACTTTCACAGTCCCAAAGTGCCATTTTCACAGTAAAAAGGCCTGGTTCACTTTTGCTTAGCTTAGTCTGTAACTTGAAAACTATGTACCGTATGGCCCTATAAACTGTGTTGGGATGAAAGCTAGCCACTTTGAGCAATGTGGGAAGTGCTGGGGCAGTTTGGGACAACAGGGCCAAAATGTCACTTTCACAGTCCCAAAGTGCCATTTTCACAGTAAAAAGGCCTGGTTCACTTTTGCTTAGCTTAGTCTGTAACTTGAAAACTATGTACCGTATGGCCCTATAAACTGTGTTGGGATGAAAGCTAGCCACTTTGAGCAATGTGGGAAGTGCTGGGGCAGTTTGGGACAACAGGGCCAAAATGTCACTTTCACAGTCCCAAAGTGCCGTTTTCACAGTAAAAAAAAAAAGATTCATTTTGCTTAGCTTAGTCTGTAACTTGAAAACTATGTACCGTATGGACCTATAAACTGTGTTGGGATGAAAGCTAGCCACTTTGAGCAATGTGGGAAGTGCTGGGGCAGTTTGGGACAACAGGGCCAAAATGTCACTTTCACAGTCCCAAAGTGCCATTTTCACAGTAAAAAGGCCTGGTTCACTTTTGCTTAGCTTAGTCTGTAACTTGAAAACTATGTACCGTATGGCCCTATAAACTGTGTTGGGATGAAAGCTAGCCACTTTGAGCAATGTGGGAAGTGCTGGGGCAGTTTGGGACAACAGGGCCAAAATGTCACTTTCACAGTCCCAAAGTGCCATTTTCACAGTAAAAAGGCCTGGTTCACTTTTGCTTAGCTTAGTCTGTAACTTGAAAACTATGTACCGTATGGCCCTATAAACTGTGTTGGGATGAAAGCTAGCCACTTTGAGCAATGTGGGAAGTGCTGGGGCAGTTTGGGACAACAGGGCCAAAATGTCACTTTCACAGTCCCAAAGTGCCGTTTTCACAGTAAAAAAAAAAAGATTCATTTTGCTTAGCTTAGTCTGTAACTTGAAAACTATGTACCGTATGGCCCTATAAACTGTGTTGGGATGAAAGCTAGCCACTTTGAGCAATGTGGGAAGGGCTGGGGCAGTTTGGGACAACAGGGCCAAAATGTCACTTTCACAGTCCCAAAGTGCCATTTTCACAGTAAAAAGGCCTGGTTCACTTTTGCTTAGCTTAGTCTGTAACTTGAAAACTATGTACCGTATGGCCCTATAAACTGTGTTGGGATGAAAGCTAGCCACTTTGAGCAATGTGGGAAGTGCTGGGGCAGTTTGGGACAACAGGGCCAAAATGTCACTTTCACAGTCCCAAAGTGCCATTTTCACAGTAAAAAGGCCTGGTTCACTTTTGCTTAGCTTAGTCTGTAACTTGAAAACTATGTACCGTATGGCCCTATAAACTGTGTTGGGATGAAAGCTAGCCACTTTGAGCAATGTGGGAAGTGCTGGGGCAGTTTGGGACAACAGGGCCAAAATGTCACTTTCACAGTCCCAAAGTGCCATTTTCACAGTAAAAAAAAAACAGATTCATTTTGCTTAGCTTAGTCTGTAACTTGAAAACTATGTACCGTATGGCCCTATAAACTGTGTTGGGATGAAAGCTAGCCACTTTGAGCAATGTGGGAAGTGCTGGGGCAGTTTGGGACAACAGGGCCAAAATGTCACTTTCACAGTCCCAAAGTGCCATTTTCACAGTAAAAAGGCCTGGTTCACTTTTGCTTAGCTTAGTCTGTAACTTGAAAACTATGTACCGTATGGCCCTATAAACTGTGTTGGGATGAAAGCTAGCCACTTTGAGCAATGTGGGAAGTGCTGGGGCAGTTTGGGACAACAGGGCCAAAATGTCACTTTCACAGTCCCAAAGTGCCATTTTCACAGTAAAAAAAAACAGATTCATTTTGCTTAGCTTAGTCTGTAACTTGAAAACTATGTACCGTATGGCCCTATAAACTGTGTTGGGATGAAAGCTAGCCACTTTGAGCAATGTGGGAAGTGCTGGGGCAGTTTGGGACAACAGGGCCAAAATGTCACTTTCACAGTCCCAAAGTGCCGTTTTCACAGTAAAAAAAAAAAGATTCATTTTGCTTAGCTTTGTCTGTAACTTGAAAACTATGTACCGTATGGCCCTATAAACTGTGTTGGGATGAAAGCTAGCCACTTTGAGCAATGTGGGAAGTGCTGGGGCAGTTTGGGACAACAGGGCCAAAATGTCACTTTCACAGTCCCAAAGTGCCATTTTCACAGTAAAAAGGCCTGGTTCACTTTTGCTTAGCTTAGTCTGTAACTTGAAAACTATGTACCGTATGGCCCTATAAACTGTGTTGGGATGAAAGCTAGCCACTTTGAGCAATGTGGGAAGTGCTGGGGCAGTTTGGGACAACAGGGCCAAAATGTCACTTTCACAGTCCCAAAGTGCCATTTTCACAGTAAAAAGGCCTGGTTCACTTTTGCTTAGCTTAGTCTGTAACTTGAAAACTATGTACCGTATGGCCCTATAAACTGTGTTGGGATGAAAGCTAGCCACTTTGAGCATTGTGGCAAGAGCTGGGGCAGTTTGGGACAACAGGGAACGAACAGGGCCAAAATGTCACTTTCACAGTCCCAAAGTGCCATTTTCACAGTAAAAAGGCCTGGTTCACTTTTGCTTAGCTTAGTCTGTAACTTGAAAACTATGTACCGTATGGCCCTATAAACTGTGTTGGGATGAAAGCTAGCCACTTTGAGCAATGTGGGAAGTGCTGGGGCAGTTTGGGACAACAGGGCCAAAATGTCACTTTCACAGTCCCAAAGTGCCATTTTCACAGTAAAAAGGCCTGGTTCACTTTTGCTTAGCTTAGTCTGTAACTTGAAAACTATGTACCGTATGGCCCTATAAACTGTGTTGGGATGAAAGCTAGCCACTTTGAGCAATGTGGGAAGTGCTGGGGCAGTTTGGGACAACAGGGCCAAAATGTCACTTTCACAGTCCCAAAGTGCCATTTTCACAGTAAAAAGGCCTGGTTCACTTTTGCTTAGCTTAGTCTGTAACTTGAAAACTATGTACCGTATGGCCCTATAAACTGTGTTGGGATGAAAGCTAGCCACTTTGAGCAATGTGGGAAGTGCTGGGGCAGTTTGGGACAACAGGGCCAAAATGTCACTTTCACAGTCCCAAAGTGCCATTTTCACAGTAAAAAGGCCTGGTTCACTTTTGCTTAGCTTAGTCTGTAACTTGAAAACTATGTACCGTATGGCCCTATAAACTGTGTTGGGATGAAAGCTAGCCACTTTGAGCAATGTGGGAAGTGCTGGGGCAGTTTGGGACAACAGGGCCAAAATGTCACTTTCACAGTCCCAAAGTGCCATTTTCACAGTAAAAAGGCCTGGTTCACTTTTGCTTAGCTTAGTCTGTAACTTGAAAACTATGTACCGTATGGCCCTATAAACTGTGTTGGGATGAAAGCTAGCCACTTTGAGCAATGTGGGAAGTGCTGGGGCAGTTTGGGACAACAGGGCCAAAATGTCACTTTCACAGTCCCAAAGTGCCATTTTCACAGTAAAAAGGCCTGGTTCACTTTTGCTTAGCTTAGTCTGTAACTTGAAAACTATGTACCGTATGGCCCTATAAACTGTGTTGGGATGAAAGCTAGCCACTTTGAGCAGTGTGGGAAGTGCTGGGGCAGTTTGGGACAACAGGGCCAAAATGTCACTTTCACAGTCCCAAAGTGCCATTTTCACAGTAAAAAGGCCTGGTTCACTTTTGCTTAGCTTAGTCTGTAACTTGAAAACTATGTACCGTATGGCCCTATAAACTGTGTTGGGATGAAAGCTAGCCACTTTGAGCATTGTGGCAAGAGCTGGGGCAGTTTGGGACAACAGGGAACGAACAGGGCCAAAATGTCACTTTCACAGTCCCAAAGTGCCATTTTCACAGTAAAAAGGCCTGGTTCACTTTTGCTTAGCTTAGTCTGTAACTTGAAAACTATGTACCGTATGGCCCTATAAACTGTGTTGGGATGAAAGCTAGCCACTTTGAGCAATGTGGGAAGTGCTGGGGCAGTTTGGGACAACAGGGCCAAAATGTCACTTTCACAGTCCCAAAGTGCCATTTTCACAGTAAAAAGGCCTGGTTCACTTTTGCTTAGCTTAGTCTGTAACTTGAAAACTATGTACCGTATGGCCCTATAAACTGTGTTGGGATGAAAGCTAGCCACTTTGAGCAATGTGGGAAGTGCTGGGGCAGTTTGGGACAACAGGGCCAAAATGTCACTTTCACAGTCCCAAAGTGCCATTTTCACAGTAAAAAGGCCTGGTTCACTTTTGCTTAGCTTAGTCTGTAACTTGAAAACTATGTACCGTATGGCCCTATAAACTGTGTTGGGATGAAAGCTAGCCACTTTGAGCAGTGTGGGAAGTGCTGGGGCAGTTTGGGACAACAGGGCCAAAATGTCACTTTCACAGTCCCAAAGTGCCATTTTCACAGTAAAAAGGCCTGGTTCACTTTTGCTTAGCTTAGTCTGTAACTTGAAAACTATGTACCGTATGGCCCTATAAACTGTGTTGGGATGAAAGCTAGCCACTTTGAGCATTGTGGCAAGAGCTGGGGCAGTTTGGGACAACAGGGAACGAACAGGGCCAAAATGTCACTTTCACAGTCCCAAAGTGCCATTTTCACAGTAAAAAGGCCTGGTTCACTTTTGCTTAGCTTAGTCTGTAACTTGAAAACTATGTACCGTATGGCCCTATAAACTGTGTTGGGATGAAAGCTAGCCACTTTGAGCAATGTGGGAAGTGCTGGGGCAGTTTGGGACAACAGGGCCAAAATGTCACTTTCACAGTCCCAAAGTGCCATTTTCACAGTAAAAAGGCCTGGTTCACTTTTGCTTAGCTTAGTCTGTAACTTGAAAACTATGTACCGTATGGCCCTATAAACTGTGTTGGGATGAAAGCTAGCCACTTTGAGCAATGTGGGAAGTGCTGGGGCAGTTTGGGACAACAGGGCCAAAATGTCACTTTCACAGTCCCAAAGTGCCATTTTCACAGTAAAAAGGCCTGGTTCACTTTTGCTTAGCTTAGTCTGTAACTTGAAAACTATGTACCGTATGGCCCTATAAACTGTGTTGGGATGAAAGCTAGCCACTTTGAGCAATGTGGGAAGTGCTGGGGCAGTTTGGGACAACAGGGCCAAAATGTCACTTTCACAGTCCCAAAGTGCCGTTTTCACAGTAAAAAAAAAAGATTCATTTTGCTTAGCTTAGTCTGTAACTTGAAAACTATGTACCGTATGGCCCTATAAACTGTGTTGGGATGAAAGCTAGCCACTTTGAGCAATGTGGGAAGTGCTGGGGCAGTTTGGGACAACAGGGCCAAAATGTCACTTTCACAGTCCCAAAGTGCCATTTTCACAGTAAAAAGGCCTGGTTCACTTTTGCTTAGCTTAGTCTGTAACTTGAAAACTATGTACCGTATGGCCCTATAAACTGTGTTGGGATGAAAGCTAGCCACTTTGAGCAATGTGGGAAGTGCTGGGGCAGTTTGGGACAACAGGGCCAAAATGTCACTTTCACAGTCCCAAAGTGCCATTTTCACAGTAAAAAGGCCTGGTTCACTTTTGCTTAGCTTAGTCTGTAACTTGAAAACTATGTACCGTATGGCCCTATAAACTGTGTTGGGATGAAAGCTAGCCACTTTGAGCATTGTGGCAAGAGCTGGGGCAGTTTGGGACAACAGGGAACGAACAGGGCCAAAATGTCACTTTCACAGTCCCAAAGTGCCATTTTCACAGTAAAAAGGCCTGGTTCACTTTTGCTTAGCTTAGTCTGTAACTTGAAAACTATGTACCGTATGGCCCTATAAACTGTGTTGGGATGAAAGCTAGCCACTTTGAGCAATGTGGGAAGTGCTGGGGCAGTTTGGGACAACAGGGCCAAAATGTCACTTTCACAGTCCCAAAGTGCCATTTTCACAGTAAAAAGGCCTGGTTCACTTTTGCTTAGCTTAGTCTGTAACTTGAAAACTATGTACCGTATGGCCCTATAAACTGTGTTGGGATGAAAGCTAGCCACTTTGAGCAATGTGGGAAGTGCTGGGGCAGTTTGGGACAACAGGGCCAAAATGTCACTTTCACAGTCCCAAAGTGCCGTTTTCACAGTAAAAAAAAAAAGATTCATTTTGCTTAGCTTAGTCTGTAACTTGAAAACTATGTACCGTATGGCCCTATAAACTGTGTTGGGATGAAAGCTAGCCACTTTGAGCAATGTGGGAAGTGCTGGGGCAGTTTGGGACAACAGGGCCAAAATGTCACTTTCACAGTCCCAAAGTGCCATTTTCACAGTAAAAAGGCCTGGTTCACTTTTGCTTAGCTTAGTCTGTAACTTGAAAACTATGTACCGTATGGCCCTATAAACTGTGTTGGGATGAAAGCTAGCCACTTTGAGCAATGTGGGAAGTGCTGGGGCAGTTTGGGACAACAGGGCCAAAATGTCACTTTCACAGTCCCAAAGTGCCATTTTCACAGTAAAAAGGCCTGGTTCACTTTTGCTTAGCTTAGTCTGTAACTTGAAAACTATGTACCGTATGGCCCTATAAACTGTGTTGGGATGAAAGCTAGCCACTTTGAGCAGTGTGGGAAGTGCTGGGGCAGTTTGGGACAACAGGGCCAAAATGTCACTTTCACAGTCCCAAAGTGCCATTTTCACAGTAAAAAGGCCTGGTTCACTTTTGCTTAGCTTAGTCTGTAACTTGAAAACTATGTACCGTATGGCCCTATAAACTGTGTTGGGATGAAAGCTAGCCACTTTGAGCATTGTGGCAAGAGCTGGGGCAGTTTGGGACAACAGGGAACGAACAGGGCCAAAATGTCACTTTCACAGTCCCAAAGTGCCATTTTCACAGTAAAAAGGCCTGGTTCACTTTTGCTTAGCTTAGTCTGTAACTTGAAAACTATGTACCGTATGGCCCTATAAACTGTGTTGGGATGAAAGCTAGCCACTTTGAGCAATGTGGGAAGTGCTGGGGCAGTTTGGGACAACAGGGCCAAAATGTCACTTTCACAGTCCCAAAGTGCCATTTTCACAGTAAAAAGGCCTGGTTCACTTTTGCTTAGCTTAGTCTGTAACTTGAAAACTATGTACCGTATGGCCCTATAAACTGTGTTGGGATGAAAGCTAGCCACTTTGAGCAATGTGGGAAGTGCTGGGGCAGTTTGGGACAACAGGGCCAAAATGTCACTTTCACAGTCCCAAAGTGCCATTTTCACAGTAAAAAGGCCTGGTTCACTTTTGCTTAGCTTAGTCTGTAACTTGAAAACTATGTACCGTATGGCCCTATAAACTGTGTTGGGATGAAAGCTAGCCACTTTGAGCAATGTGGGAAGTGCTGGGGCAGTTTGGGACAACAGGGCCAAAATGTCACTTTCACAGTCCCAAAGTGCCGTTTTCACAGTAAAAAAAAAAAGATTCATTTTGCTTAGCTTAGTCTGTAACTTGAAAACTATGTACCGTATGGCCCTATAAACTGTGTTGGGATGAAAGCTAGCCACTTTGAGCAATGTGGGAAGTGCTGGGGCAGTTTGGGACAACAGGGCCAAAATGTCACTTTCACAGTCCCAAAGTGCCATTTTCACAGTAAAAAGGCCTGGTTCACTTTTGCTTAGCTTAGTCTGTAACTTGAAAACTATGTACCGTATGGCCCTATAAACTGTGTTGGGATGAAAGCTAGCCACTTTGAGCAATGTGGGAAGTGCTGGGGCAGTTTGGGACAACAGGGCCAAAATGTCACTTTCACAGTCCCAAAGTGCCATTTTCACAGTAAAAAGGCCAGGTTCACTTTTGCTTAGCTTAGTCTGTAACTTGAAAACTATGTACCGTATGGCCCTATAAACTGTGTTGGGATGAAAGCTAGCCACTTTGAGCAATGTGGGAAGTGCTGGGGCAGTTTGGGACAACAGGGCCAAAATGTCACTTTCACAGTCCCAAAGTGCCATTTTCACAGTAAAAAAAAACAGATTCATTTTGCTTAGCTTAGTCTGTAACTTGAAAACTATGTACCGTATGGCCCTATAAACTGTGTTGGGATGAAAGCTAGCCACTTTGAGCAATGTGGGAAGTGCTGGGGCAGTTTGGGACAACAGGGCCAAAATGTCACTTTCACAGTCCCAAAGTGCCATTTTCACAGTAAAAAGGCCTGGTTCACTTTTGCTTAGCTTAGTCTGTAACTTGAAAACTATGTACCGTATGGCCCTATAAACTGTGTTGGGATGAAAGCTAGCCACTTTGAGCAATGTGGGAAGTGCTGGGGCAGTTTGGGACAACAGGGCCAAAATGTCACTTTCACAGTCCCAAAGTGCCATTTTCACAGTAAAAAGGCCTGGTTCACTTTTGCTTAGCTTAGTCTGTAACTTGAAAACTATGTACCGTATGGCCCTATAAACTGTGTTGGGATGAAAGCTAGCCACTTTGAGCAATGTGGGAAGTGCTGGGGCAGTTTGGGACAACAGGGCCAAAATGTCACTTTCACAGTCCCAAAGTGCCATTTTCACAGTAAAAAAAAAACAGATTCATTTTGCTTAGCTTAGTCTGTAACTTGAAAACTATGTACCGTATGGCCCTATAAACTGTGTTGGGATGAAAGCTAGCCACTTTGAGCAATGTGGGAAGTGCTGGGGCAGTTTGGGACAACAGGGCCAAAATGTCACTTTCACAGTCCCAAAGTGCCATTTTCACAGTAAAAAGGCCTGGTTCACTTTTGCTTAGCTTAGTCTGTAACTTGAAAACTATGTACCGTATGGCCCTATAAACTGTGTTGGGATGAAAGCTAGCCACTTTGAGCAATGTGGGAAGTGCTGGGGCAGTTTGGGACAACAGGGCCAAAATGTCACTTTCACAGTCCCAAAGTGCCATTTTCACAGTAAAAAAAAACAGATTCATTTTGCTTAGCTTAGTCTGTAACTTGAAAACTATGTACCGTATGGCCCTATAAACTGTGTTGGGATGAAAGCTAGCCACTTTGAGCAATGTGGGAAGTGCTGGGGCAGTTTGGGACAACAGGGCCAAAATGTCACTTTCACAGTCCCAAAGTGCCGTTTTCACAGTAAAAAAAAAAAGATTCATTTTGCTTAGCTTTGTCTGTAACTTGAAAACTATGTACCGTATGGCCCTATAAACTGTGTTGGGATGAAAGCTAGCCACTTTGAGCAATGTGGGAAGTGCTGGGGCAGTTTGGGACAACAGGGCCAAAATGTCACTTTCACAGTCCCAAAGTGCCATTTTCACAGTAAAAAGGCCTGGTTCACTTTTGCTTAGCTTAGTCTGTAACTTGAAAACTATGTACCGTATGGCCCTATAAACTGTGTTGGGATGAAAGCTAGCCACTTTGAGCAATGTGGGAAGTGCTGGGGCAGTTTGGGACAACAGGGCCAAAATGTCACTTTCACAGTCCCAAAGTGCCATTTTCACAGTAAAAAGGCCTGGTTCACTTTTGCTTAGCTTAGTCTGTAACTTGAAAACTATGTACCGTATGGCCCTATAAACTGTGTTGGGATGAAAGCTATAGCCACTTTGAGCATTGTGGCAAGAGCTGGGGCAGTTTGGGACAACAGGGAACGAACAGGGCCAAAATGTCACTTTCACAGTCCCAAAGTGCCATTTTCACAGTAAAAAGGCCTGGTTCACTTTTGCTTAGCTTAGTCTGTAACTTGAAAACTATGTACCGTATGGCCCTATAAACTGTGTTGGGATGAAAGCTAGCCACTTTGAGCAATGTGGAAAGTGCTGGGGCAGTTTGGGACAACAGGGCCAAAATGTCACTTTCACAGTCCCAAAGTGCCATTTTCACAGTAAAAAGGCCTGGTTCACTTTTGCTTAGCTTAGTCTGTAACTTGAAAACTATGTACCGTATGGCCCTATAAACTGTGTTGGGATGAAAGCTAGCCACTTTGAGCAATGTGGGAAGTGCTGGGGCAGTTTGGGACAACAGGGCCAAAATGTCACTTTCACAGTCCCAAAGTGCCATTTTCACAGTAAAAAGGCCTGGTTCACTTTTGCTTAGCTTAGTCTGTAACTTGAAAACTATGTACCGTATGGCCCTATAAACTGTGTTGGGATGAAAGCTAGCCACTTTGAGCAGTGTGGGAAGTGCTGGGGCAGTTTGGGACAACAGGGCCAAAATGTCACTTTCACAGTCCCAAAGTGCCATTTTCACAGTAAAAAGGCCTGGTTCACTTTTGCTTAGCTTAGTCTGTAACTTGAAAACTATGTACCGTATGGCCCTATAAACTGTGTTGGGATGAAAGCTAGCCACTTTGAGCATTGTGGCAAGAGCTGGGGCAGTTTGGGACAACAGGGAACGAACAGGGCCAAAATGTCACTTTCACAGTCCCAAAGTGCCATTTTCACAGTAAAAAGGCCTGGTTCACTTTTGCTTAGCTTAGTCTGTAACTTGAAAACTATGTACCGTATGGCCCTATAAACTGTGTTGGGATGAAAGCTAGCCACTTTGAGCAATGTGGGAAGTGCTGGGGCAGTTTGGGACAACAGGGCCAAAATGTCACTTTCACAGTCCCAAAGTGCCGTTTTCACAGTAAAAAAAAAAAGATTCATTTTGCTTAGCTTAGTCTGTAACTTGAAAACTATGTACCGTATGGCCCTATAAACTGTGTTGGGATGAAAGCTAGCCACTTTGAGCAATGTGGGAAGTGCTGGGGCAGTTTGGGACAACAGGGCCAAAATGTCACTTTCACAGTCCCAAAGTGCCATTTTCACAGTAAAAAGGCCTGGTTCACTTTTGCTTAGCTTAGTCTGTAACTTGAAAACTATGTACCGTATGGCCCTATAAACTGTGTTGGGATGAAAGCTAGCCACTTTGAGCAATGTGGGAAGTGCTGGGGCAGTTTGGGACAACAGGGCCAAAATGTCACTTTCACATTCCCAAAGTGCCATTTTCACAGTAAAAAGGCCTGGTTCACTTTTGCTTAGCTTAGTCTGTAACTTGAAAACTATGTACCGTATGGCCCTATAAACTGTGTTGGGATGAAAGCTAGCCACTTTGAGCAGTGTGGGAAGTGCTGGGGCAGTTTGGGACAACAGGGCCAAAATGTCACTTTCACAGTCCCAAAGTGCCATTTTCACAGTAAAAAGGCCTGGTTCACTTTTGCTTAGCTTAGTCTGTAACTTGAAAACTATGTACCGTATGGCCCTATAAACTGTGTTGGGATGAAAGCTAGCCACTTTGAGCATTGTGGCAAGAGCTGGGGCAGTTTGGGACAACAGGGAACGAACAGGGCCAAAATGTCACTTTCACAGTCCCAAAGTGCCATTTTCACAGTAAAAAGGCCTGGTTCACTTTTGCTTAGCTTAGTCTGTAACTTGAAAACTATGTACCGTATGGCCCTATAAACTGTGTTGGGATGAAAGCTAGCCACTTTGAGCAATGTGGGAAGTGCTGGGGCAGTTTGGGACAACAGGGCCAAAATGTCACTTTCACAGTCCCAAAGTGCCATTTTCACAGTAAAAAGGCCTGGTTCACTTTTGCTTAGCTTAGTCTGTAACTTGAAAACTATGTACCGTATGGCCCTATAAACTGTGTTGGGATGAAAGCTAGCCACTTTGAGCAATGTGGGAAGTGCTGGGGCAGTTTGGGACAACAGGGCCAAAATGTCACTTTCACAGTCCCAAAGTGCCATTTTCACAGTAAAAAGGCCTGGTTCACTTTTGCTTAGCTTAGTCTGTAACTTGAAAACTATGTACCGTATGGCCCTATAAACTGTGTTGGGATGAAAGCTAGCCACTTTGAGCAATGTGGGAAGTGCTGGGGCAGTTTGGGACAACAGGGCCAAAATGTCACTTTCACAGTCCCAAAGTGCCGTTTTCACAGTAAAAAAAAAAAGATTCATTTTGCTTAGCTTAGTCTGTAACTTGAAAACTATGTACCGTATGGCCCTATAAACTGTGTTGGGATGAAAGCTAGCCACTTTGAGCAATGTGGGAAGTGCTGGGGCAGTTTGGGACAACAGGGCCAAAATGTCACTTTCACAGTCCCAAAGTGCCATTTTCACAGTAAAAAGGCCTGGTTCACTTTTGCTTAGCTTAGTCTGTAACTTGAAAACTATGTACCGTATGGCCCTATAAACTGTGTTGGGATGAAAGCTAGCCACTTTGAGCAATGTGGGAAGTGCTGGGGCAGTTTGGGACAACAGGGCCAAAATGTCACTTTCACAGTCCCAAAGTGCCATTTTCACAGTAAAAAGGCCTGGTTCACTTTTGCTTAGCTTAGTCTGTAACTTGAAAACTATGTACCGTATGGCCCTATAAACTGTGTTGGGATGAAAGCTAGCCACTTTGAGCAATGTGGGAAGTGCTGGGGCAGTTTGGGACAACAGGGCCAAAATGTCACTTTCACAGTCCCAAAGTGCCGTTTTCACAGTAAAAAAAAAAAGATTCATTTTGCTTAGCTTAGTCTGTAACTTGAAAACTATGTACCGTATGGCCCTATAAACTGTGTTGGGATGAAAGCTAGCCACTTTGAGCAATGTGGGAAGTGCTGGGGCAGTTTGGGACAACAGGGCCAAAATGTCACTTTCACAGTCCCAAAGTGCCATTTTCACAGTAAAAAGGCCTGGTTCACTTTTGCTTAGCTTAGTCTGTAACTTGAAAACTATGTACCGTATGGCCCTATAAACTGTGTTGGGATGAAAGCTAGCCACTTTGAGCAATGTGGGAAGTGCTGGGGCAGTTTGGGACAACAGGGCCAAAATGTCACTTTCACAGTCCCAAAGTGCCATTTTCACAGTAAAAAAAAAACAGATTCATTTTGCTTAGCTTAGTCTGTAACTTGAAAACTATGTACCGTATAAACTGTGTTGGGATGAAAGCTAGCCACTTTGAGCAATGTGGGAAGTGCTGGGGCAGTTTGGGACAACAGGGCCAAAATGTCACTTTCACAGTCCCAAAGTGCCATTTTCACAGTAAAAAGGCCTGGTTCACTTTTGCTTAGCTTAGTCTGTAACTTGAAAACTATGTACCGTATGGCCCTATAAACTGTGTTGGGATGAAAGCTAGCCACTTTGAGCAATGTGGGAAGTGCTGGGGCAGTTTGGGACAACAGGGCCAAAATGTCACTTTCACAGTCCCAAAGTGCCATTTTCACAGTAAAAAAAAACAGATTCATTTTGCTTAGCTTAGTCTGTAACTTGAAAACTATGTACCGTATGGCCCTATAAACTGTGTTGGGATGAAAGCTAGCCACTTTGAGCAATGTGGGAAGTGCTGGGGCAGTTTGGGACAACAGGGCCAAAATGTCACTTTCACAGTCCCAAAGTGCCGTTTTCACAGTAAAAAAAAAAAGATTCATTTTGCTTAGCTTTGTCTGTAACTTGAAAACTATGTACCGTATGGCCCTATAAACTGTGTTGGGATGAAAGCTAGCCACTTTGAGCAATGTGGGAAGTGCTGGGGCAGTTTGGGACAACAGGGCCAAAATGTCACTTTCACAGTCCCAAAGTGCCATTTTCACAGTAAAAAGGCCTGGTTCACTTTTGCTTAGCTTAGTCTGTAACTTGAAAACTATGTACCGTATGGCCCTATAAACTGTGTTGGGATGAAAGCTAGCCACTTTGAGCAATGTGGGAAGTGCTGGGGCAGTTTGGGACAACAGGGCCAAAATGTCACTTTCACAGTCCCAAAGTGCCATTTTCACAGTAAAAAGGCCTGGTTCACTTTTGCTTAGCTTAGTCTGTAACTTGAAAACTATGTACCGTATGGCCCTATAAACTGTGTTGGGATGAAAGCTAGCCACTTTGAGCAATGTGGGAAGTGCTGGGGCAGTTTGGGACAACAGGGCCAAAATGTCACTTTCACAGTCCCAAAGTGCCATTTTCACAGTAAAAAGGCCTGGTTCACTTTTGCTTAGCTTAGTCTGTAACTTGAAAACTATGTACCGTATGGCCCTATAAACTGTGTTGGGATGAAAGCTAGCCACTTTGAGCAATGTGGGAAGTGCTGGGGCAGTTTGGGACAACAGGGCCAAAATGTCACTTTCACAGTCCCAAAGTGCCATTTTCACAGTAAAAAAAAAACAGATTCATTTTGCTTAGCTTAGTCTGTAACTTGAAAACTATGTACCGTATGGCCCTATAAACTGTGTTGGGATGAAAGCTAGCCACTTTGAGCAATGTGGGAAGTGCTGGGGCAGTTTGGGACAACAGGGCCAAAATGTCACTTTCACAGTCCCAAAGTGCCATTTTCACAGTAAAAAGGCCTGGTTCACTTTTGCTTAGCTTAGTCTGTAACTTGAAAACTATGTACCGTATGGCCCTATAAACTGTGTTGGGATGAAAGCTAGCCACTTTGAGCAATGTGGGAAGTGCTGGGGCAGTTTGGGACAACAGGGCCAAAATGTCACTTTCACAGTCCCAAAGTGCCATTTTCACAGTAAAAAAAAACAGATTCATTTTGCTTAGCTTAGTCTGTAACTTGAAAACTATGTACCGTATGGCCCTATAAACTGTGTTGGGATGAAAGCTAGCCACTTTGAGCAATGTGGGAAGTGCTGGGGCAGTTTGGGACAACAGGGCCAAAATGTCACTTTCACAGTCCCAAAGTGCCGTTTTCACAGTAAAAAAAAAAAGATTCATTTTGCTTAGCTTTGTCTGTAACTTGAAAACTATGTACCGTATGGCCCTATAAACTGTGTTGGGATGAAAGCTAGCCACTTTGAGCAATGTGGGAAGTGCTGGGGCAGTTTGGGACAACAGGGCCAAAATGTCACTTTCACAGTCCCAAAGTGCCATTTTCACAGTAAAAAGGCCTGGTTCACTTTTGCTTAGCTTAGTCTGTAACTTGAAAACTATGTACCGTATGGCCCTATAAACTGTGTTGGGATGAAAGCTAGCCACTTTGAGCAATGTGGGAAGTGCTGGGGCAGTTTGGGACAACAGGGCCAAAATGTCACTTTCACAGTCCCAAAGTGCCATTTTCACAGTAAAAAGGCCTGGTTCACTTTTGCTTAGCTTAGTCTGTAACTTGAAAACTATGTACCGTATGGCCCTATAAACTGTGTTGGGATGAAAGCTAGCCACTTTGAGCAATGTGGGAAGTGCTGGGGCAGTTTGGGACAACAGGGCCAAAATGTCACTTTCACAGTCCCAAAGTGCCATTTTCACAGTAAAAAGGCCTGGTTCACTTTTGCTTAGCTTAGTCTGTAACTTGAAAACTATGTACCGTATGGCCCTATAAACTGTGTTGGGATGAAAGCTAGCCACTTTGAGCAATGTGGGAAGTGCTGGGGCAGTTTGGGACAACAGGGCCAAAATGTCACTTTCACAGTCCCAAAGTGCCATTTTCACAGTAAAAAAAAAACAGATTCATTTTGCTTAGCTTAGTCTGTAACTTGAAAACTATGTACCGTATGGCCCTATAAACTGTGTTGGGATGAAAGCTAGCCACTTTGAGCAATGTGGGAAGTGCTGGGGCAGTTTGGGACAACAGGGCCAAAATGTCACTTTCACAGTCCCAAAGTGCCATTTTCACAGTAAAAAGGCCTGGTTCACTTTTGCTTAGCTTAGTCTGTAACTTGAAAACTATGTACCGTATGGCCCTATAAACTGTGTTGGGATGAAAGCTAGCCACTTTGAGCAATGTGGGAAGTGCTGGGGCAGTTTGGGACAACAGGGCCAAAATGTCACTTTCACAGTCCCAAAGTGCCATTTTCACAGTAAAAAAAAACAGATTCATTTTGCTTAGCTTAGTCTGTAACTTGAAAACTATGTACCGTATGGCCCTATAAACTGTGTTGGGATGAAAGCTAGCCACTTTGAGCAATGTGGGAAGTGCTGGGGCAGTTTGGGACAACAGGGCCAAAATGTCACTTTCACAGTCCCAAAGTGCCGTTTTCACAGTAAAAAAAAAAAGATTCATTTTGCTTAGCTTTGTCTGTAACTTGAAAACTATGTACCGTATGGCCCTATAAACTGTGTTGGGATGAAAGCTAGCCACTTTGAGCAATGTGGGAAGTGCTGGGGCAGTTTGGGACAACAGGGCCAAAATGTCACTTTCACAGTCCCAAAGTGCCATTTTCACAGTAAAAAGGCCTGGTTCACTTTTGCTTAGCTTAGTCTGTAACTTGAAAACTATGTACCGTATGGCCCTATAAACTGTGTTGGGATGAAAGCTAGCCACTTTGAGCAATGTGGGAAGTGCTGGGGCAGTTTGGGACAACAGGGCCAAAATGTCACTTTCACAGTCCCAAAGTGCCATTTTCACAGTAAAAAGGCCTGGTTCACTTTTGCTTAGCTTAGTCTGTAACTTGAAAACTATGTACCGTATGGCCCTATAAACTGTGTTGGGATGAAAGCTAGCCACTTTGAGCATTGTGGCAAGAGCTGGGGCAGTTTGGGACAACAGGGAACGAACAGGGCCAAAATGTCACTTTCACAGTCCCAAAGTGCCATTTTCACAGTAAAAAGGCCTGGTTCACTTTTGCTTAGCTTAGTCTGTAACTTGAAAACTATGTACCGTATGGCCCTATAAACTGTGTTGGGATGAAAGCTAGCCACTTTGAGAAATGTGGGAAGTGCTGGGGCAGTTTGGGACAACAGGGCCAAAATGTCACTTTCACAGTCCCAAAGTGCCATTTTCACAGTAAAAAGGCCTGGTTCACTTTTGCTTAGCTTAGTCTGTAACTTGAAAACTATGTACCGTATGGCCCTATAAACTGTGTTGGGATGAAAGCTAGCCACTTTGAGCAATGTGGGAAGTGCTGGGGCAGTTTGGGACAACAGGGCCAAAATGTCACTTTCACAGTCCCAAAGTGCCATTTTCACAGTAAAAAGGCCTGGTTCACTTTTGCTTAGCTTAGTCTGTAACTTGAAAACTATGTACCGTATGGCCCTATAAACTGTGTTGGGATGAAAGCTAGCCACTTTGAGCAATGTGGGAAGTGCTGGGGCAGTTTGGGACAACAGGGCCAAAATGTCACTTTCACAGTCCCAAAGTGCCATTTTCACAGTAAAAAGGCCTGGTTCACTTTTGCTTAGCTTAGTCTGTAACTTGAAAACTATGTACCGTATGGCCCTATAAACTGTGTTGGGATGAAAGCTAGCCACTTTGAGCATTGTGGCAAGAGCTGGGGCAGTTTGGGACAACAGGGAACGAACAGGGCCAAAATGTCACTTTCACAGTCCCAAAGTGCCATTTTCACAGTAAAAAGGCCTGGTTCACTTTTGCTTAGCTTAGTCTGTAACTTGAAAACTATGTACCGTATGGCCCTATAAACTGTGTTGGGATGAAAGCTAGCCACTTTGAGCAATGTGGGAAGTGCTGGGGCAGTTTGGGACAACAGGGCCAAAATGTCACTTTCACAGTCCCAAAGTGCCATTTTCACAGTAAAAAGGCCTGGTTCACTTTTGCTTAGCTTAGTCTGTAACTTGAAAACTATGTACCGTATGGCCCTATAAACTGTGTTGGGATGAAAGCTAGCCACTTTGAGCAATGTGGGAAGTGCTGGGGCAGTTTGGGACAACAGGGCCAAAATGTCACTTTCACAGTCCCAAAGTGCCATTTTCACAGTAAAAAGGCCTGGTTCACTTTTGCTTAGCTTAGTCTGTAACTTGAAAACTATGTACCGTATGGCCCTATAAACTGTGTTGGGATGAAAGCTAGCCACTTTGAGCAATGTGGGAAGTGCTGGGGCAGTTTGGGACAACAGGGCCAAAATGTCACTTTCACAGTCCCAAAGTGCCGTTTTCACAGTAAAAAAAAAAAGATTCATTTTGCTTAGCTTAGTCTGTAACTTGAAAACTATGTACCGTATGGCCCTATAAACTGTGTTGGGATGAAAGCTAGCCACTTTGAGCAATGTGGGAAGTGCTGGGGCAGTTTGGGACAACAGGGCCAAAATGTCACTTTCACAGTCCCAAAGTGCCATTTTCACAGTAAAAAGGCCTGGTTCACTTTTGCTTAGCTTAGTCTGTAACTTGAAAACTATGTACCGTATGGCCCTATAAACTGTGTTGGGATGAAAGCTAGCCACTTTGAGCAATGTGGGAAGTGCTGGGGCAGTTTGGGACAACAGGGCCAAAATGTCACTTTCACAGTCCCAAAGTGCCATTTTCACAGTAAAAAGGCCTGGTTCACTTTTGCTTAGCTTAGTCTGTAACTTGAAAACTATGTACCGTATGGCCCTATAAACTGTGTTGGGATGAAAGCTAGCCACTTTGAGCAGTGTGGGAAGTGCTGGGGCAGTTTGGGACAACAGGGCCAAAATGTCACTTTCACAGTCCCAAAGTGCCATTTTCACAGTAAAAAGGCCTGGTTCACTTTTGCTTAGCTTAGTCTGTAACTTGAAAACTATGTACCGTATGGCCCTATAAACTGTGTTGGGATGAAAGCTAGCCACTTTGAGCATTGTGGCAAGAGCTGGGGCAGTTTGGGACAACAGGGAACGAACAGGGCCAAAATGTCACTTTCACAGTCCCAAAGTGCCATTTTCACAGTAAAAAGGCCTGGTTCACTTTTGCTTAGCTTAGTCTGTAACTTGAAAACTATGTACCGTATGGCCCTATAAACTGTGTTGGGATGAAAGCTAGCCACTTTGAGCAATGTGGGAAGTGCTGGGGCAGTTTGGGACAACAGGGCCAAAATGTCACTTTCACAGTCCCAAAGTGCCATTTTCACAGTAAAAAGGCCTGGTTCACTTTTGCTTAGCTTAGTCTGTAACTTGAAAACTATGTACCGTATGGCCCTATAAACTGTGTTGGGATGAAAGCTAGCCACTTTGAGCAATGTGGGAAGTGCTGGGGCAGTTTGGGACAACAGGGCCAAAATGTCACTTTCACAGTCCCAAAGTGCCATTTTCACAGTAAAAAGGCCTGGTTCACTTTTGCTTAGCTTAGTCTGTAACTTGAAAACTATGTACCGTATGGCCCTATAAACTGTGTTGGGATGAAAGCTAGCCACTTTGAGCAATGTGGGAAGTGCTGGGGCAGTTTGGGACAACAGGGCCAAAATGTCACTTTCACAGTCCCAAAGTGCCGTTTTCACAGTAAAAAAAAAAAGATTCATTTTGCTTAGCTTAGTCTGTAACTTGAAAACTATGTACCGTATGGCCCTATAAACTGTGTTGGGATGAAAGCTAGCCACTTTGAGCAATGTGGGAAGTGCTGGGGCAGTTTGGGACAACAGGGCCAAAATGTCACTTTCACAGTCCCAAAGTGCCATTTTCACAGTAAAAAGGCCTGGTTCACTTTTGCTTAGCTTAGTCTGTAACTTGAAAACTATGTACCGTATGGCCCTATAAACTGTGTTGGGATGAAAGCTAGCCACTTTGAGCAATGTGGGAAGTGCTGGGGCAGTTTGGGACAACAGGGCCAAAATGTCACTTTCACAGTCCCAAAGTGCCATTTTCACAGTAAAAAGGCCTGGTTCACTTTTGCTTAGCTTAGTCTGTAACTTGAAAACTATGTACCGTATGGCCCTATAAACTGTGTTGGGATGAAAGCTAGCCACTTTGAGCAATGTGGGAAGTGCTGGGGCAGTTTGGGACAACAGGGCCAAAATGTCACTTTCACAGTCCCAAAGTGCCGTTTTCACAGTAAAAAAAAAAAGATTCATTTTGCTTAGCTTAGTCTGTAACTTGAAAACTATGTACCGTATGGCCCTATAAACTGTGTTGGGATGAAAGCTAGCCACTTTGAGCAATGTGGGAAGTGCTGGGGCAGTTTGGGACAACAGGGCCAAAATGTCACTTTCACAGTCCCAAAGTGCCATTTTCACAGTAAAAAGGCCTGGTTCACTTTTGCTTAGCTTAGTCTGTAACTTGAAAACTATGTACCGTATGGCCCTATAAACTGTGTTGGGATGAAAGCTAGCCACTTTGAGCAATGTGGGAAGTGCTGGGGCAGTTTGGGACAACAGGGCCAAAATGTCACTTTCACAGTCCCAAAGTGCCATTTTCACAGTAAAAAGGCCTGGTTCACTTTTGCTTAGCTTAGTCTGTAACTTGAAAACTATGTACCGTATGGCCCTATAAACTGTGTTGGGATGAAAGCTAGCCACTTTGAGCAGTGTGGGAAGTGCTGGGGCAGTTTGGGACAACAGGGCCAAAATGTCACTTTCACAGTCCCAAAGTGCCATTTTCACAGTAAAAAGGCCTGGTTCACTTTTGCTTAGCTTAGTCTGTAACTTGAAAACTATGTACCGTATGGCCCTATAAACTGTGTTGGGATGAAAGCTAGCCACTTTGAGCATTGTGGCAAGAGCTGGGGCAGTTTGGGACAACAGGGAACGAACAGGGCCAAAATGTCACTTTCACAGTCCCAAAGTGCCATTTTCACAGTAAAAAGGCCTGGTTCACTTTTGCTTAGCTTAGTCTGTAACTTGAAAACTATGTACCGTATGGCCCTATAAACTGTGTTGGGATGAAAGCTAGCCACTTTGAGCAATGTGGGAAGTGCTGGGGCAGTTTGGGACAACAGGGCCAAAATGTCACTTTCACAGTCCCAAAGTGCCATTTTCACAGTAAAAAGGCCTGGTTCACTTTTGCTTAGCTTAGTCTGTAACTTGAAAACTATGTACCGTATGGCCCTATAAACTGTGTTGGGATGAAAGCTAGCCACTTTGAGCAATGTGGGAAGTGCTGGGGCAGTTTGGGACAACAGGGCCAAAATGTCACTTTCACAGTCCCAAAGTGCCATTTTCACAGTAAAAAGGCCTGGTTCACTTTTGCTTAGCTTAGTCTGTAACTTGAAAACTATGTACCGTATGGCCCTATAAACTGTGTTGGGATGAAAGCTAGCCACTTTGAGCAATGTGGGAAGTGCTGGGGCAGTTTGGGACAACAGGGCCAAAATGTCACTTTCACAGTCCCAAAGTGCCGTTTTCACAGTAAAAAAAAAAAGATTCATTTTGCTTAGCTTAGTCTGTAACTTGAAAACTATGTACCGTATGGCCCTATAAACTGTGTTGGGATGAAAGCTAGCCACTTTGAGCAATGTGGGAAGTGCTGGGGCAGTTTGGGACAACAGGGCCAAAATGTCACTTTCACAGTCCCAAAGTGCCATTTTCACAGTAAAAAGGCCTGGTTCACTTTTGCTTAGCTTAGTCTGTAACTTGAAAACTATGTACCGTATGGCCCTATAAACTGTGTTGGGATGAAAGCTAGCCACTTTGAGCAATGTGGGAAGTGCTGGGGCAGTTTGGGACAACAGGGCCAAAATGTCACTTTCACAGTCCCAAAGTGCCATTTTCACAGTAAAAAGGCCTGGTTCACTTTTGCTTAGCTTAGTCTGTAACTTGAAAACTATGTACCGTATGGCCCTATAAACTGTGTTGGGATGAAAGCTAGCCACTTTGAGCAATGTGGGAAGTGCTGGGGCAGTTTGGGACAACAGGGCCAAAATGTCACTTTCACAGTCCCAAAGTGCCATTTTCACAGTAAAAAGAAAACAGATTCATTTTGCTTAGCTTAGTCTGTAACTTGAAAACTATGTACCGTATGGCCCTATAAACTGTGTTGGGATGAAAGCTAGCCACTTTGAGCAATGTGGGAAGTGCTGGGGCAGTTTGGGACAACAGGGCCAAAATGTCACTTTCACAGTCCCAAAGTGCCATTTTCACAGTAAAAAGGCCTGGTTCACTTTTGCTTAGCTTAGTCTGTAACTTGAAAACTATGTACCGTATGGCCCTATAAACTGTGTTGGGATGAAAGCTAGCCACTTTGAGCAATGTGGGAAGTGCTGGGGCAGTTTGGGACAACAGGGCCAAAATGTCACTTTCACAGTCCCAAAGTGCCATTTTCACAGTAAAAAAAAACAGATTCATTTTGCTTAGCTTAGTCTGTAACTTGAAAACTATGTACCGTATGGCCCTATAAACTGTGTTGGGATGAAAGCTAGCCACTTTGAGCAATGTGGGAAGTGCTGGGGCAGTTTGGGACAACAGGGCCAAAATGTCACTTTCACAGTCCCAAAGTGCCGTTTTCACAGTAAAAAAAAAAAGATTCATTTTGCTTAGCTTTGTCTGTAACTTGAAAACTATGTACCGTATGGCCCTATAAACTGTGTTGGGATGAAAGCTAGCCACTTTGAGCAATGTGGGAAGTGCTGGGGCAGTTTGGGACAACAGGGCCAAAATGTCACTTTCACAGTCCCAAAGTGCCATTTTCACAGTAAAAAGGCCTGGTTCACTTTTGCTTAGCTTAGTCTGTAACTTGAAAACTATGTACCGTATGGCCCTATAAACTGTGTTGGGATGAAAGCTAGCCACTTTGAGCAATGTGGGAAGTGCTGGGGCAGTTTGGGACAACAGGGCCAAAATGTCACTTTCACAGTCCCAAAGTGCCATTTTCACAGTAAAAAGGCCTGGTTCACTTTTGCTTAGCTTAGTCTGTAACTTGAAAACTATGTACCGTATGGCCCTATAAACTGTGTTGGGATGAAAGCTAGCCACTTTGAGCATTGTGGCAAGAGCTGGGGCAGTTTGGGACAACAGGGAACGAACAGGGCCAAAATGTCACTTTCACAGTCCCAAAGTGCCATTTTCACAGTAAAAAGGCCTGGTTCACTTTTGCTTAGCTTAGTCTGTAACTTGAAAACTATGTACCGTATGGCCCTATAAACTGTGTTGGGATGAAAGCTAGCCACTTTGAGCAATGTGGAAAGTGCTGGGGCAGTTTGGGACAACAGGGCCAAAATGTCACTTTCACAGTCCCAAAGTGCCATTTTCACAGTAAAAAGGCCTGGTTCACTTTTGCTTAGCTTAGTCTGTAACTTGAAAACTATGTACCGTATGGCCCTATAAACTGTGTTGGGATGAAAGCTAGCCACTTTGAGCAATGTGGGAAGTGCTGGGGCAGTTTGGGACAACAGGGCCAAAATGTCACTTTCACAGTCCCAAAGTGCCATTTTCACAGTAAAAAGGCCTGGTTCACTTTTGCTTAGCTTAGTCTGTAACTTGAAAACTATGTACCGTATGGCCCTATAAACTGTGTTGGGATGAAAGCTAGCCACTTTGAGCAGTGTGGGAAGTGCTGGGGCAGTTTGGGACAACAGGGCCAAAATGTCACTTTCACAGTCCCAAAGTGCCATTTTCACAGTAAAAAGGCCTGGTTCACTTTTGCTTAGCTTAGTCTGTAACTTGAAAACTATGTACCGTATGGCCCTATAAACTGTGTTGGGATGAAAGCTAGCCACTTTGAGCATTGTGGCAAGAGCTGGGGCAGTTTGGGACAACAGGGAACGAACAGGGCCAAAATGTCACTTTCACAGTCCCAAAGTGCCATTTTCACAGTAAAAAGGCCTGGTTCACTTTTGCTTAGCTTAGTCTGTAACTTGAAAACTATGTACCGTATGGCCCTATAAACTGTGTTGGGATGAAAGCTAGCCACTTTGAGCAATGTGGGAAGTGCTGGGGCAGTTTGGGACAACAGGGCCAAAATGTCACTTTCACAGTCCCAAAGTGCCATTTTCACAGTAAAAAGGCCTGGTTCACTTTTGCTTAGCTTAGTCTGTAACTTGAAAACTATGTACCGTATGGCCCTATAAACTGTGTTGGGATGAAAGCTAGCCACTTTGAGCAATGTGGGAAGTGCTGGGGCAGTTTGGGACAACAGGGCCAAAATGTCACTTTCACAGTCCCAAAGTGCCGTTTTCACAGTAAAAAAAAAAAGATTCATTTTGCTTAGCTTAGTCTGTAACTTGAAAACTATGTACCGTATGGCCCTATAAACTGTGTTGGGATGAAAGCTAGCCACTTTGAGCAATGTGGGAAGTGCTGGGGCAGTTTGGGACAACAGGGCCAAAATGTCACTTTCACAGTCCCAAAGTGCCATTTTCACAGTAAAAAGGCCTGGTTCACTTTTGCTTAGCTTAGTCTGTAACTTGAAAACTATGTACCGTATGGCCCTATAAACTGTGTTGGGATGAAAGCTAGCCACTTTGAGCAATGTGGGAAGTGCTGGGGCAGTTTGGGACAACAGGGCCAAAATGTCACTTTCACAGTCCCAAAGTGCCATTTTCACAGTAAAAAGGCCTGGTTCACTTTTGCTTAGCTTAGTCTGTAACTTGAAAACTATGTACCGTATGGCCCTATAAACTGTGTTGGGATGAAAGCTAGCCACTTTGAGCAGTGTGGGAAGTGCTGGGGCAGTTTGGGACAACAGGGCCAAAATGTCACTTTCACAGTCCCAAAGTGCCATTTTCACAGTAAAAAGGCCTGGTTCACTTTTGCTTAGCTTAGTCTGTAACTTGAAAACTATGTACCGTATGGCCCTATAAACTGTGTTGGGATGAAAGCTAGCCACTTTGAGCATTGTGGCAAGAGCTGGGGCAGTTTGGGACAACAGGGAACGAACAGGGCCAAAATGTCACTTTCACAGTCCCAAAGTGCCATTTTCACAGTAAAAAGGCCTGGTTCACTTTTGCTTAGCTTAGTCTGTAACTTGAAAACTATGTACCGTATGGCCCTATAAACTGTGTTGGGATGAAAGCTAGCCACTTTGAGCAATGTGGGAAGTGCTGGGGCAGTTTGGGACAACAGGGCCAAAATGTCACTTTCACAGTCCCAAAGTGCCATTTTCACAGTAAAAAGGCCTGGTTCACTTTTGCTTAGCTTAGTCTGTAACTTGAAAACTATGTACCGTATGGCCCTATAAACTGTGTTGGGATGAAAGCTAGCCACTTTGAGCAATGTGGGAAGTGCTGGGGCAGTTTGGGACAACAGGGCCAAAATGTCACTTTCACAGTCCCAAAGTGCCGTTTTCACAGTAAAAAAAAAAAGATTCATTTTGCTTAGCTTAGTCTGTAACTTGAAAACTATGTACCGTATGGCCCTATAAACTGTGTTGGGATGAAAGCTAGCCACTTTGAGCAATGTGGGAAGTGCTGGGGCAGTTTGGGACAACAGGGCCAAAATGTCACTTTCACAGTCCCAAAGTGCCATTTTCACAGTAAAAAGGCCTGGTTCACTTTTGCTTAGCTTAGTCTGTAACTTGAAAACTATGTACCGTATGGCCCTATAAACTGTGTTGGGATGAAAGCTAGCCACTTTGAGCAATGTGGGAAGTGCTGGGGCAGTTTGGGACAACAGGGCCAAAATGTCACTTTCACAGTCCCAAAGTGCCATTTTCACAGTAAAAAGGCCTGGTTCACTTTTGCTTAGCTTAGTCTGTAACTTGAAAACTATGTACCGTATGGCCCTATAAACTGTGTTGGGATGAAAGCTAGCCACTTTGAGCAATGTGGGAAGTGCTGGGGCAGTTTGGGACAACAGGGCCAAAATGTCACTTTCACAGTCCCAAAGTGCCATTTTCACAGTAAAAAAAAAACAGATTCATTTTGCTTAGCTTAGTCTGTAACTTGAAAACTATGTACCGTATGGCCCTATAAACTGTGTTGGGATGAAAGCTAGCCACTTTGAGCAATGTGGGAAGTGCTGGGGCAGTTTGGGACAACAGGGCCAAAATGTCACTTTCACAGTCCCAAAGTGCCATTTTCACAGTAAAAAGGCCTGGTTCACTTTTGCTTAGCTTAGTCTGTAACTTGAAAACTATGTACCGTATGGCCCTATAAACTGTGTTGGGATGAAAGCTAGCCACTTTGAGCAATGTGGGAAGTGCTGGGGCAGTTTGGGACAACAGGGCCAAAATGTCACTTTCACAGTCCCAAAGTGCCATTTTCACAGTAAAAAAAAACAGATTCATTTTGCTTAGCTTAGTCTGTAACTTGAAAACTATGTACCGTATGGCCCTATAAACTGTGTTGGGATGAAAGCTAGCCACTTTGAGCAATGTGGGAAGTGCTGGGGCAGTTTGGGACAACAGGGCCAAAATGTCACTTTCACAGTCCCAAAGTGCCGTTTTCACAGTAAAAAAAAAAAGATTCATTTTGCTTAGCTTTGTCTGTAACTTGAAAACTATGTACCGTATGGCCCTATAAACTGTGTTGGGATGAAAGCTAGCCACTTTGAGCAATGTGGGAAGTGCTGGGGCAGTTTGGGACAACAGGGCCAAAATGTCACTTTCACAGTCCCAAAGTGCCATTTTCACAGTAAAAAGGCCTGGTTCACTTTTGCTTAGCTTAGTCTGTAACTTGAAAACTATGTACCGTATGGCCCTATAAACTGTGTTGGGATGAAAGCTAGCCACTTTGAGCAATGTGGGAAGTGCTGGGGCAGTTTGGGACAACAGGGCCAAAATGTCACTTTCACAGTCCCAAAGTACCATTTTCACAGTAAAAAGGCCTGGTTCACTTTTGCTTAGCTTAGTCTGTAACTTGAAAACTATGTACCGTATGGCCCTATAAACTGTGTTGGGATGAAAGCTAGCCACTTTGAGCATTGTGGCAAGAGCTGGGGCAGTTTGGGACAACAGGGAACGAACAGGGCCAAAATGTCACTTTCACAGTCCCAAAGTGCCATTTTCACAGTAAAAAGGCCTGGTTCACTTTTGCTTAGCTTAGTCTGTAACTTGAAAACTATGTACCGTATGGCCCTATAAACTGTGTTGGGATGAAAGCTAGCCACTTTGAGCAATGTGGGAAGTGCTGGGGCAGTTTGGGACAACAGGGCCAAAATGTCACTTTCACAGTCCCAAAGTGCCATTTTCACAGTAAAAAGGCCTGGTTCACTTTTGCTTAGCTTAGTCTGTAACTTGAAAACTATGTACCGTATGGCCCTATAAACTGTGTTGGGATGAAAGCTAGCCACTTTGAGCAATGTGGGAAGTGCTGGGGCAGTTTGGGACAACAGGGCCAAAATGTCACTTTCACAGTCCCAAAGTGCCATTTTCACAGTAAAAAAAAACAGATTCATTTTGCTTAGCTTAGTCTGTAACTTGAAAACTATGTACCGTATGGCCCTATAAACTGTGTTGGGATGAAAGCTAGCCACTTTGAGCAATGTGGGAAGTGCTGGGGCAGTTTGGGACAACAGGGCCAAAATGTCACTTTCACAGTCCCAAAGTGCCGTTTTCACAGTAAAAAAAAAAAGATTCATTTTGCTTAGCTTTGTCTGTAACTTGAAAACTATGTACCGTATGGCCCTATAAACTGTGTTGGGATGAAAGCTAGCCACTTTGAGCAATGTGGGAAGTGCTGGGGCAGTTTGGGACAACAGGGCCAAAATGTCACTTTCACAGTCCCAAAGTGCCATTTTCACAGTAAAAAGGCCTGGTTCACTTTTGCTTAGCTTAGTCTGTAACTTGAAAACTATGTACCGTATGGCCGTATAAACTGTGTTGGGATGAAAGCTAGCCACTTTGAGCAATGTGGGAAGTGCTGGGGCAGTTTGGGACAACAGGGCCAAAATGTCACTTTCACAGTCCCAAAGTGCCATTTTCACAGTAAAAAGGCCTGGTTCACTTTTGCTTAGCTTAGTCTGTAACTTGAAAACTATGTACCGTATGGCCCTATAAACTGTGTTGGGATGAAAGCTAGCCACTTTGAGCATTGTGGCAAGAGCTGGGGCAGTTTGGGACAACAGGGAACGAACAGGGCCAAAATGTCACTTTCACAGTCCCAAAGTGCCATTTTCACAGTAAAAAGGCCTGGTTCACTTTTGCTTAGCTTAGTCTGTAACTTGAAAACTATGTACCGTATGGCCCTATAAACTGTGTTGGGATGAAAGCTAGCCACTTTGAGCAATGTGGGAAGTGCTGGGGCAGTTTGGGACAACAGGGCCAAAATGTCACTTTCACAGTCCCAAAGTGCCATTTTCACAGTAAAAAGGCCTGGTTCACTTTTGCTTAGCTTAGTCTGTAACTTGAAAACTATGTACCGTATGGCCCTATAAACTGTGTTGGGATGAAAGCTAGCCACTTTGAGCAATGTGGGAAGTGCTGGGGCAGTTTGGGACAACAGGGCCAAAATGTCACTTTCACAGTCCCAAAGTGCCATTTTCACAGTAAAAAAAAAACAGATTCATTTTGCTTAGCTTAGTCTGTAACTTGAAAACTATGTACCGTATGGCCCTATAAACTGTGTTGGGATGAAAGCTAGCCACTTTGAGCAATGTGGGAAGTGCTGGGGCAGTTTGGGACAACAGGGCCAAAATGTCACTTTCACAGTCCCAAAGTGCCATTTTCACAGTAAAAAGGCCTGGTTCACTTTTGCTTAGCTTAGTCTGTAACTTGAAAACTATGTACCGTATGGCCCTATAAACTGTGTTGGGATGAAAGCTAGCCACTTTGAGCAATGTGGGAAGTGCTGGGGCAGTTTGGGACAACAGGGCCAAAATGTCACTTTCACAGTCCCAAAGTGCCATTTTCACAGTAAAAAAAAACAGATTCATTTTGCTTAGCTTAGTCTGTAACTTGAAAACTATGTACCGTATGGCCCTATAAACTGTGTTGGGATGAAAGCTAGCCACTTTGAGCAATGTGGGAAGTGCTGGGGCAGTTTGGGACAACAGGGCCAAAATGTCACTTTCACAGTCCCAAAGTGCCGTTTTCACAGTAAAAAAAAAAAGATTCATTTTGCTTAGCTTTGTCTGTAACTTGAAAACTATGTACCGTATGGCCCTATAAACTGTGTTGGGATGAAAGCTAGCCACTTTGAGCAATGTGGGAAGTGCTGGGGCAGTTTGGGACAACAGGGCCAAAATGTCACTTTCACAGTCCCAAAGTGCCATTTTCACAGTAAAAAGGCCTGGTTCACTTTTGCTTAGCTTAGTCTGTAACTTGAAAACTATGTACCGTATGGCCCTATAAACTGTGTTGGGATGAAAGCTAGCCACTTTGAGCAATGTGGGAAGTGCTGGGGCAGTTTGGGACAACAGGGCCAAAATGTCACTTTCACAGTCCCAAAGTGCCATTTTCACAGTAAAAAGGCCTGGTTCACTTTTGCTTAGCTTAGTCTGTAACTTGAAAACTATGTACCGTATGGCCCTATAAACTGTGTTGGGATGAAAGCTAGCCACTTTGAGCATTGTGGCAAGAGCTGGGGCAGTTTGGGACAACAGGGAACGAACAGGGCCAAAATGTCACTTTCACAGTCCCAAAGTGCCATTTTCACAGTAAAAAGGCCTGGTTCACTTTTGCTTAGCTTAGTCTGTAACTTGAAAACTATGTACCGTATGGCCGTATAAACTGTGTTGGGATGAAAGCTAGCCACTTTGAGCAATGTGGGAAGTGCTGGGGCAGTTTGGGACAACAGGGCCAAAATGTCACTTTCACAGTCCCAAAGTGCCATTTTCACAGTAAAAAGGCCTGGTTCACTTTTGCTTAGCTTAGTCTGTAACTTGAAAACTATGTACCGTATGGCCCTATAAACTGTGTTGGGATGAAAGCTAGCCACTTTGAGCATTGTGGCAAGAGCTGGGGCAGTTTGGGACAACAGGGAACGAACAGGGCCAAAATGTCACTTTCACAGTCCCAAAGTGCCATTTTCACAGTAAAAAGGCCTGGTTCACTTTTGCTTAGCTTAGTCTGTAACTTGAAAACTATGTACCGTATGGCCCTATAAACTGTGTTGGGATGAAAGCTAGCCACTTTGAGCAATGTGGGAAGTGCTGGGGCAGTTTGGGACAACAGGGCCAAAATGTCACTTTCACAGTCCCAAAGTGCCATTTTCACAGTAAAAAGGCCTGGTTCACTTTTGCTTAGCTTAGTCTGTAACTTGAAAACTATGTACCGTATGGCCCTATAAACTGTGTTGGGATGAAAGCTAGCCACTTTGAGCAATGTGGGAAGTGCTGGGGCAGTTTGGGACAACAGGGCCAAAATGTCACTTTCACAGTCCCAAAGTGCCATTTTCACAGTAAAAAAAAAACAGATTCATTTTGCTTAGCTTAGTCTGTAACTTGAAAACTATGTACCGTATGGCCCTATAAACTGTGTTGGGATGAAAGCTAGCCACTTTGAGCAATGTGGGAAGTGCTGGGGCAGTTTGGGACAACAGGGCCAAAATGTCACTTTCACAGTCCCAAAGTGCCATTTTCACAGTAAAAAGGCCTGGTTCACTTTTGCTTAGCTTAGTCTGTAACTTGAAAACTATGTACCGTATGGCCCTATAAACTGTGTTGGGATGAAAGCTAGCCACTTTGAGCAATGTGGGAAGTGCTGGGGCAGTTTGGGACAACAGGGCCAAAATGTCACTTTCACAGTCCCAAAGTGCCATTTTCACAGTAAAAAAAAACAGATTCATTTTGCTTAGCTTAGTCTGTAACTTGAAAACTATGTACCGTATGGCCCTATAAACTGTGTTGGGATGAAAGCTAGCCACTTTGAGCAATGTGGGAAGTGCTGGGGCAGTTTGGGACAACAGGGCCAAAATGTCACTTTCACAGTCCCAAAGTGCCGTTTTCACAGTAAAAAAAAAAAGATTCATTTTGCTTAGCTTTGTCTGTAACTTGAAAACTATGTACCGTATGGCCCTATAAACTGTGTTGGGATGAAAGCTAGCCACTTTGAGCAATGTGGGAAGTGCTGGGGCAGTTTGGGACAACAGGGCCAAAATGTCACTTTCACAGTCCCAAAGTGCCATTTTCACAGTAAAAAGGCCTGGTTCACTTTTGCTTAGCTTAGTCTGTAACTTGAAAACTATGTACCGTATGGCCCTATAAACTGTGTTGGGATGAAAGCTAGCCACTTTGAGCAATGTGGGAAGTGCTGGGGCAGTTTGGGACAACAGGGCCAAAATGTCACTTTCACAGTCCCAAAGTGCCATTTTCACAGTAAAAAGGCCTGGTTCACTTTTGCTTAGCTTAGTCTGTAACTTGAAAACTATGTACCGTATGGCCCTATAAACTGTGTTGGGATGAAAGCTAGCCACTTTGAGCATTGTGGCAAGAGCTGGGGCAGTTTGGGACAACAGGGAACGAACAGGGCCAAAATGTCACTTTCACAGTCCCAAAGTGCCATTTTCACAGTAAAAAGGCCTGGTTCACTTTTGCTTAGCTTAGTCTGTAACTTGAAAACTATGTACCGTATGGCCCTATAAACTGTGTTGGGATGAAAGCTAGCCACTTTGAGCAATGTGGGAAGTGCTGGGGCAGTTTGGGACAACAGGGCCAAAATGTCACTTTCACAGTCCCAAAGTGCCATTTTCACAGTAAAAAGGCCTGGTTCACTTTTGCTTAGCTTAGTCTGTAACTTGAAAACTATGTACCGTATGGCCCTATAAACTGTGTTGGGATGAAAGCTAGCCACTTTGAGCAATGTGGGAAGTGCTGGGGCAGTTTGGGACAACAGGGCCAAAATGTCACTTTCACAGTCCCAAAGTGCCATTTTCACAGTAAAAAGGCCTGGTTCACTTTTGCTTAGCTTAGTCTGTAACTTGAAAACTATGTACCGTATGGCCCTATAAACTGTGTTGGGATGAAAGCTAGCCACTTTGAGCAATGTGGGAAGTGCTGGGGCAGTTTGGGACAACAGGGCCAAAATGTCACTTTCACAGTCCCAAAGTGCCATTTTCACAGTAAAAAGGCCTGGTTCACTTTTGCTTAGCTTAGTCTGTAACTTGAAAACTATGTACCGTATGGCCCTATAAACTGTGTTGGGATGAAAGCTAGCCACTTTGAGCATTGTGGCAAGAGCTGGGGCAGTTTGGGACAACAGGGAACGAACAGGGCCAAAATGTCACTTTCACAGTCCCAAAGTGCCATTTTCACAGTAAAAAGGCCTGGTTCACTTTTGCTTAGCTTAGTCTGTAACTTGAAAACTATGTACCGTATGGCCCTATAAACTGTGTTGGGATGAAAGCTAGCCACTTTGAGCAATGTGGGAAGTGCTGGGGCAGTTTGGGACAACAGGGCCAAAATGTCACTTTCACAGTCCCAAAGTGCCATTTTCACAGTAAAAAGGCCTGGTTCACTTTTGCTTAGCTTAGTCTGTAACTTGAAAACTATGTACCGTATGGCCCTATAAACTGTGTTGGGATGAAAGCTAGCCACTTTGAGCAATGTGGGAAGTGCTGGGGCAGTTTGGGACAACAGGGCCAAAATGTCACTTTCACAGTCCCAAAGTGCCATTTTCACAGTAAAAAGGCCTGGTTCACTTTTGCTTAGCTTAGTCTGTAACTTGAAAACTATGTACCGTATGGCCCTATAAACTGTGTTGGGATGAAAGCTAGCCACTTTGAGCAGTGTGGGAAGTGCTGGGGCAGTTTGGGACAACAGGGCCAAAATGTCACTTTCACAGTCCCAAAGTGCCATTTTCACAGTAAAAAGGCCTGGTTCACTTTTGCTTAGCTTAGTCTGTAACTTGAAAACTATGTACCGTATGGCCCTATAAACTGTGTTGGGATGAAAGCTAGCCACTTTGAGCATTGTGGCAAGAGCTGGGGCAGTTTGGGACAACAGGGAACGAACAGGGCCAAAATGTCACTTTCACAGTCCCAAAGTGCCATTTTCACAGTAAAAAGGCCTGGTTCACTTTTGCTTAGCTTAGTCTGTAACTTGAAAACTATGTACCGTATGGCCCTATAAACTGTGTTGGGATGAAAGCTAGCCACTTTGAGCAATGTGGGAAGTGCTGGGGCAGTTTGGGACAACAGGGCCAAAATGTCACTTTCACAGTCCCAAAGTGCCATTTTCACAGTAAAAAGGCCTGGTTCACTTTTGCTTAGCTTAGTCTGTAACTTGAAAACTATGTACCGTATGGCCCTATAAACTGTGTTGGGATGAAAGCTAGCCACTTTGAGCAATGTGGGAAGTGCTGGGGCAGTTTGGGACAACAGGGCCAAAATGTCACTTTCACAGTCCCAAAGTGCCATTTTCACAGTAAAAAGGCCTGGTTCACTTTTGCTTAGCTTAGTCTGTAACTTGAAAACTATGTACCGTATGGCCCTATAAACTGTGTTGGGATGAAAGCTAGCCACTTTGAGCAGTGTGGGAAGTGCTGGGGCAGTTTGGGACAACAGGGCCAAAATGTCACTTTCACAGTCCCAAAGTGCCATTTTCACAGTAAAAAGGCCTGGTTCACTTTTGCTTAGCTTAGTCTGTAACTTGAAAACTATGTACCGTATGGCCCTATAAACTGTGTTGGGATGAAAGCTAGCCACTTTGAGCATTGTGGCAAGAGCTGGGGCAGTTTGGGACAACAGGGAACGAACAGGGCCAAAATGTCACTTTCACAGTCCCAAAGTGCCATTTTCACAGTAAAAAGGCCTGGTTCACTTTTGCTTAGCTTAGTCTGTAACTTGAAAACTATGTACCGTATGGCCCTATAAACTGTGTTGGGATGAAAGCTAGCCACTTTGAGCAATGTGGAAGTGCTGGGGCAGTTTGGGACAACAGGGCCAAAATGTCACTTTCACAGTCCCAAAGTGCCATTTTCACAGTAAAAAGGCCTGGTTCACTTTTGCTTAGCTTAGTCTGTAACTTGAAAACTATGTACCGTATGGCCCTATAAACTGTGTTGGGATGAAAGCTAGCCACTTTGAGCAATGTGGGAAGTGCTGGGGCAGTTTGGGACAACAGGGCCAAAATGTCACTTTCACAGTCCCAAAGTGCCATTTTCACAGTAAAAAGGCCTGGTTCACTTTTGCTTAGCTTAGTCTGTAACTTGAAAACTATGTACCGTATGGCCCTATAAACTGTGTTGGGATGAAAGCTAGCCACTTTGAGCAATGTGGGAAGTGCTGGGGCAGTTTGGGACAACAGGGCCAAAATGTCACTTTCACAGTCCCAAAGTGCCATTTTCACAGTAAAAAGGCCTGGTTCACTTTTGCTTAGCTTAGTCTGTAACTTGAAAACTATGTACCGTATGGCCCTATAAACTGTGTTGGGATGAAAGCTAGCCACTTTGAGCAATGTGGGAAGTGCTGGGGCAGTTTGGGACAACAGGGCCAAAATGTCACTTTCACAGTCCCAAAGTGCCGTTTTCACAGTAAAAAAAAAAGATTCATTTTGCTTAGCTTAGTCTGTAACTTGAAAACTATGTACCGTATGGCCCTATAAACTGTGTTGGGATGAAAGCTAGCCACTTTGAGCAATGTGGGAAGTGCTGGGGCAGTTTGGGACAACAGGGCCAAAATGTCACTTTCACAGTCCCAAAGTGCCATTTTCACAGTAAAAAAGGCCTGGTTCACTTTTGCTTAGCTTAGTCTGTAACTTGAAAACTATGTACCGTATGGCCCTATAAACTGTGTTGGGATGAAAGCTAGCCACTTTGAGCAATGTGGGAAGTGCTGGGGCAGTTTGGGACAACAGGGCCAAAATGTCACTTTCACAGTCCCAAAGTGCCATTTTCACAGTAAAAAGGCCTGGTTCACTTTTGCTTAGCTTAGTCTGTAACTTGAAAACTATGTACCGTATGGCCCTATAAACTGTGTTGGGATGAAAGCTAGCCACTTTGAGCAGTGTGGGAAGTGCTGGGGCAGTTTGGGACAACAGGGCCAAAATGTCACTTTCACAGTCCCAAAGTGCCATTTTCACAGTAAAAAGGCCTGGTTCACTTTTGCTTAGCTTAGTCTGTAACTTGAAAACTATGTACCGTATGGCCCTATAAACTGTGTTGGGATGAAAGCTAGCCACTTTGAGCATTGTGGCAAGAGCTGGGGCAGTTTGGGACAACAGGGAACGAACAGGGCCAAAATGTCACTTTCACAGTCCCAAAGTGCCATTTTCACAGTAAAAAGGCCTGGTTCACTTTTGCTTAGCTTAGTCTGTAACTTGAAAACTATGTACCGTATGGCCCTATAAACTGTGTTGGGATGAAAGCTAGCCACTTTGAGCAATGTGGGAAGTGCTGGGGCAGTTTGGGACAACAGGGCCAAAATGTCACTTTCACAGTCCCAAAGTGCCATTTTCACAGTAAAAAGGCCTGGTTCACTTTTGCTTAGCTTAGTCTGTAACTTGAAAACTATGTACCGTATGGCCCTATAAACTGTGTTGGGATGAAAGCTAGCCACTTTGAGCAATGTGGGAAGTGCTGGGGCAGTTTGGGACAACAGGGCCAAAATGTCACTTTCACAGTCCCAAAGTGCCATTTTCACAGTAAAAAGGCCTGGTTTACTTTTGCTTAGCTTAGTCTGTAACTTGAAAACTATGTACCGTATGGCCCTATAAACTGTGTTGGGATGAAAGCTAGCCACTTTGAGCAATGTGGGAAGTGCTGGGCCAGTTTGGGACAACAGGGCCAAAATGTCACTTTCACAGTCCCAAAGTGCCGTTTTCACAGTAAAAAAAAAAGATTCATTTTGCTTAGCTTAGTCTGTAACTTGAAAACTATGTACCGTATGGCCCTATAAACTGTGTTGGGATGAAAGCTAGCCACTTTGAGCAATGTGGGAAGTGCTGGGGCAGTTTGGGACAACAGGGCCAAAATGTCACTTTCACAGTCCCAAAGTGCCATTTTCACAGTAAAAAGGCCTGGTTCACTTTTGCTTAGCTTAGTCTGTAACTTGAAAACTATGTACCGTATGGCCCTATAAACTGTGTTGGGATGAAAGCTAGCCACTTTGAGCAATGTGGGAAGTGCTGGGGCAGTTTGGGACAACAGGGCCAAAATGTCACTTTCACAGTCCCAAAGTGCCATTTTCACAGTAAAAAGGCCTGGTTCACTTTTGCTTAGCTTAGTCTGTAACTTGAAAACTATGTACCGTATGGCCCTATAAACTGTGTTGGGATGAAAGCTAGCCACTTTGAGCAATGTGGGAAGTGCTGGGGCAGTTTGGGACAACAGGGCCAAAATGTCACTTTCACAGTCCCAAAGTGCCATTTTCACAGTAAAAAGGCCTGGTTCACTTTTGCTTAGCTTAGTCTGTAACTTGAAAACTATGTACCGTATGGCCCTATAAACTGTGTTGGGATGAAAGCTAGCCACTTTGAGCAGTGTGGGAAGTGCTGGGGCAGTTTGGGACAACAGGGCCAAAATGTCACTTTCACAGTCCCAAAGTGCCATTTTCACAGTAAAAAGGCCTGGTTCACTTTTGCTTAGCTTAGTCTGTAACTTGAAAACTATGTACCGTATGGCCCTATAAACTGTGTTGGGATGAAAGCTAGCCACTTTGAGCATTGTGGCAAGAGCTGGGGCAGTTTGGGACAACAGGGAACGAACAGGGCCAAAATGTCACTTTCACAGTCCCAAAGTGCCATTTTCACAGTAAAAAGGCCTGGTTCACTTTTGCTTAGCTTAGTCTGTAACTTGAAAACTATGTACCGTATGGCCCTATAAACTGTGTTGGGATGAAAGCTAGCCACTTTGAGCAATGTGGGAAGTTCTGGGGCAGTTTGGGACAACAGGGCCAAAATGTCACTTTCACAGTCCCAAAGTGCCATTTTCACAGTAAAAAGGCCTGGTTCACTTTTGCTTAGCTTAGTCTGTAACTTGAAAACTATGTACCGTATGGCCCTATAAACTGTGTTGGGATGAAAGCTAGCCACTTTGAGCAATGTGGGAAGTGCTGGGGCAGTTTGGGACAACAGGGCCAAAATGTCACTTTCACAGTCCCAAAGTGCCATTTTCACAGTAAAAAGGCCTGGTTCACTTTTGCTTAGCTTAGTCTGTAACTTGAAAACTATGTACCGTATGGCCCTATAAACTGTGTTGGGATGAAAGCTAGCCACTTTGAGCAATGTGGGAAGTGCTGGGGGCAGTTTGGGACAACAGGGCCAAAATGTCACTTTCACAGTCCCAAAGTGCCATTTTCACAGTAAAAAGGCCTGGTTCACTTTTGCTTAGCTTAGTCTGTAACTTGAAAACTATGTACCGTATGGCCCTATAAACTGTGTTGGGATGAAAGCTAGCCACTTTGAGCAATGTGGGAAGTGCTGGGGCAGTTTGGGACAACAGGGCCAAAATGTCACTTTCACAGTCCCAAAGTGCCATTTTCACAGTAAAAAGGCCTGGTTCACTTTTGCTTAGCTTAGTCTGTAACTTGAAAACTATGTACCGTATGGCCCTATAAACTGTGTTGGGATGAAAGCTAGCCACTTTGAGCAATGTGGGAAGTGCTGGGGCAGTTTGGGACAACAGGGCCAAAATGTCACTTTCACAGTCCCAAAGTGCCGTTTTCACAGTAAAAAAGAAAGATTCATTTTGCTTAGCTTAGTCTGTAACTTGAAAACTATGTACCGTATGGCCCTATAAACTGTGTTGGGATGAAAGCTAGCCACTTTGAGCAATGTGGGAAGTGCTGGGGCAGTTTGGGACAACAGGGCCAAAATGTCACTTTCACAGTCCCAAAGTGCCATTTTCACAGTAAAAAGGCCTGGTTCACTTTTGCTTAGCTTAGTCTGTAACTTGAAAACTATGTACCGTATGGCCCTATAAACTGTGTTGGGATGAAAGCTAGCCACTTTGAGCAATGTGGGAAGTGCTGGGGCAGTTTGGGACAACAGGGCCAAAATGTCACTTTCACAGTCCCAAAGTGCCATTTTCACAGTAAAAAGGCCTGGTTCACTTTTGCTTAGCTTAGTCTGTAACTTGAAAACTATGTACCGTATGGCCCTATAAACTGTGTTGGGATGAAAGCTAGCCACTTTGAGCAATGTGGGAAGTGCTGGGGCAGTTTGGGACAACAGGGCCAAAATGTCACTTTCACAGTCCCAAAGTGCCATTTTCACAGTAAAAAGGCCTGGTTCACTTTTGCTTAGCTTAGTCTGTAACTTGAAAACTATGTACCGTATGGCCCTATAAACTGTGTTGGGATGAAAGCTAGCCACTTTGAGCATTGTGGCAAGAGCTGGGGCAGTTTGGGACAACAGGGAACGAACAGGGCCAAAATGTCACTTTCACAGTCCCAAAGTGCCATTTTCACAGTAAAAAGGCCTGGTTCACTTTTGCTTAGCTTAGTCTGTAACTTGAAAACTATGTACCGTATGGCCCTATAAACTGTGTTGGGATGAAAGCTAGCCACTTTGAGCAATGTGGGAAGTGCTGGGGCAGTTTGGGACAACAGGGCCAAAATGTCACTTTCACAGTCCCAAAGTGCCATTTTCACAGTAAAAAGGCCTGGTTCACTTTTGCTTAGCTTAGTCTGTAACTTGAAAACTATGTACCGTATGGCCCTATAAACTGTGTTGGGATGAAAGCTAGCCACTTTGAGCAATGTGGGAAGTGCTGGGGCAGTTTGGGACAACAGGGCCAAAATGTCACTTTCACAGTCCCAAAGTGCCATTTTCACAGTAAAAAGGCCTGGTTTACTTTTGCTTAGCTTAGTCTGTAACTTGAAAACTATGTACCGTATGGCCCTATAAACTGTGTTGGGATGAAAGCTAGCCACTTTGAGCAATGTGGGAAGTGCTGGGGCAGTTTGGGACAACAGGGCCAAAATGTCACTTTCACAGTCCCAAAGTGCCGTTTTCACAGTAAAAAAAAAAAGATTCATTTTGCTTAGCTTAGTCTGTAACTTGAAAACTATGTACCGTATGGCCCTATAAACTGTGTTGGGATGAAAGCTAGCCACTTTGAGCAATGTGGGAAGTGCTGGGGCAGTTTGGGACAACAGGGCCAAAATGTCACTTTCACAGTCCCAAAGTGCCATTTTCACAGTAAAAAGGCCTGGTTCACTTTTGCTTAGCTTAGTCTGTAACTTGAAAACTATGTACCGTATGGCCCTATAAACTGTGTTGGGATGAAAGCTAGCCACTTTGAGCAATGTGGGAAGTGCTGGGGCAGTTTGGGACAACAGGGCCAAAATGTCACTTTCACAGTCCCAAAGTGCCATTTTCACAGTAAAAAGGCCTGGTTCACTTTTGCTTAGCTTAGTCTGTAACTTGAAAACTATGTACCGTATGGCCCTATAAACTGTGTTGGGATGAAAGCTAGCCACTTTGAGCAGTGTGGGAAGTGCTGGGGCAGTTTGGGACAACAGGGCCAAAATGTCACTTTCACAGTCCCAAAGTGCCATTTTCACAGTAAAAAGGCCTGGTTCACTTTTGCTTAGCTTAGTCTGTAACTTGAAAACTATGTACCGTATGGCCCTATAAACTGTGTTGGGATGAAAGCTAGCCACTTTGAGCATTGTGGCAAGAGCTGGGGCAGTTTGGGACAACAGGGAACGAACAGGGCCAAAATGTCACTTTCACAGTCCCAAAGTGCCATTTTCACAGTAAAAAGGCCTGGTTCACTTTTGCTTAGCTTAGTCTGTAACTTGAAAACTATGTACCGTATGGCCCTATAAACTGTGTTGGGATGAAAGCTAGCCACTTTGAGCAATGTGGGAAGTGCTGGGGCAGTTTGGGACAACAGGGCCAAAATGTCACTTTCACAGTCCCAAAGTGCCATTTTCACAGTAAAAAGGCCTGGTTCACTTTTGCTTAGCTTAGTCTGTAACTTGAAAACTATGTACCGTATGGCCCTATAAACTGTGTTGGGATGAAAGCTAGCCACTTTGAGCAATGTGGGAAGTGCTGGGGCAGTTTGGGACAACAGGGCCAAAATGTCACTTTCACAGTCCCAAAGTGCCATTTTCACAGTAAAAAGGCCTGGTTCACTTTTGCTTAGCTTAGTCTGTAACTTGAAAACTATGTACCGTATGGCCCTATAAACTGTGTTGGGATGAAAGCTAGCCACTTTGAGCAATGTGGGAAGTGCTGGGGCAGTTTGGGACAACAGGGCCAAAATGTCACTTTCACAGTCCCAAAGTGCCGTTTTCACAGTAAAAAAAAAAGATTCATTTTGCTTAGCTTAGTCTGTAACTTGAAAACTATGTACCGTATGGCCCTATAAACTGTGTTGGGATGAAAGCTAGCCACTTTGAGCAATGTGGGAAGTGCTGGGGCAGTTTGGGACAACAGGGCCAAAATGTCACTTTCACAGTCCCAAAGTGCCATTTTCACAGTAAAAAGGCCTGGTTCACTTTTGCTTAGCTTAGTCTGTAACTTGAAAACTATGTACCGTATGGCCCTATAAACTGTGTTGGGATGAAAGCTAGCCACTTTGAGCAATGTGGGAAGTGCTGGGGCAGTTTGGGACAACAGGGCCAAAATGTCACTTTCACAGTCCCAAAGTGCCATTTTCACAGTAAAAAGGCCTGGTTCACTTTTGCTTAGCTTAGTCTGTAACTTGAAAATAATGTACCGTATGGCCCTATAAACTGTGTTGGGATGAAAGCTAGCCACTTTGAGCATTGTGGCAAGAGCTGGGGCAGTTTGGGACAACAGGGAACGAACAGGGCCAAAATGTCACTTTCACAGTCCCAAAGTGCCGTTTTCACAGTAAAAAAAAAAAGATTCATTTTGCTTAGCTTAGTCTGTAACTTGAAAACTATGTACCGTATGGCCCTATAAACTGTGTTGGGATGAAAGCTAGCCACTTTGAGCAATGTGGGAAGTGCTGGGGCAGTTTGGGACAACAGGGCCAAAATGTCACTTTCACAGTCCCAAAGTGCCATTTTCACAGTAAAAAGGCCTGGTTCACTTTTGCTTAGCTTAGTCTGTAACTTGAAAACTATGTACCGTATGGCCCTATAAACTGTGTTGGGATGAAAGCTAGCCACTTTGAGCAATGTGGGAAGTGCTGGGGCAGTTTGGGACAACAGGGCCAAAATGTCACTTTCACAGTCCCAAAGTGCCATTTTCACAGTAAAAAGGCCTGGTTCACTTTTGCTTAGCTTAGTCTGTAACTTGAAAACTATGTACCGTATGGCCCTATAAACTGTGTTGGGATGAAAGCTAGCCACTTTGAGCAATGTGGGAAGTGCTGGGGCAGTTTGGGACAACAGGGCCAAAATGTCACTTTCACAGTCCCAAAGTGCCATTTTCACAGTAAAAAAAAAACAGATTCATTTTGCTTAGCTTAGTCTGTAACTTGAAAACTATGTACCGTATGGCCCTATAAACTGTGTTGGGATGAAAGCTAGCCACTTTGAGCAATGTGGGAAGTGCTGGGGCAGTTTGGGACAACAGGGCCAAAATGTCACTTTCACAGTCCCAAAGTGCCATTTTCACAGTAAAAAGGCCTGGTTCACTTTTGCTTAGCTTAGTCTGTAACTTGAAAACTATGTACCGTATGGCCCTATAAACTGTGTTGGGATGAAAGCTAGCCACTTTGAGCAATGTGGGAAGTGCTGGGGCAGTTTGGGACAACAGGGCCAAAATGTCACTTTCACAGTCCCAAAGTGCCATTTTCACAGTAAAAAAAAACAGATTCATTTTGCTTAGCTTAGTCTGTAACTTGAAAACTATGTACCGTATGGCCCTATAAACTGTGTTGGGATGAAAGCTAGCCACTTTGAGCAATGTGGGAAGTGCTGGGGCAGTTTGGGACAACAGGGCCAAAATGTCACTTTCACAGTCCCAAAGTGCCGTTTTCACAGTAAAAAAAAAAAGATTAATTTTGCTTAGCTTTGTCTGTAACTTGAAAACTATGTACCGTATGGCCCTATAAACTGTGTTGGGATGAAAGCTAGCCACTTTGAGCAATGTGGGAAGTGCTGGGGCAGTTTGGGACAACAGGGCCAAAATGTCACTTTCACAGTCCCAAAGTGCCATTTTCACAGTAAAAAGGCCTGGTTCACTTTTGCTTAGCTTAGTCTGTAACTTGAAAACTATGTACCGTATGGCCCTATAAACTGTGTTGGGATGAAAGCTAGCCACTTTGAGCAATGTGGGAAGTGCTGGGGCAGTTTGGGACAACAGGGCCAAAATGTCACTTTCACAGTCCCAAAGTGCCATTTTCACAGTAAAAAGGCCTGGTTCACTTTTGCTTAGCTTAGTCTGTAACTTGAAAACTATGTACCGTATGGCCCTATAAACTGTGTTGGGATGAAAGCTAGCCACTTTGAGCATTGTGGCAAGAGCTGGGGCAGTTTGGGACAACAGGGAACGAACAGGGCCAAAATGTCACTTTCACAGTCCCAAAGTGCCATTTTCACAGTAAAAAGGCCTGGTTCACTTTTGCTTAGCTTAGTCTGTAACTTGAAAACTATGTACCGTATGGCCCTATAAACTGTGTTGGGATGAAAGCTAGCCACTTTGAGCAATGTGGGAAGTGCTGGGGCAGTTTGGGACAACAGGGCCAAAATGTCACTTTCACAGTCCCAAAGTGCCATTTTCACAGTAAAAAGGCCTGGTTCACTTTTGCTTAGCTTAGTCTGTAACTTGAAAACTATGTACCGTATGGCCCTATAAACTGTGTTGGGATGAAAGCTAGCCACTTTGAGCAATGTGGGAAGTGCTGGGGCAGTTTGGGAAAACAGGGCCAAAATGTCACTTTCACAGTCCCAAAGTGCCGTTTTCACAGTAAAAAAAAAAAGATTCATTTTGCTTAGCTTAGTCTGTAACTTGAAAACTATGTACCGTATGGCCCTATAAACTGTGTTGGGATGAAAGCTAGCCACTTTGAGCAATGTGGGAAGTGCTGGGGCAGTTTGGGACAACAGGGCCAAAATGTCACTTTCACAGTCCCAAAGTGCCATTTTCACAGTAAAAAGGCCTGGTTCACTTTTGCTTAGCTTAGTCTGTAACTTGAAAACTATGTACCGTATGGCCCTATAAACTGTGTTGGGATGAAAGCTAGCCACTTTGAGCAATGTGGGAAGTGCTGGGGCAGTTTGGGACAACAGGGCCAAAATGTCACTTTCACAGTCCCAAAGTGCCATTTTCACAGTAAAAAGGCCTGGTTCACTTTTGCTTAGCTTAGTCTGTAACTTGAAAACTATGTACCGTATGGCCCTATAAACTGTGTTGGGATGAAAGCTAGCCACTTTGAGCAGTGTGGGAAGTGCTGGGGCAGTTTGGGACAACAGGGCCAAAATGTCACTTTCACAGTCCCAAAGTGCCATTTTCACAGTAAAAAGGCCTGGTTCACTTTTGCTTAGCTTAGTCTGTAACTTGAAAACTATGTACCGTATGGCCCTATAAACTGTGTTGGGATGAAAGCTAGCCACTTTGAGCATTGTGGCAAGAGCTGGGGCAGTTTGGGACAACAGGGAACGAACAGGGCCAAAATGTCACTTTCACAGTCCCAAAGTGCCATTTTCACAGTAAAAAGGCCTGGTTCACTTTTGCTTAGCTTAGTCTGTAACTTGAAAACTATGTACCGTATGGCCCTATAAACTGTGTTGGGATGAAAGCTAGCCACTTTGAGCAATGTGGGAAGTGCTGGGGCAGTTTGGGACAACAGGGCCAAAATGTCACTTTCACAGTCCCAAAGTGCCATTTTCACAGTAAAAAGGCCTGGTTCACTTTTGCTTAGCTTAGTCTGTAACTTGAAAACTATGTACCGTATGGCCCTATAAACTGTGTTGGGATGAAAGCTAGCCACTTTGAGCAATGTGGGAAGTGCTGGGGCAGTTTGGGACAACAGGGCCAAAATGTCACTTTCACAGTCCCAAAGTGCCGTTTTCACAGTAAAAAAAAAAAGATTCATTTTGCTTAGCTTAGTCTGTAACTTGAAAACTATGTACCGTATGGCCCTATAAACTGTGTTGGGATGAAAGCTAGCCACTTTGAGCAATGTGGGAAGTGCTGGGGCAGTTTGGGACAACAGGGCCAAAATGTCACTTTCACAGTCCCAAAGTGCCATTTTCACAGTAAAAAGGCCTGGTTCACTTTTGCTTAGCTTAGTCTGTAACTTGAAAACTATGTACCGTATGGCCCTATAAACTGTGTTGGGATGAAAGCTAGCCACTTTGAGCAATGTGGGAAGTGCTGGGGCAGTTTGGGACAACAGGGCCAAAATGTCACTTTCACAGTCCCAAAGTGCCATTTTCACAGTAAAAAGGCCTGGTTCACTTTTGCTTAGCTTAGTCTGTAACTTGAAAACTATGTACCGTATGGCCCTATAAACTGTGTTGGGATGAAAGCTAGCCACTTTGAGCAGTGTGGGAAGTGCTGGGGCAGTTTGGGACAACAGGGCCAAAATGTCACTTTCACAGTCCCAAAGTGCCATTTTCACAGTAAAAAGGCCTGGTTCACTTTTGCTTAGCTTAGTCTGTAACTTGAAAACTATGTACCGTATGGCCCTATAAACTGTGTTGGGATGAAAGCTAGCCACTTTGAGCAATGTGGGAAGTGCTGGGGCAGTTTGGGACAACAGGGCCAAAATGTCACTTTCACAGTCCCAAAGTGCCATTTTCACAGTAAAAAGGCCTGGTTCACTTTTGCTTAGCTTAGTCTGTAACTTGAAAACGATGTACCGTATGGCCCTATAAACTGTGTTGGGATGAAAGCTAGCCACTTTGAGCAATGTGGGAAGTGCTGGGGCAGTTTGGGACAACAGGGCCAAAATGTCACTTTCACAGTCCCAAAGTGCCATTTTCACAGTAAAAAGGCCTGGTTCACTTTTGCTTAGCTTAGTCTGTAACTTGAAAACTATGTACCGTATGGCCCTATAAACTGTGTTGGGATGAAAGCTAGCCACTTTGAGCAATGTGGGAAGTGCTGGGGCAGTTTGGGACAACAGGGCCAAAATGTCACTTTCACAGTCCCAAAGTGCCGTTTTCACAGTAAAAAAAAAAAGATTCATTTTGCTTAGCTTAGTCTGTAACTTGAAAACTATGTACCGTATGGCCCTATAAACTGTGTTGGGATGAAAGCTAGCCACTTTGAGCAATGTGGGAAGTGCTGGGGCAGTTTGGGACAACAGGGCCAAAATGTCACTTTCACAGTCCCAAAGTGCCATTTTCACAGTAAAAAGGCCTGGTTCACTTTTGCTTAGCTTAGTCTGTAACTTGAAAACTATGTACCGTATGGCCCTATAAACTGTGTTGGGATGAAAGCTAGCCACTTTGAGCAATGTGGGAAGTGCTGGGGCAGTTTGGGACAACAGGGCCAAAATGTCACTTTCACAGTCCCAAAGTGCCATTTTCACAGTAAAAAGGCCTGGTTCACTTTTGCTTAGCTTAGTCTGTAACTTGAAAACTATGTACCGTATGGCCCTATAAACTGTGTTGGGATGAAAGCTAGCCACTTTGAGCAATGTGGGAAGTGCTGGGGCAGTTTGGGACAACAGGGCCAAAATGTCACTTTCACAGTCCCAAAGTGCCATTTTCACAGTAAAAAAAAAACAGATTCATTTTGCTTAGCTTAGTCTGTAACTTGAAAACTATGTACCGTATGGCCCTATAAACTGTGTTGGGATGAAAGCTAGCCACTTTGAGCAATGTGGGAAGTGCTGGGGCAGTTTGGGACAACAGGGCCAAAATGTCACTTTCACAGTCCCAAAGTGCCATTTTCACAGTAAAAAGGCCTGGTTCACTTTTGCTTAGCTTAGTCTGTAACTTGAAAACTATGTACCGTATGGCCCTATAAACTGTGTTGGGATGAAAGCTAGCCACTTTGAGCAATGTGGGAAGTGCTGGGGCAGTTTGGGACAACAGGGCCAAAATGTCACTTTCACAGTCCCAAAGTGCCATTTTCACAGTAAAAAAAAACAGATTCATTTTGCTTAGCTTAGTCTGTAACTTGAAAACTATGTACCGTATGGCCCTATAAACTGTGTTGGGATGAAAGCTAGCCACTTTGAGCAATGTGGGAAGTGCTGGGGCAGTTTGGGACAACAGGGCCAAAATGTCACTTTCACAGTCCCAAAGTGCCGTTTTCACAGTAAAAAAAAAAGATTCATTTTGCTTAGCTTTGTCTGTAACTTGAAAACTATGTACCGTATGGCCCTATAAACTGTGTTGGGATGAAAGCTAGCCACTTTGAGCAATGTGGGAAGTGCTGGGGCAGTTTGGGACAACAGGGCCAAAATGTCACTTTCACAGTCCCAAAGTGCCATTTTCACAGTAAAAAGGCCTGGTTCACTTTTGCTTAGCTTAGTCTGTAACTTGAAAACTATGTACCGTATGGCCCTATAAACTGTGTTGGGATGAAAGCTAGCCACTTTGAGCAATGTGGGAAGTGCTGGGGCAGTTTGGGACAACAGGGCCAAAATGTCACTTTCACAGTCCCAAAGTGCCATTTTCACAGTAAAAAGGCCTGGTTCACTTTTGCTTAGCTTAGTCTGTAACTTGAAAACTATGTACCGTATGGCCCTATAAACTGTGTTGGGATGAAAGCTAGCCACTTTGAGCATTGTGGCAAGAGCTGGGGCAGTTTGGGACAACAGGGAACGAACAGGGCCAAAATGTCACTTTCACAGTCCCAAAGTGCCATTTTCACAGTAAAAAGGCCTGGTTCACTTTTGCTTAGCTTAGTCTGTAACTTGAAAACTATGTACCGTATGGCCCTATAAACTGTGTTGGGATGAATGCTAGCCACTTTGAGCAATGTGGGAAGTGCTGGGGCAGTTTGGGACAACAGGGCCAAAATGTCACTTTCACAGTCCCAAAGTGCCATTTTCACAGTAAAAAGGCCTGGTTCACTTTTGCTTAGCTTAGTCTGTAACTTGAAAACTATGTACCGTATGGCCCTATAAACTGTGTTGGGATGAAAGCTAGCCACTTTGAGCAATGTGGGAAGTGCTGGGGCAGTTTGGGACAACAGGGCCAAAATGTCACTTTCACAGTCCCAAAGTGCCATTTTCACAGTAAAAAGGCCTGGTTCACTTTTGCTTAGCTTAGTCTGTAACTTGAAAACTATGTACCGTATGGCCCTATAAACTGTGTTGGGATGAAAGCTAGCCACTTTGAGCAATGTGGGAAGTGCTGGGGCAGTTTGGGACAACAGGGCCAAAATGTCACTTTCACAGTCCCAAAGTGCCATTTTCACAGTAAAAAGGCCTGGTTCACTTTTGCTTAGCTTAGTCTGTAACTTGAAAACTATGTACCGTATGGCCCTATAAACTGTGTTGGGATGAAAGCTAGCCACTTTGAGCAATGTGGGAAGTGCTGGGGCAGTTTGGGACAACAGGGCCAAAATGTCACTTTCACAGTCCCAAAGTGCCGTTTTCACAGTAAAAAAAAAAAGATTCATTTTGCTTAGCTTAGTCTGTAACTTGAAAACTATGTACCGTATGGCCCTATAAACTGTGTTGGGATGAAAGCTAGCCACTTTGAGCAATGTGGGAAGTGCTGGGGCAGTTTGGGACAACAGGGCCAAAATGTCACTTTCACAGTCCCAAAGTGCCATTTTCACAGTAAAAAGGCCTGGTTCACTTTTGCTTAGCTTAGTCTGTAACTTGAAAACTATGTACCGTATGGCCCTATAAACTGTGTTGGGATGAAAGCTAGCCACTTTGAGCAATGTGGGAAGTGCTGGGGCAGTTTGGGACAACAGGGCCAAAATGTCACTTTCACAGTCCCAAAGTGCCATTTTCACAGTAAAAAGGCCTGGTTCACTTTTGCTTAGCTTAGTCTGTAACTTGAAAACTATGTACCGTATGGCCCTATAAACTGTGTTGGGATGAAAGCTAGCCACTTTGAGCAGTGTGGGAAGTGCTGGGGCAGTTTGGGACAACAGGGCCAAAATGTCACTTTCACAGTCCCAAAGTGCCATTTTCACAGTAAAAAGGCCTGGTTCACTTTTGCTTAGCTTAGTCTGTAACTTGAAAACTATGTACCGTATGGCCCTATAAACTGTGTTGGGATGAAAGCTAGCCACTTTGAGCATTGTGGCAAGAGCTGGGGCAGTTTGGGACAACAGGGAACGAACAGGGCCAAAATGTCACTTTCACAGTCCCAAAGTGCCATTTTCACAGTAAAAAGGCCTGGTTCACTTTTGCTTAGCTTAGTCTGTAACTTGAAAACTATGTACCGTATGGCCCTATAAACTGTGTTGGGATGAAAGCTAGCCACTTTGAGCAATGTGGGAAGTGCTGGGGCAGTTTGGGACAACAGGGCCAAAATGTCACTTTCACAGTCCCAAAGTGCCATTTTCACAGTAAAAAGGCCTGGTTCACTTTTGCTTAGCTTAGTCTGTAACTTGAAAACTATGTACCGTATGGCCCTATAAACTGTGTTGGGATGAAAGCTAGCCACTTTGAGCAATGTGGGAAGTGCTGGGGCAGTTTGGGACAACAGGGCCAAAATGTCACTTTCACAGTCCCAAAGTGCCATTTTCACAGTAAAAAGGCCTGGTTCACTTTTGCTTAGCTTAGTCTGTAACTTGAAAACTATGTACCGTATGGCCCTATAAACTGTGTTGGGATGAAAGCTAGCCACTTTGAGCAATGTGGGAAGTGCTGGGGCAGTTTGGGACAACAGGGCCAAAATGTCACTTTCACAGTCCCAAAGTGCCGTTTTCACAGTAAAAAAAAAAAGATTCATTTTGCTTAGCTTAGTCTGTAACTTGAAAAATATGTACCGTATGGCCCTATAAACTGTGTTGGGATGAAAGCTAGCCACTTTGAGCAATGTGGGAAGTGCTGGGGCAGTTTGGGACAACAGGGCCAAAATGTCACTTTCACAGTCCCAAAGTGCCATTTTCACAGTAAAAAGGCCTGGTTCACTTTTGCTTAGCTTAGTCTGTAACTTGAAAACTATGTACCGTATGGCCCTATAAACTGTGTTGGGATGAAAGCTAGCCACTTTGAGCAATGTGGGAAGTGCTGGGGCAGTTTGGGACAACAGGGCCAAAATGTCACTTTCACAGTCCCAAAGTGCCATTTTCACAGTAAAAAGGCCTGGTTCACTTTTGCTTAGCTTAGTCTGTAACTTGAAAACTATGTACCGTATGGCCCTATAAACTGTGTTGGGATGAAAGCTAGCCACTTTGAGCATTGTGGCAAGAGCTGGGGCAGTTTGGGACAACAGGGAACGAACAGGGCCAAAATGTCACTTTCACAGTCCCAAAGTGCCATTTTCACAGTAAAAAGGCCTGGTTCACTTTTGCTTAGCTTAGTCTGTAACTTGAAAACTATGTACCGTATGGCCCTATAAACTGTGTTGGGATGAAAGCTAGCCACTTTGAGCAATGTGGGAAGTGCTGGGGCAGTTTGGGACAACAGGGCCAAAATGTCACTTTCACAGTCCCAAAGTGCCATTTTCACAGTAAAAAGGCCTGGTTCACTTTTGCTTAGCTTAGTCTGTAACTTGAAAACTATGTACCGTATGGCCCTATAAACTGTGTTGGGATGAAAGCTAGCCACTTTGAGCAATGTGGGAAGTGCTGGGGCAGTTTGGGACAACAGGGCCAAAATGTCACTTTCACAGTCCCAAAGTGCCATTTTCACAGTAAAAAGGCCTGGTTCACTTTTGCTTAGCTTAGTCTGTAACTTGAAAACTATGTACCGTATGGCCCTATAAACTGTGTTGGGATGAAAGCTAGCCACTTTGAGCAATGTGGGAAGTGCTGGGGCAGTTTGGGACAACAGGGCCAAAATGTCACTTTCACAGTCCCAAAGTGCCATTTTCACAGTAAAAAGGCCTGGTTCACTTTTGCTTAGCTTAGTCTGTAACTTGAAAACTATGTACCGTATGGCCCTATAAACTGTGTTGGGATGAAAGCTAGCCACTTTGAGCAATGTGGGAAGTGCTGGGGCAGTTTGGGACAACAGGGCCAAAATGTCACTTTCACAGTCCCAAAGTGCCATTTTCACAGTAAAAAGGCCTGGTTCACTTTTGCTTAGCTTAGTCTGTAACTTGAAAACTATGTACCGTATGGCCCTATAAACTGTGTTGGGATGAAAGCTAGCCACTTTGAGCAGTGTGGGAAGTGCTGGGGCAGTTTGGGACAACAGGGCCAAAATGTCACTTTCACAGTCCCAAAGTGCCATTTTCACAGTAAAAAGGCCTGGTTCACTTTTGCTTAGCTTAGTCTGTAACTTGAAAACTATGTACCGTATGGCCCTATAAACTGTGTTGGGATGAAAGCTAGCCACTTTGAGCATTGTGGCAAGAGCTGGGGCAGTTTGGGACAACAGGGAACGAACAGGGCCAAAATGTCACTTTCACAGTCCCAAAGTGCCATTTTCACAGTAAAAAGGCCTGGTTCACTTTTGCTTAGCTTAGTCTGTAACTTGAAAACTATGTACCGTATGGCCCTATAAACTGTGTTGGGATGAAAGCTAGCCACTTTGAGCAATGTGGGAAGTGCTGGGGCAGTTTGGGACAACAGGGCCAAAATGTCACTTTCACAGTCCCAAAGTGCCATTTTCACAGTAAAAAGGCCTGGTTCACTTTTGCTTAGCTTAGTCTGTAACTTGAAAACTATGTACCGTATGGCCCTATAAACTGTGTTGGGATGAAAGCTAGCCACTTTGAGCAATGTGGGAAGTGCTGGGGCAGTTTGGGACAACAGGGCCAAAATGTCACTTTCACAGTCCCAAAGTGCCATTTTCACAGTAAAAAGGCCTGGTTCACTTTTGCTTAGCTTAGTCTGTAACTTGAAAACTATGTACCGTATGGCCCTATAAACTGTGTTGGGATGAAAGCTAGCCACTTTGAGCAATGTGGGAAGTGCTGGGGCAGTTTGGGACAACAGGGCCAAAATGTCACTTTCACAGTCCCAAAGTGCCGTTTTCACAGTAAAAAAAAAAGATTCATTTTGCTTAGCTTAGTCTGTAACTTGAAAACTATGTACCGTATGGCCCTATAAACTGTGTTGGGATGAAAGCTAGCCACTTTGAGCAATGTGGGAAGTGCTGGGGCAGTTTGGGACAACAGGGCCAAAATGTCACTTTCACAGTCCCAAAGTGCCATTTTCACAGTAAAAAGGCCTGGTTCACTTTTGCTTAGCTTAGTCTGTAACTTGAAAACTATGTACCGTATGGCCCTATAAACTGTGTTGGGATGAAAGCTAGCCACTTTGAGCAATGTGGGAAGTGCTGGGGCAGTTTGGGACAACAGGGCCAAAATGTCACTTTCACAGTCCCAAAGTGCCATTTTCACAGTAAAAAGGCCTGGTTCACTTTTGCTTAGCTTAGTCTGTAACTTGAAAACTATGTACCGTATGGCCCTATAAACTGTGTTGGGATGAAAGCTAGCCACTTTGAGCATTGTGGCAAGAGCTGGGGCAGTTTGGGACAACAGGGAACGAACAGGGCCAAAATGTCACTTTCACAGTCCCAAAGTGCCATTTTCACAGTAAAAAGGCCTGGTTCACTTTTGCTTAGCTTAGTCTGTAACTTGAAAACTATGTACCGTATGGCCCTATAAACTGTGTTGGGATGAAAGCTAGCCACTTTGAGCAATGTGGGAAGTGCTGGGGCAGTTTGGGACAACAGGGCCAAAATGTCACTTTCACAGTCCCAAAGTGCCATTTTCACAGTAAAAAGGCCTGGTTCACTTTTGCTTAGCTTAGTCTGTAACTTGAAAACTATGTACCGTATGGCCCTATAAACTGTGTTGGGATGAAAGCTAGCCACTTTGAGCAATGTGGGAAGTGCTGGGGCAGTTTGGGACAACAGGGCCAAAATGTCACTTTCACAGTCCCAAAGTGCCATTTTCACAGTAAAAAGGCCTGGTTCACTTTTGCTTAGCTTAGTCTGTAACTTGAAAACTATGTACCGTATGGCCCTATAAACTGTGTTGGGATGAAAGCTAGCCACTTTGAGCAATGTGGGAAGTGCTGGGGCAGTTTGGGACAACAGGGCCAAAATGTCACTTTCACAGTCCCAAAGTGCCATTTTCACAGTAAAAAGGCCTGGTTCACTTTTGCTTAGCTTAGTCTGTAACTTGAAAACTATGTACCGTATGGCCCTATAAACTGTGTTGGGATGAAAGCTAGCCACTTTGAGCATTGTGGCAAGAGCTGGGGCAGTTTGGGACAACAGGGAACGAACAGGGCCAAAATGTCACTTTCACAGTCCCAAAGTGCCATTTTCACAGTAAAAAGGCCTGGTTCACTTTTGCTTAGCTTAGTCTGTAACTTGAAAACTATGTACCGTATGGCCCTATAAACTGTGTTGGGATGAAAGCTAGCCACTTTGAGCAATGTGGGAAGTGCTGGGGCAGTTTGGGACAACAGGGCCAAAATGTCACTTTCACAGTCCCAAAGTGCCATTTTCACAGTAAAAAGGCCTGGTTCACTTTTGCTTAGCTTAGTCTGTAACTTGAAAACTATGTACCGTATGGCCCTATAAACTGTGTTGGGATGAAAGCTAGCCACTTTGAGCAATGTGGGAAGTGCTGGGGCAGTTTGGGACAACAGGGCCAAAATGTCACTTTCACAGTCCCAAAGTGCCATTTTCACAGTAAAAAGGCCTGGTTCACTTTTGCTTAGCTTAGTCTGTAACTTGAAAACTATGTACCGTATGGCCCTATAAACTGTGTTGGGATGAAAGCTAGCCACTTTGAGCAATGTGGGAAGTGCTGGGGCAGTTTGGGACAACAGGGCCAAAATGTCACTTTCACAGTCCCAAAGTGCCATTTTCACAGTAAAAAGGCCTGGTTCACTTTTGCTTAGCTTAGTCTGTAACTTGAAAACTATGTACCGTATGGCCCTATAAACTGTGTTGGGATGAAAGCTAGCCACTTTGAGCAATGTGGGAAGTGCTGGGGCAGTTTGGGACAACAGGGCCAAAATGTCACTTTCACAGTCCCAAAGTGCCGTTTTCACAGTAAAAAAGAAAAGATTCATTTTGCTTAGCTTAGTCTGTAACTTGAAAACTATGTACCGTATGGCCCTATAAACTGTGTTGGGATGAAAGCTAGCCACTTTGAGCAATGTGGGAAGTGCTGGGGCAGTTTGGGACAACAGGGCCAAAATGTCACTTTCACAGTCCCAAAGTGCCATTTTCACAGTAAAAAGGCCTGGTTCACTTTTGCTTAGCTTAGTCTGTAACTTGAAAACTATGTACCGTATGGCCCTATAAACTGTGTTGGGATGAAAGCTAGCCACTTTGAGCAATGTGGGAAGTGCTGGGGCAGTTTGGGACAACAGGGCCAAAATGTCACTTTCACAGTCCCAAAGTGCCATTTTCACAGTAAAAAGGCCTGGTTCACTTTTGCTTAGCTTAGTCTGTAACTTGAAAACTATGTACCGTATGGCCCTATAAACTGTGTTGGGATGAAAGCTAGCCACTTTGAGCAGTGTGGGAAGTGCTGGGGCAGTTTGGGACAACAGGGCCAAAATGTCACTTTCACAGTCCCAAAGTGCCATTTTCACAGTAAAAAGGCCTGGTTCACTTTTGCTTAGCTTAGTCTGTAACTTGAAAACTATGTACCGTATGGCCCTATAAACTGTGTTGGGATGAAAGCTAGCCACTTTGAGCATTGTGGCAAGAGCTGGGGCAGTTTGGGACAACAGGGAACGAACAGGGCCAAAATGTCACTTTCACAGTCCCAAAGTGCCATTTTCACAGTAAAAAGGCCTGGTTCACTTTTGCTTAGCTTAGTCTGTAACTTGAAAACTATGTACCGTATGGCCCTATACACTGTGTTGGGATGAAAGCTAGCCACTTTGAGCAATGTGGGAAGTGCTGGGGCAGTTTGGGACAACAGGGCCAAAATGTCACTTTCACAGTCCCAAAGTGCCATTTTCACAGTAAAAAGGCCTGGTTCACTTTTGCTTAGCTTAGTCTGTAACTTGAAAACTATGTACCGTATGGCCCTATAAACTGTGTTGGGATGAAAGCTAGCCACTTTGAGCAATGTGGGAAGTGCTGGGGCAGTTTGGGACAACAGGGCCAAAATGTCACTTTCACAGTCCCAAAGTGCCATTTTCACAGTAAAAAGGCCTGGTTCACTTTTGCTTAGCTTAGTCTGTAACTTGAAAACTATGTACCGTATGGCCCTATAAACTGTGTTGGGATGAAAGCTAGCCACTTTGAGCAATGTGGGAAGTGCTGGGGCAGTTTGGGACAACAGGGCCAAAATGTCACTTTCACAGTCCCAAAGTGCCGTTTTCACAGTAAAAAAAAAAGATTCATTTTGCTTAGCTTAGTCTGTAACTTGAAAACTATGTACCGTATGGCCCTATAAACTGTGTTGGGATGAAAGCTAGCCACTTTGAGCAATGTGGGAAGTGCTGGGGCAGTTTGGGACAACAGGGCCAAAATGTCACTTTCACAGTCCCAAAGTGCCATTTTCACAGTAAAAAGGCCTGGTTCACTTTTGCTTAGCTTAGTCTGTAACTTGAAAACTATGTACCGTATGGCCCTATAAACTGTGTTGGGATGAAAGCTAGCCACTTTGAGCAATGTGGGAAGTGCTGGGGCAGTTTGGGACAACAGGGCCAAAATGTCACTTTCACAGTCCCAAAGTGCCATTTTCACAGTAAAAAGGCCTGGTTCACTTTTGCTTAGCTTAGTCTGTAACTTGAAAACTATGTACCGTATGGCCCTATAAACTGTGTTGGGATGAAAGCTAGCCACTTTGAGCAATGTGGGAAGTGCTGGGGCAGTTTGGGACAACAGGGCCAAAATGTCACTTTCACAGTCCCAAAGTGCCATTTTCACAGTAAAAAGGCCTGGTTCACTTTTGCTTAGCTTAGTCTGTAACTTGAAAACTATGTACCGTATGGCCCTATAAACTGTGTTGGGATGAAAGCTAGCCACTTTGAGCAATGTGGGAAGTGCTGGGCAGTTTGGGACAACAGGGCCAAAATGTCACTTTCACAGTCCCAAAGTGCCATTTTCACAGTAAAAAGGCCTGGTTCACTTTTGCTTAGCTTAGTCTGTAACTTGAAAACTATGTACCGTATGGCCCTATAAACTGTGTTGGGATGAAAGCTAGCCACTTTGAGCAATGTGGGAAGTGCTGGGGCAGTTTGGGACAACAGGGCCAAAATGTCACTTTCACAGTCCCAAAGTGCCGTTTTCACAGTAAAAAGGCCTGGTTCACTTTTGCTTAGCTTAGTCTGTAACTTGAAAACTATGTACCGTATGGCCCTATAAACTGTGTTGGGATGAAAGCTAGCCACTTTGAGCAATGTGGGAAGTGCTGGGGCAGTTTGGGACAACAGGGCCAAAATGTCACTTTCACAGTCCCAAAGTGCCATTTTCACAGTAAAAAGGCCTGGTTCACTTTTGCTTAGCTTAGTCTGTAACTTGAAAACTATGTACCGTATGGCCCTATAAACTGTGTTGGGATGAAAGCTAGCCACTTTGAGCAATGTGGGAAGTGCTGGGGCAGTTTGGGACAACAGGGCCAAAATGTCACTTTCACAGTCCCAAAGTGCCGTTTTCACAGTAAAAAAAAAAGATTCATTTTGCTTAGCTTAGTCTGTAACTTGAAAACTATGTACCGTATGGCCCTATAAACTGTGTTGGGATGAAAGCTAGCCACTTTGAGCAATGTGGGAAGTGCTGGGGCAGTTTGGGACAACAGGGCCAAAATGTCACTTTCACAGTCCCAAAGTGCCATTTTCACAGTAAAAAGGCCTGGTTCACTTTTGCTTAGCTTAGTCTGTAACTTGAAAACTATGTACCGTATGGCCCTATAAACTGTGTTGGGATGAAAGCTAGCCACTTTGAGCAATGTGGGAAGTGCTGGGGCAGTTTGGGACAACAGGGCCAAAATGTCACTTTCACAGTCCCAAAGTGCCATTTTCACAGTAAAAATAACAGATTCATTTTGCTTAGCTTAGTCTGTAACTTGAAAACTATGTACCGTATGGCCCTATAAACTGTGTTGGGATGAAAGCTAGCCACTTTGAGCAATGTGGGAAGTGCTGGGGCAGTTTGGGACAACAGGGCCAAAATGTCACTTTCACAGTCCCAAAGTGCCATTTTCACAGTAAAAAAAACAGATTCATTTTGCTTAGCTTAGTCTGTAACTTGAAAACTATGTACCGTATGGCCCTATAAACTGTGTTGGGATGAAAGCTAGCCACTTTGAGCAATGTGGGAAGTGCTGGGGCAGTTTGGGACAACAGGGCCAAAATGTCACTTTCACAGTCCCAAAGTGCCATTTTCACAGTAAAAAGGCCTGGTTCACTTTTGCTTAGCTTAGTCTGTAACTTGAAAACTATGTACCGTATGGCCCTATAAACTGTGTTGGGATGAAAGCTAGCCACTTTGAGCAATGTGGGAAGTGCTGGGGCAGTTTGGGACAACAGGGCCAAAATGTCACTTTCACAGTCCCAAAGTGCCATTTTCACAGTAAAAAGGCCTGGTTCACTTTTGCTTAGCTTAGTCTGTAACTTGAAAACTATGTACCGTATGGCCCTATAAACTGTGTTGGGATGAAAGCTAGCCACTTTGAGCAGTGTGGGAAGTGCTGGGGCAGTTTGGGACAACAGGGCCAAAATGTCACTTTCACAGTCCCAAAGTGCCATTTTCACAGTAAAAAGGCCTGGTTCACTTTTGCTTAGCTTAGTCTGTAACTTGAAAACTATGTACCGTATGGCCCTATAAACTGTGTTGGGATGAAAGCTAGCCACTTTGAGCATTGTGGCAAGAGCTGGGGCAGTTTGGGACAACAGGAACGAACAGGGCCAAAATGTCACTTTCACAGTCCCAAAGTGCCATTTTCACAGTAAAAAGGCCTGGTTCACTTTTGCTTAGCTTAGTCTGTAACTTGAAAACTATGTACCGTATGGCCCTATACACTGTGTTGGGATGAAAGCTAGCCACTTTGAGCAATGTGGGAAGTGCTGGGGCAGTTTGGACAACAGGGCCAAAATGTCACTTTCACAGTCCCAAAGTGCCATTTTCACAGTAAAAAGGCCTGGTTCACTTTTGCTTAGCTTAGTCTGTAACTTGAAAACTATGTACCGTATGGCCCTATAAACTGTGTTGGGATGAAAGCTAGCCACTTTGAGCAATGTGGGAAGTGCTGGGGCAGTTTGGGACAACAGGGCCAAAATGTCACTTTCACAGTCCCAAAGTGCCATTTTCACAGTAAAAAGGCCTGGTTCACTTTTGCTTAGCTTAGTCTGTAACTTGAAAACTATGTACCGTATGGCCCTATAAACTGTGTTGGGATGAAAGCTAGCCACTTTGAGCAATGTGGGAAGTGCTGGGGCAGTTTGGGACAACAGGGCCAAAATGTCACTTTCACAGTCCCAAAGTGCCGTTTTCACAGTAAAAAAAAAAGATTCATTTTGCTTAGCTTAGTCTGTAACTTGAAAACTATGTACCGTATGGCCCTATAAACTGTGTTGGGATGAAAGCTAGCCACTTTGAGCAATGTGGGAAGTGCTGGGGCAGTTTGGGACAACAGGGCCAAAATGTCACTTTCACAGTCCCAAAGTGCCATTTTCACAGTAAAAAGGCCTGGTTCACTTTTGCTTAGCTTAGTCTGTAACTTGAAAACTATGTACCGTATGGCCCTATAAACTGTGTTGGGATGAAAGCTAGCCACTTTGAGCAATGTGGGAAGTGCTGGGGCAGTTTGGGACAACAGGGCCAAAATGTCACTTTCACAGTCCCAAAGTGCCATTTTCACAGTAAAAAGGCCTGGTTCACTTTTGCTTAGCTTAGTCTGTAACTTGAAAACTATGTACCGTATGGCCCTATAAACTGTGTTGGGATGAAAGCTAGCCACTTTGAGCAATGTGGGAAGTGCTGGGGCAGTTTGGGACAACAGGGCCAAAATGTCACTTTCACAGTCCCAAAGTGCCATTTTCACAGTAAAAAGGCCTGGTTCACTTTTGCTTAGCTTAGTCTGTAACTTGAAAACTATGTACCGTATGGCCCTATAAACTGTGTTGGGATGAAAGCTAGCCACTTTGAGCAATGTGGGAAGTGCTGGGGCAGTTTGGGACAACAGGGCCAAAATGTCACTTTCACAGTCCCAAAGTGCCATTTTCACAGTAAAAAGGCCTGGTTCACTTTTGCTTAGCTTAGTCTGTAACTTGAAAACTATGTACCGTATGGCCCTATAAACTGTGTTGGGATGAAAGCTAGCCACTTTGAGCAATGTGGGAAGTGCTGGGGCAGTTTGGGACAACAGGGCCAAAATGTCACTTTCACAGTCCCAAAGTGCCATTTTCACAGTAAAAAGGCCTGGTTCACTTTTGCTTAGCTTAGTCTGTAACTTGAAAACTATGTACCGTATGGCCCTATAAACTGTGTTGGGATGAAAGCTAGCCACTTTGAGCAATGTGGGAAGTGCTGGGGCAGTTTGGGACAACAGGGCCAAAATGTCACTTTCACAGTCCCAAAGTGCCATTTTCACAGTAAAAAAAAACAGATTCATTTTGCTTAGCTTAGTCTGTAACTTGAAAACTATGTACCGTATGGCCCTAAAAACTGTGTTGGGATGAAAGCTAGCCACTTTGAGCAATGTGGGAAGTGCTGGGGCAGTTTGGGACAACAGGGCCAAAATGTCACTTTCACAGTCCCAAAGTGCCATTTTCACAGTAAAAAAAAACAGATTCATTTTGCTTAGCTTAGTCTGTAACTTGAAAACTATGTACCGTATGGCCCTATAAACTGTGTTGGGATGAAAGCTAGCCACTTTGAGCAATGTGGGAAGTGCTGGGGCAGTTTGGGACAACAGGGCCAAAATGTCACTTTCACAGTCCCAAAGTGCCATTTTCACAGTAAAAAAAAACAGATTCATTTTGCTTAGCTTAGTCTGTAACTTGAAAACTATGTACCGTATGGCCCTATAAACTGTGTTGGGATGAAAGCTAGCCACTTTGAGCAATGTGGGAAGTGCTGGGGCAGTTTGGGACAACAGGGCCAAAATGTCACTTTCACAGTCCCAAAGTGCCATTTTCACAGTAAAAAAAAACAGATTCATTTTGCTTAGCTTAGTCTGTAACTTGAAAACTATGTACCGTATGGCCCTATAAACTGTGTTGGGATGAAAGCTAGCCACTTTGAGCAATGTGGGAAGTGCTGGGGCAGTTTGGGACAACAGGGCCAAAATGTCACTTTCACAGTCCCAAAATGCCATTTTCACAGTAAAAAGGCCTGGTTCACTTTTGCTTAGCTTAGTCTGTAACTTGAAAACTATGTACCGTATGGCCCTATAAACTGTGTTGGGATGAAAGCTAGCCACTTTGAGCATTGTGGCAAGAGCTGGGGCAGTTTGGGACAACAGGGATCGAACAGGGCCAAAATGTCACTTTCACAGTCCCAAAGTGCCATTTTCACAGTAAAAAAAAAAAGATTAATTTTGCTTAGCTTAGTCTGTAACTTGAAAACTATGTACCGTATGGCCCTATAAACTGTGTTGGGATGAAAGCTAGCCACTTTGAGCAATGTGGGAAGTGCTGGGGCAGTTTGGGACAACAGGGCCAAAATGTCACTTTCACAGTCCCAAAGTGCCATTTTCACAGTAAAAAGGCCTGGTTCACTTTTGCTTAGCTTAGTCTGTAACTTGAAAACTATGTACCGTATGGCCCTATAAACTGTGTTGGGATGAAAGCTAGCCACTTTGAGCAATGTGGGAAGTGCTGGGGCAGTTTGGGACAACAGGGCCAAAATGTCACTTTCACAGTCCCAAAGTGCCATTTTCACAGTAAAAAGGCCTGGTTCACTTTTGCTTAGCTTAGTCTGTAACTTGAAAACTATGTACCGTATGGCCCTATAAACTGTGTTGGGATGAAAGCTAGCCACTTTGAGCAATGTGGGAAGTGCTGGGGCAGTTTGGGACAACAGGGCCAAAATGTCACTTTCACAGTCCCAAAGTGCCATTTTCACAGTAAAAAGGCCTGGTTCACTTTTGCTTAGCTTAGTCTGTAACTTGAAAACTATGTACCGTATGGCCCTATAAACTGTGTTGGGATGAAAGCTAGCCACTTTGAGCAATGTGGGAAGTGCTGGGGCAGTTTGGGACAACAGGGCCAAAATGTCACTTTCACAGTCCCAAAGTGCCATTTTCACAGTAAAAAAAACAGATTCATTTTGCTTAGCTTAGTCTGTAACTTGAAAACTATGTACCGTATGGCCCTAAAAACTGTGTTGGGATGAAAGCTAGCCACTTTGAGCAATGTGGGAAGTGCTGGGGCAGTTTGGGACAACAGGGCCAAAATGTCACTTTCACAGTCCCAAAGTGCCATTTTCACAGTAAAAAAAAACAGATTCATTTTGCTTAGCTTAGTCTGTAACTTGAAAACTATGTACCGTATGGCCCTATAAACTGTGTTGGGATGAAAGCTAGCCACTTTGAGCAATGTGGGAAGTGCTGGGGCAGTTTGGGACAACAGGGCCAAAATGTCACTTTCACAGTCCCAAAGTGCCATTTTCACAGTAAAAAAAAACAGATTCATTTTGCTTAGCTTAGTCTGTAACTTGAAAACTATGTACCGTATGGCCCTATAAACTGTGTTGGGATGAAAGCTAGCCACTTTGAGCAATGTGGGAAGTGCTGGGGCAGTTTGGGACAACAGGGCCAAAATGTCACTTTCACAGTCCCAAAGTGCCATTTTCACAGTAAAAAAAAACAGATTCATTTTGCTTAGCTTAGTCTGTAACTTGAAAACTATGTACCGTATGGCCCTATAAACTGTGTTGGGATGAAAGCTAGCCACTTTGAGCAATGTGGGAAGTGCTGGGGCAGTTTGGGACAACAGGGCCAAAATGTCACTTTCACAGTCCCAAAATGCCATTTTCACAGTAAAAAGGCCTGGTTCACTTTTGCTTAGCTTAGTCTGTAACTTGAAAACTATGTACCGTATGGCCCTATAAACTGTGTTGGGATGAAAGCTAGCCACTTTGAGCATTGTGGCAAGAGCTGGGGCAGTTTGGGACAACAGGGATCGAACAGGGCCAAAATGTCACTTTCACAGTCCCAAAGTGCCATTTTCACAGTAAAAAAAAAAAGATTAATTTTGCTTAGCTTAGTCTGTAACTTGAAAACTATGTACCGTATGGCCCTATAAACTGTGTTGGGATGAAAGCTAGCCACTTTGAGCAATGTGGGAAGTGCTGGGGCAGTTTGGGACAACAGGGCCAAAATGTCACTTTCACAGTCCCAAAGTGCCATTTTCACAGTAAAAAGGCCTGGTTCACTTTTGCTTAGCTTAGTCTGTAACTTGAAAACTATGTACCGTATGGCCCTATAAACTGTGTTGGGATGAAAGCTAGCCACTTTGAGCAATGTGGGAAGTGCTGGGGCAGTTTGGGACAACAGGGCCAAAATGTCACTTTCACAGTCCCAAAGTGCCATTTTCACAGTAAAAAGGCCTGGTTCACTTTTGCTTAGCTTAGTCTGTAACTTGAAAACTATGTACCGTATGGCCCTATAAACTGTGTTGGGATGAAAGCTAGCCACTTTGAGCAATGTGGGAAGTGCTGGGGCAGTTTGGGACAACAGGGCCAAAATGTCACTTTCACAGTCCCAAAGTGCCATTTTCACAGTAAAAAGGCCTGGTTCACTTTTGCTTAGCTTAGTCTGTAACTTGAAAACTATGTACCGTATGGCCCTATAAACTGTGTTGGGATGAAAGCTAGCCACTTTGAGCATTGTGGCAAGAGCTGGGGCAGTTTGGGACAACAGGGAACGAACAGGGCCAAAATGTCACTTTCACAGTCCCAAAGTGCCATTTTCACAGTAAAAAGGCCTGGTTCACTTTTGCTTAGCTTAGTCTGTAACTTGAAAACTATGTACCGTATGGCCCTATAAACTGTGTTGGGATGAAAGCTAGCCACTTTGAGCAATGTGGGAAGTGCTGGGGCAGTTTGGGACAACAGGGCCAAAATGTCACTTTCACAG